>NC_054469.1:214878047-215214922 GCF_017639515.1 Carcharodon carcharias | reverse complement strand
AGGCTGAATGATAGTCCATCTGGAGATAGTCTGAAAGATAGTCGGTCTGGAGACAGACTGAAGAGTAGACCATTAGAAGACAATCTGAAGGATTGTCCCACAGGGGACAGTCTGAAGGATAGTCTGTCTGGAGACAGACTGAAGGATAGTCCCTCAGGAGACAGTCTGAAGGGTAGCCTCTCAGGAGACAATCTGAAGAATGGTCTGCCTGGGGACAGAATGAAGTATAGTCCATCTGGAGAAAGACTGAATGATAGTCCATCTGGAGACAGTCGGAAGGATAGTCAATCTAATGATAGATTGAAGGATAGTCCCTCAGGAGACAGTCTGAAGGATAGTCCCTCAGGAGACAGACTGAAGTATAGTCCGTCTGGAGACAGAATGAAGGATCGGCCATCAGGAGACAGTCTGAATGATAGTCCATCTGGAGACAGACTGAAAGAAAGACTTTCTGGAGAAAGATTGAAGGATAGTCCCTCAGGTGACAGTCTGAAGCGTAGCCCCTCTGGAGACAGTCTGAAGGATAGGCTGTCTAGAGACAGGCTGAAGGCTAATCCATCTGGAGACAGTCTGAAGGATAGTCCGTCTGGAGACAGACTGAAGGATAGATCTTAGGAGGCAGACTGAAGGATAGTCCAGCACTAGACAGCCTGAAGGATAGTCCCTCAGGAGACAGTCTGAAGGATTGTACATCTGTACACTGACTGAAGGACAGTCCATCTGGAGACAGTCTTACAGCTAGTTCATCTGGAGACAGACTGAAAGATAGTCCGTCTGGAGACAAATCGAAGGATATTCCCTCAGGAGACAGTCTAAGGTCTTGCCCCTCAGGAGAGAGTCTGAAGGATAGTCCGTCTGGAGACAGAATGAAGGATAGTTCTTCAGGAGACAGTCTGAAGGGTAGACCCTCAGGAGACAGTCTGAAGGATAGTCCGTCTGGAGACAGAATGAATGATTGTCCATCTGGAGACAGTCTGAAGGAGAGTCTCACAGCAGTCAGACTGAAGGATAGTTTGTCTGGAGACAAATTGAAGGATAGTCCGTCTGCAGACAAACTGAAGGATAGCCTGTCTGGAGACAGACTGAAGGATAGTCCGTCTGCAGACAGACTGAAGGATAGTCCGTCTGGAGGCAGTCTGAAGGATAGTCCGTCAGGAGACAGACTGAAGGATAGACCCTTAGGAGACAGATTGAAGCATAGTCCTTCAGGAGACAGTCTGAAGGGTAGCCCCTCAGGAGACAGTCTAAAGGATAGTCCGTCTGGAAACAGAATGAAGGGTTGTCCATCTGGAGACAGTCTGAAGGGTAGACCCTCAGGAGACAGTCTGAAGGATAGTCCGTCTGAAGACAGAATGAAGTATTGTCCATCTAGAGAGAGTCTGAAGTATAGTGTCTCAGGATTCAGACTGAAGGATTGTTTGTCTGGAGACAAATTGAAGGATAGTCCATCTTGAGACAGACTGAAGGATAGCCTGTCTGGAGACAGACTGAAGGATAGTTCGTCTGCAGACAGACTGAAGGATAGTCCCTCAGGAGACAGTCTGAAGGATCGTCCCTCAGGAGACAGTCTGAAGGATTGTACGTCTCTACACAGACTGAAGGATAGCCCATCTGGAGAAAGCTTGGAGTATTGCCCATCTGGGGACAGACTGAAGGATAGACCCTTAGGGGACAAACTGAAGGATAGTGCATCTGGAGACAGTCTGAAGGGAAGTTCCTTTGGAGACAGAATGAAGAATTTTCTGTCTGGAGAGAAACTGAAGAATAGTCCCTCAGGAGATAGTCTGAAGGATAATCCGTCTGGAAACAAACTGAAGGATAGTGCATCTGGAGACAGTCTGAAGGGAAGTTCCTTTGGAGACAGACTGAAGGATTCTCTGTCTGGAGACAGTCTGAAGGATAGTCCCTCAGGAGACAGACTGAAGGATAATCCGAATGGAAACAGACTGAAGGATAGACCCTTAAGAGACAGACTGAAGTATAGACCTTTAGGAGACATTCTAAAGTATAGTCTGTGTGTAGACAAGCCGAGGGATAGTGCATCTGGAGACAGTGAAGGGAAGTTCCTTTGGAGACAGACTGAAGGATATTCTGTCTGAAGAAAGGCTGAATGATAGTCCATCTGGAGATAGTCTGAAAGATAGTCGGTCTGGAGATAGACTGAAGAGTAGACCATTAGAAGACAATCTGAAGGATTGACCCTCAGGGGACAGTCTGAAGGATAGTCTGTCTGGAGACAGACTGAAGGATAGTCCCTCAGGAGACAGTCTGAAGTGTAGCATCTCAGGAGACAATCTGAAGAATGGTCTGCCTGGGGACAGAATGAAGTATAGTCCATCTGGAGACAGACTGAATGATAGTCCATCTGGAGACAGTCGGAAGGATAGTCCATCTGATGATAGATTGAAGGATAGTCCCTTAGGAGACAGTCTGAAGGATAGTCCCTCAGGAGACAGACTGAAGTATAGTCCGTCTGGAGACAGAATGAAGGATCGGCCATCAGGAGACAGTCTGAAGGATAATCCATCTGGAGACAGACTGAAAGATAGACTTTCTGGAGAAAGATTGAAGGATAGTCCCTCAGGAGACAGTCTGAAGCGTAGACCCTCTGGAGACAGTCTGAAGGATAGTCCGTCTGGAGACAGACTGAAGGATAGACCTTAGGAGAAAGTCTGAAATATAGTCCAGCACTAGACAGTCTGAAGGATAATCCCTCAGGAGACAGTCTGAAGGATTGTACATCTGTACACTGACTGAAAGATAGTCCGTCTGGAGACAGTCTGACAGCTAGTCCATCTGGAGACAGACTGAAAGATAGTCCGTCTGGAGACAAATCGAAGGATATTCCCTCAGGAGGCAGTCTAAGGTCTAGCCCCTCAGGAGACAGTCTAAAGTATAGTCCGTCTGGAGACAGAATGAAGGGTTGTCCATCTGGAGACAGTCTTAAGTGTAGACCCTCAGGAGACAGTCATAAGGATAGTCCTTCTGGAGACAAAAGGAATGATTGTCCATCTGGACACAGTCTGAAGGACAGTCTCTCAGGTGTCAGACTGAAGGATAGTTTGTCTGGAGACAAATTGAAGGATAGTCCGTTTGCAGACAAACTGAAGGATAGCCTGTCTAGAGACACACTGAAGGATAGTCCGTCTGCAGACAGACTGAAGGATAGTCCGTCTGGAGGCAGTCTGAAGGATAGTCCCTCTGGAGACAGACTGAAGGATAGACCCTTAGGGGACAGATTGAAGGATAGTCCTTCAGGAGACAGTCTGAAGGGTAGCCCCTCAGGAGACAGTCTAAAGGATAGTCCGTCTGGAGACAGAATTAAGGGTTGTCCAGCTGGAGACAGTCTGAAGGGTAGACCCTCAGGAGACAGTCAGAAGGATAGTCCTTCTGGAGACAGAAGGAATGATTGTCCATCTGGAGACAGGCTGAAGGATATTCTCTCAGGATTCAGACTGAAGGATAGTTTGTCTGTAGACAAATTGAAGGATAGTCCGTTTGCAGACAAACTGAAGGATAGCCTGTCTGGAGACACACTGAAGGATAGTCCGTCTGGAGGCAGTCTGAAGGATAGTCCGTCTGGAGGCAGTCTGAAGGATTGTCCCACAGGAGTCAGATTGAAGGATAGTCCTTCAGGAGACAGTCTGAAGGATAGTCCGTCTGGAGACAGGCTGAAGGATAGTCCCTCAGGAGACAGTCTGATAGATAATCCCTCAGGAGACAGTCTAAAGGATTGTACGTCTCTACACAGACTGAAGGATAGCCCATCTGGAGAAAGACTGAAGTATAGCCCATCTGGAGACAGACTGAAGGATAGACCCTTAGGAGACAGACTGAAGGATAGTGCATCTGGAGACACTCTGAAGGGAAGTTCCTTTGGAGACAGAATGAAGGATTTTCTGTCTGGAGACAGACTGAAGGATAGTCCCTCAGGAGATAGTCTGAAGGATAATCCGTCTGGAAACAAACTGAAGGATAGTGCATCTGGAGACAGTCTGAAGGAAAGTTACTTTGGAGACAGACTGAAGGATATCCTGTCTGGAGACAGTCTGAAGGATAGTCCCTCAGGAGGCAGTCTGAAAGATAATCCGAATGGAAACAGACTGAAGGATAGACCCTTAAGAGACAGACTGAAGGATAGACCCTTAGGAGACAGTCTAAAGTTTAGTCTATCTGGAGACAAACAGAGAGATAATGCATCTGGAGACAGTCTGAAGGAAAGTTCTTTTGGAGACAGACTGAAGGATATTCTGTCTGAAGATAGGCTGAAGGAAAGTCCATCTGGAGATAGTCTGAAAGATAGTTGGTCTGGAGATAGACTGTAGGATAGACCTTTAGGAGACAGTCTGAAAGATTGTCCCTCAGCGGACAATCTGAAGGATAGTCTGTCTGGAGACAGATTGAAGGATAGTCCTTCAGGAGACAGTCTGAAGGGTAGCCCCTCAGGAGACAATCTGAAGGATGGACCGTCTGGAGACAGAATGAAGCATAGTCTTTCTGGAGATAGACTGAATGATAGTCCATCTGGAGACAGTCGGAAGGATAGTCCCTCAGGAGCCTGACTGAAGGATAGTCCGTCTGGAGACAGGCTGAAAGATAATCCCTCAGGAGACAGTTTGAAGGATAGCCTATCTGGAGACAGACTGAAGGATAGTCCGTCTGGAGACAGTCTGAAGGATAGTCCGTCTGGAGACAGGCTGAACGATAGATCCTTAGAAGACTGTCTGAAGGATAGTCCCACAGGGGACAGTCTGAAGGGTCGCCCCTCTGGTGACAGTCTGAATGATAGGCTGTCTCGAGAAAGGCTGAAGGCTAATCCATCTGGAGACAGTCTGAAGGATAGTCCGTCTGGAGACAGGCTGAAATATAGACCTTTAGGAGACAGTCTGAAGGAGAGTCCAGCACTAGACAGTCTGAAGGATAGTCCTTCAGGAGACAGTCTGAAGGGTAGCCTCTCAGGAGACAATCTGAAGGATTGACCGTCTGGAGACAGAATGAAGCATAGTCCTTCTGGAGATAGACTGAATGATAGTCCATCTGGAGACAGTCGGAAGGATAGTCCCTCAGGATTCTGACAGAAGGATAGTCCGTCTGGAGACAGGCTGAAGGATAGTCCCTCAGGAGACAGTTTGAAGAATAGCCTACCTGGAGACAGACTGAAGGATAGTCCGTCTGGAGACAGTCTGAAGGATAGTCCGTCTGGAGACAGGCTGAACGATAGATCCTTAGAAGACTGTCTGAAGGAGAGTCCCACAGGGGACAGTCTGAAGGGTCGCCCCTCTGGTGACAGACTGAATGATAGGTTGTCTCGAGAAAGGCTGAAGGCTAATCCATCTGGAGACAGCCTGAAGGATATTCCGTCTGGAGACAGACTGAAATATAGACCTTCAGGAGACAGTCTGAAGGAATGTATATCTGTACACAGACTGAAGGATAGTCCGTCTGGAGACAGTCTGATGGCTAGTCGACCTGGAGACAAACTGAAAGATAGTCCATCTGGAGACAGATTGAAGGATATTCCCTCAGGAGACAGTCTAAAGGGTAGCACCTCAGGAGACAGTCTGAAGGATAGTCTCTCAGGAGTCAGACTGAAGGATAGTGTGTCTGGAGTCAAACTGGAGGATACTCTGTCTGCAGACAGACTGAAGGATAGTCCGTCTGGAGGCAGTCTGAAGTATAGTATGTCTGGAGACAGACTGAAGGATAGACCCTTAGGAGACAGATTGAATGATAGTCCTTCAGGAGACAGTCTGAAGGGTAGCCCCTCAGGAGACAGTCTAAAGGATAGTCCGTCTGGAGACAGAATTAAGGGTTGTCCAGCTGGAGACAGTCTGAAGAGTAGACCCTCAGGAGACAGTCAGAAGGATAGTCCTTCTGGAGACAGAAGGAATGATTGTCCATCTGGAGACAGGCTGAAGGATATTCTCTCAGGATTCAGACTGAAGGATAGTTTGTCTGTAGACAAATTGAAGGATAGTCCGTTTGCAGACAAACTGAAGGATAGCCTGTCTGGAGACACACTGAAGGATAGTCCGTCTGGAGGCAGTCTGAAGGATAGTCCGTCTGGAGGCAGTCTGAAGGATTGTCCCACAGGAGTCAGATTGAAGGATAGTCCTTCAGGAGACAGTCTGAAGGATAGTCCGTCTGGAGACAGGCTGAAGGATAGTCCCTCAGGAGACAGTCTGATAGATAGTCCCTCAGGAGACAGTCTAAAGGATTGTATGTCTCTACACAGACTGAAGGATAGCCCATCTGGAGAAAGACTGAAGTATAGCCCATCTGGAGACAGACTGAAGGATAGACCCTTAGGAGACAGACTGAAGGATAGTGCATCTGGAGACACTCTGAAGGGAAGTTCCTTTGGAGACAGAATGAAGGATTTTCTGTCTGGAGACAGACTGAAGGATAGTCCCTCAGGAGATAGTCTGAAGGATAATCCGTCTGGAAACAAACTGAAGGATAGTGCATCTAGAGACAGTCTGAAGGAAAGTTACTTTGGAGACAGACTGAAGGATATCCTGTCTGGAGACAGTCTGAAGGATAGTCCCTCAGGAGGCAGTCTGAAAGATAATCCGAATGGAAACAGACTGAAGGATAGACCCTTAAGAGACAGACTGAAGGATAGACCCTTAGGAGACAGTCTAAAGTTTAGTCTATCTGGAGACAAACAGAGAGATAATGCATCTGGAGACAGTCTGAAGGAAAGTTCTTTTGGAGACAGACTGAAGGATATTCTGTCTGAAGATAGGCTGAAGGAAAGTCCATCTGGAGATAGTCTGAAAGATAGTTGGTCTGGAGATAGACTGTAGGATAGACCTTTAGGAGACAGTCTGAAAGATTGTCCCTCAGCGGACAATCTGAAGGATAGTCTGTCTGGAGACAGATTGAAGGATAGTCCTTCAGGAGACAGTCTGAAGGGTAGCCCCTCAGGAGACAATCTGAAGGATGGACCGTCTGGAGACAGAATGAAGCATAGTCTTTCTGGAGATAGACTGAATGATAGTCCATCTGGAGACAGTCGGAAGGATAGTCCCTCAGGAGCCTGACTGAAGGATAGTCCGTCTGGAGACAGGCTGAAAGATAATCCCTCAGGAGACAGTTTGAAGGATAGCCTATCTGGAGACAGACTGAAGGATAGTCCGTCTGGAGACAGTCTGAAGGATAGTCCGTCTGGAGACAGGCTGAACGATAGATCCTTAGAAGACTGTCTGAAGGATAGTCCCACAGGGGACAGTCTGAAGGGTCGCCCCTCTGGTGACAGTCTGAATGATAGGCTGTCTCGAGAAAGGCTGAAGGCTAATCCATCTGGAGACAGTCTGAAGGATAGTCCGTCTGGAGACAGGCTGAAATATAGACCTTTAGGAGACAGTCTGAAGGAGAGTCCAGCACTAGACAGTCTGAAGGATAGTCCTTCAGGAGACAGTCTGAAGGGTAGCCTCTCAGGAGACAATCTGAAGGATTGACCGTCTGGAGACAGAATGAAGCATAGTCCTTCTGGAGATAGACTGAATGATAGTCCATCTGGAGACAGTCGGAAGGATAGTCCCTCATGATTCTGACAGAAGGATAGTCCGTCTGGAGACAGGCTGAAGGATAGTCCCTCAGGAGACAGTTTGAAGAATAGCCTACCTGGAGACAGACTGAAGGATAGTCCGTCTGGAGACAGTCTGAAGGATAGTCCGTCTGGAGACAGGCTGAACGATAGATCCTTAGAAGACTGTCTGAAGGAGAGTCCCACAGGGGACAGTCTGAAGGGTCGCCCCTCTGGTGACAGACTGAATGATAGGTTGTCTCGAGAAAGGCTGAAGGCTAATCCATCTGGAGACAGCCTGAAGGATATTCCGTCTGGAGACAGACTGAAATATAGACCTTCAGGAGACAGTCTGAAGGATTGTATATCTGTACACAGACTGAAGGATAGTCCGTCTGGAGACAGTCTGATGGCTAGTCCACCTGCAGACAAACTGAAAGATAGTCCATCTGGAGACAGATTGAAGGATATTCCCTCAGGAGACAGTCTAAAGGGTAGCACCTCAGGAGACAGTCTGAAGGATAGTCTCTCAGGAGTCAGACTGAAGGATAGTGTGTCTGGAGTCAAACTGGAGGATACTCTGTCTGCAGACAGACTGAAGGATAGTCCGTCTGGAGGCAGTCTGAAGTATAGTATGTCTGGAGACAGACTGAAGGTTAGACCCTTAGGAGACAGATTGAATGATAGTCCTTCAGGAGACAGTCTGAAGGGTAGCCCCTCAGGAGACAGTCTAAAGGATAGTCCGTCTGGAGACAGAATTAAGGGTTGTCCAGCTGGAGACAGTCTGAAGGGTAGACCCTCAGGAGACAGTCAGAAGGATAGTCCTTCTGGAGACAGAAGGAATGATTGTCCATCTGGAGACAGGCTGAAGGATATTCTCTCAGGATTCAGACTGAAGGATAGTTTGTCTGTAGACAAATTGAAGGATAGTCCGTTTGCAGACAAACTGAAGGATAGCCTGTCTGGAGACACACTGAAGGATAGTCCGTCTGGAGGCAGTCTGAAGGATAGTCCGTCTGGAGGCAGTCTGAAGGATTGTCCCACAGGAGTCAGATTGAAGGATAGTCCTTCAGGAGACAGTCTGAAGGATAGTCCATCTGGAGACAGGCTGAAGGATAGTCCCTCAGGAGACAGTCTGATAGATAGTCCCTCAGGAGACAGTCTAAAGGATTGTATGTCTCTACACAGACTGAAGGATAGCCCATCTGGAGAAAGACTGAAGTATAGCCCATCTGGAGACAGACTGAAGGATAGACCCTTAGGAGACAGACTGAAGGATAGTGCATCTGGAGACACTCTGAAGGGAAGTTCCTTTGGAGACAGAATGAAGGATTTTCTGTCTGGAGACAGACTGAAGGATAGTCCCTCAGGAGATAGTCTGAAGGATAATCCGTCTGGAAACAAACTGAAGGATAGTGCATCTAGAGACAGTCTGAAGGAAAGTTACTTTGGAGACAGACTGAAGGATATCCTGTCTGGAGACAGTCTGAAGGATAGTCCCTCAGGAGGCAGTCTGAAAGATAATCCGAATGGAAACAGACTGAAGGATAGACCCTTAAGAGACAGACTGAAGGATAGACCCTTAGGAGACAGTCTAAAGTTTAGTCTATCTGGAGACAAACAGAGAGATAATGCATCTGGAGACAGTCTGAAGGAAAGTTCTTTTGGAGACAGACTGAAGGATATTCTGTCTGAAGATAGGCTGAAGGAAAGTCCATCTGGAGATAGTCTGAAAGATAGTTGGTCTGGAGATAGACTGTAGGATAGACCTTTAGGAGACAGTCTGAAAGATTGTCCCTCAGCGGACAATCTGAAGGATAGTCTGTCTGGAGACAGATTGAAGGATAGTCCTTCAGGAGACAGTCTGAAGGGTAGCCCCTCAGGAGACAATCTGAAGGATGGACCGTCTGGAGACAGAATGAAGCATAGTCTTTCTGGAGATAGACTGAATGATAGTCCATCTGGAGACAGTCGGAAGGATAGTCCCTCAGGAGCCTGACTGAAGGATAGTCCGTCTGGAGACAGGCTGAAAGATAATCCCTCAGGAGACAGTTTGAAGGATAGCCTATCTGGAGACAGACTGAAGGATAGTCCGTCTGGAGACAGTCTGAAGGATAGTCCGTCTGGAGACAGGCTGAACGATAGATCCTTAGAAGACTGTCTGAAGGATAGTCCCACAGGGGACAGTCTGAAGGGTCGCCCCTCTGGTGACAGTCTGAATGATAGGCTGTCTCGAGAAAGGCTGAAGGCTAATCCATCTGGAGACAGTCTGAAGGATAGTCCGTCTGGAGACAGGCTGAAATATAGACCTTTAGGAGACAGTCTGAAGGAGAGTCCAGCACTAGACAGTCTGAAGGATAGTCCTTCAGGAGACAGTCTGAAGGGTAGCCTCTCAGGAGACAATCTGAAGGGTTGACCGTCTGGAGACAGAATGAAGCATAGTCCTTCTGGAGATAGACTGAATGATAGTCCATCTGGAGACAGTCGGAAGGATAGTCCCTCAGGATTCTGACAGAAGGATAGTCCGTCTGGAGACAGGCTGAAGGATAGTCCCTCAGGAGACAGTTTGAAGAATAGCCTACCTGGAGACAGACTGAAGGATAGTCCGTCTGGAGACAGTCTGAAGGATAGTCCGTCTGGAGACAGGCTGAACGATAGATCCTTAGAAGACTGTCTGAAGGAGAGTCCCACAGGGGACAGTCTGAAGGGTCGCCCCTCTGGTGACAGACTGAATGATAGGTTGTCTCGAGAAAGGCTGAAGGCTAATCCATCTGGAGACAGCCTGAAGGATATTCCGTCTGGAGACAGACTGAAATATAGACCTTCAGGAGACAGTCTGAAGGATTGTATATCTGTACACAGACTGAAGGATAGTCCGTCTGGAGACAGTCTGATGGCTAGTCCACCTGGAGACAAACTGAAAGATAGTCCGTCTGGAGACAGATTGAAGGATATTCCCTCAGGAGACAGTCTAAAGGGTAGCACCTCAGGAGACAGTCTGAAGGATAGTCTCTCAGGAGTCAGACTGAAGGATAGTGTGTCTGGAGTCAAACTGGAGGATACTCTGTCTGCAGACAGACTGAAGGATAGTCCGTCTGGAGGCAGTCTGAAGTATAGTATGTCTGGAGACAGACTGAAGGATAGACCCTTAGGAGACAGATTGAATGATAGTCCTTCAGGAGACAGTCTGAAGGGTACCCCTCAGTAGACAGTCTGAAGGATAGTCCGTCTAGAGACAGAATGAAGGGTTATCCATCTGGAGCCAGTCTGAAGTATATTCTCTCAGGAGTCAGACTGAAGGATTGTTTGTCTGGAGACAAATTGAAGGTTAGTCCGTCTGGTGACAGACTGAAGGATAGCCTGTCTGGAGACAGACTGAAGGATAGTCCGTCTGCAGACAGACTGAAATATAGACCCTTAGGAGACAGCCTGAAGGATAGTCCAGCACTAGACAGTCCGAAGGATAGTCCCTCAGGAGACAGTCTGAAAGATTGTACATCTCTACACAAACTGATGGATAGTCCATCTGGAGAAAGACTAAAGTATAGCCCATCTGGAGACAGACTGAAGGATAGACCCTTAGGAGACAGTCTGAGGGATAGTGCATCTGGAGACAGTCTGAAGGGAAGTTACTTTGGAGACAGACTGAAGGATTTTCTGTCTGAAGACAGATTGAAGGATAATCCCTCAGGAGACAGTCTGAAGGATATTCCGTCTGGAAACAGACTGAAGGATAGTGCATCTGATGACAGTCTGAAGGAAAGTTACTTTGGAGACAGACTGAAGGAAATTCTGTCTGGAGACAGACTGAAGGATAGACCCTTAGGAGACAGTCTAAAGGATAGTCCAGCACTAGACAGTCTGAAGGATAGTCCCTCAGGAGACAGTCTGAAGGATTGTACATCTGTACACAGACTGAAGGATAGTCCGTCTGGAGACAGACTGAAAGATAATACGTCTGGAGACAAATTGAAGGATATTCCCTCAGGAGACAGTCTAAAGAGTAGCCCCTCAGGAGACAGACTGAAGTATAGTCCGTCTGGAGACAGAATGAAGGATCGGCCATCAGGAGACAGTCTGAAGGATAGTCCATCTGGAAACAGATTGAAAGATAGACTTTCTGGAGAAAGATTGAAGGATAGTCCCTCAGGAGACAGACTGAAGCGTAGCCCCTCTGGAGACAGTCTGAAGGATAGGCTGTCTAGAGAGAGGCTGAAGGCTAATCCATCTGGAGACAGTCTGAAGGATAGTCCGTCTGGAAACAGACTGAAGAATAGACCTTAGCAGAGTGTCTGAAGGATAGTCCAGCACTAGACAGTCTGAAGGATAGTCCCTCAGGAGACAGTCTGAAGGATTGTACATCTGTACACTGACTGAAGGATACTCCGTCTGGAGACAGTCTGACAGCTAGTCCATCTGGAGACAGACTGAAAGATAGTCCGTCTGGAGACAAATCGAAGGATATTCCCTCAGGAGACAGTCTAAGGTCTAGCCCCTCAGGAGACAGTCTGAAGGATAGTCCGTCTGGAGACAGAATGAAGGATAGTTCTTCCGGAGACAGTTTGAAGGGTAGACCCTCAGGAGACAGTGTGAATGATAGTCCGTCTGGAGACAGAATGAATGATTGTCCATCTGGAGACAGTCTGAAGGATAGTCTCTCAGGAGTCAGACTGAAGGATAGTTTGTCTGGAGACAAATTGAAGGATAGTCCGTCTGCAGCCAAACTGAAGGATAGCCTGTCTGGAGACAGACTATAGGATAGTCCGTCTGCAGACAGACTGAAGGATAGTCCGTCTGGAGGCAGTCTGAAGGATAGTCCGTCTGGAGACAGACTGAAGGATAGACCCTTAGGAGACAGATTGAAGGATAGTCCTTCAGGAGACAGTCTGAAGGATAGTCCGTCTGGAGACAGGCTGAAGGATAGTCCCTCAGGAGACAGTCTGATAGATAGTCCCTCAGGAGACAGTCTAAAGGATTGTACGTCTCTACACAGACTGAAGGATAGCCCATCTGGAGAAAGACTGAAGTATAGCCCATCTGGAGACAGACTGAAGGATAGACCCTTAGGAGACAGACTGAAGAATAGTGCATCTGGAGACACTCTGAAGGGAAGTTCCTTTGGAGACAGAATGAAGGATTTCTGTCTGGAGACAGACTGAAGGATAGTCCCTCAGGAGATAGTCTGAAGGATAATCCGTCTGGAAACAAACTGAAGGATAGTGCATCTGGAGACAGTCTGAAGGGAAGTTCCTTTGGAGACAGACTGAAGGATATCCTGTCTGGAGACAGTCTGAAGGATAGTCCCTCAGGAGGCAGTCTGAAAGATAATCCGAATGGAAACAGACTGAAGGATAGACCCTTAAGAGACAGACTGAAGGATAGACCCTTAGGAGACAGTCTAAAGTTTAGTCTATCTGGAGACAAACAGAGGGATAATGCATCTGGAGACAGTCTGAAGGAAAGTTCTTTTGGAGACAGACTGAAGGATATTCTGTCTGAAGATAGGCTGAAGGATAGTCCATCTGGAGATAGTCTGAAAGATAGTTGGTCTGGAGATAGACTGTAGGATAGACCTTTAGGAGACAGTCTGAAAGATTGTCCCTCAGCGGACAATCTGAAGGATAGTCTGTCTGGAGACAGATTGAAGGATAGTCCTTCAGGAGACAGTCTGAAGGGTAGCCTCTCAGGAGACAATCTGAAGGATGGACCGTCTGGAGACAGAATGAAGCATAGTCTTTCTGGAGATAGACTGAATGATAGTCCATCTGGAGACAGTCGGAAGGATAGTCCCTCAGGAGTCTGACTGAAGGATAGTCCGTCTGGAGACAGGCTGAAGGATAATCCCTCAGGAGACATTCTGAAGGATAGCCTATCTGGAGACAGACTGAAGGATATTCCGTCTGGAGACAGTCTGAAGGATAGTCCGTCTGGAGACAGGCTGAACGATAGATCCTTAGAAGACTGTCTGAAGGATAGTCCCACAGGGGACAGTCTGAAGGGTCGCCCCTCTGGTGACAGTCTGAATGATAGGCTGTCTCGAGAAAGGCTGAAGGCTAATCCATCTGGAGACAGTCTGAAGGATAGTCCGTCTGGAGACAGGCTGAAATATAGACCTTTAGGAGACAGTCTGAAGGAGAGTCCAGCACTAGACAGTTTGAAGGATAGTCCTTCAGGAGACAGTCTGAAGGATTGTATATCTGTACACAGACTGAAGGATAGTCCGTCTGGAGACCGTCTGATGGCTAGTCCATCTGGAGACAGACTGAAAGATAGTCCGTCTGGAGATAGATTGAAGGATATTCCCTCAGGAGACAGTCTAAAGGGTAGCACCTCAGGAGACAGTCTGAAGGATAGTCTCTCAGGAGTCAGACTGAAGGATAGTGTGTCTGGAGACAAACTGAAGGATACTCTGTCTGCAGACAGACTGAAGGATAGTCCGTCTGGAGGCAGTCTGAAGGATAGCATGTCTGGAGACAGACTGAAGGATAGACTCTTAGGAGACAGATTGAATGATTGTCCTTCAGCAGCCAGTCTGAAGGGTACCCCTCAGTAGCCAGTCTGAAGGATAGTCCGTCTGGAGACAGAATGAAGGGTTTTCCATCTAGAGACAGTCTGAAGTATAGTCTCTCAGGAGTCAGACTGAAGGATTGTTTGTCTGGAGACAAATTGAAGGTTAGTCCGTCTGGTGACAGACTGAAGGATAGCCTGTCTGGAGACAGACTGAAGGATAGTCCGTCTGCAGACAGACTGAAATATAGACCCTTAGGAGACAGTCTGAAGGATAGTCCAGCACTAGACAGTCCGAAGGATAGTCCCTCAGGAGACAGTCTGAAGGATTGTACATCTCTACACAGACTGAAGGATAGTGCATCTGGAGAAAGACTAAAGTATAGCCCATCTGGAGACAGACTGAAGGATAGACCCTTAGGAGACAGTCTGAGGGATAGTGCATCTGGAGACAGTCTGAAGGGAAGTTCCTTTGGAGACAGACTGAAGGATTTTCTGTCTGAAGACAGACCGAAGGATAGTCCCTCAGGAGACAGTCTGAAGGATTTTCCATCTGGAAACAGACTGAAGGATAGTGCATCTGATGACAGTCTGAAGGAAAGTTACTTTGGAGACAGATTGAAGGAAATTCTGTCTGCAGACAGACTGACGGATAGTCCCTCAGGAGACAGTCTGAAGGATAATCCATCTGGAAATATACTGAAGGATAGACCCTTAAGAGACAGACTGAAGGATAGTCTGGAGACAAACAGAGGGATAGTGCATCTGGCGACAGTCTGAAGGGATGTTCCTTTGGAGACAGACTGAAGGATATTCTGTCTGAAGATAGGCTGAATGATAGTCCATCTGGAGATAGTCGGTCTGGAGATAGACTGAAGAATAGACCATTAGGAGACAATCTGAAGGATTGTCCCTCAGGGGACAGTCTGAAGGATAGGCTGTCTAGAGACAGGCTGAAGGCTAATCCATCTGGAGACAGTCTGAAGGATAGTCCATCTGGAGACAGACTGAAAGTTAGACCCTTAGGAGACAGTCTAAAGGATAGTCCAGCACTAGACAGTCTGAAGGATAGTCCCTCAGGAGACAGTCTGAAGGATTGTACATCTGTACACAGACTGAAGGATAGTCCGTCTGGAGACAGACTGAAAGATAGTCCATCTGGAGGCCGTCTGAATGATAGTCTCTCAGGAGTCAGACTGAAGGATAGTTTGTCTGGAGACAGACAGAAGAATAGTCCATCTGCAGACAGACTGAAGGATAATCAGTCCGGAGGCAGTCTGAAGGATAGTCCGTCTGGAGACAGACTGAAGGATAGACCCTTAGGAGACAGATTGAAGGATAGTCCTTCAGGAGACAGTCTGAAGGGTAGCCTCTCAGGAGACAATCTGATGGATGGACCGTCTGGAGACAGAATAAAGCATAGTCCATCTGGAGACAGACTGAATTATAGTCCATCTGGAGACAGTTTGAAGGATAGCACGTCTGGAGATCCTCTGTAACATGGTCCATCTGGAGACAGACTGAACGATCGGCACTTAGGAGACTGTCTGAAGGATTGTCCCTCAGGAGACAGACTGAAGTGTAGCCCCTCTGGAGACAGTCTGAAGGATAGTCCGTCTGCAGACAGACTGAAGGATCGTCCATCTGGAGACATCCTGAAGGCTAGTCTATCTGGGGACAGACTGAATGATTGTCCGTCTGGAGACAGATTGAAGGATATTCCCTCTGGAGAGAGTCTAATTTGTAGCCCCTCAGGAGACAGTCTGAAGAATAGTCCGTCTGGAGACAGACTGAAGGATAATCCGTCTGGAGACAGATTGAAGGATAGTCCTTCAGGAGACAGTCTGAAGGGTATCCCCTCAGGAGACAGACTGAAGGATAGCCTGTCTGGAGACAGAATGAAGGATAGTCCATCTGGCGACAGTCTGAAGGATATTCTCTCAGGAGTCAGACTGAAGGATAGTTTGTCTGGAGACAGACTGAAGTATAGTCTGTCTGGAGACAGGCTGAAGGATAGTCCGTCTGGAGACAGTCTGAAATATAGTCCGTCTGGAGATGGACTGAATGATAGACCCTTAGAAGACAGTCTGAAGGATAGTCCTGCAGTAGACAGTCTGAAGGATAGTCCCTCAGGAGACAGTCTGAAGGATAGTCCGTCTCGAGACAGACTGAAAACTAGACCCTTAGGAGACAGACTGAAGGATAGTGCATCTGGAGACAGTCTGAAGGAAAGTTCCTTTGGAGATAGACTGAAGGATATTCTGTCCGGAGATAGGTTGAAGGATAGTCTGTCTGGAGATAATCTGAAAGATAGTCGGTCTGGAGATAGACTGAAGGATAGACCATTAGGAGACAGTCTGAAGAATTGTCCCTCAGGAGACAGTCTGAAGGATAGTCCCTCAGGATACTGACTGAAGGATAAGTCCATCTGGAGACAGGCTGAAGGATAGTCCATCTGGATACATTCCCCTGGCTGTTAAGTGTTGCGAATTTATGTTTTCCAATTGTCTTTACTTCCTGTCAGCAGAACCAAAAGCGCACACAAAATGTCATGTTTGGGGTTAAGTTCTCCTTTCGGCGTTGCATATCTAATACCATTTCTGGCTGCCCAGCATCTTTATTCTTAACCAAAAACAGATTCTAAATCTTTTTTTGACTGTCACTTGCAATTTCCTCAATAAACTGCTGTTGTGGCCCAGATTTATTATATTCTGCATTTTGGAATTCTATTCACCTTAGTGAGGTCTAAGCATTAGGTATTCTGGACATCACATGTAATGACTATTCAAATATTTTGCCAATGTTCAAACACATTGGGATAATATTGAACTTTGCCACTTGGGCAGTGACCAGGTCTCTTAACATTAGTGAGCACACATGGTTTCTACTCAAGTGATGTCAATGGAGTGAAAAACCAAGCAGTGGCCCACTGTGGATTGTAGTCATCCAGGCAGTGAAGTTAATAATGATCCCCAGTATTAGTCCAATAAAAATTTAGGGTGAAGTTTTATGGTCTGGTGGCAGAGGGAATGGGGCTGTAAAACCTGGCGATCCGTTCAAAATCCCATTGACTTGGGGTAGATTGGAAAATCCCAAAAGCAAGGGGGGCCATAAAGTTCTGTCCTTCATGATCAGGAAGGCAAATGGAATGTCGGTATTTATTGCTTGGGGGCTGGGATATAAAT
This sequence comes from Carcharodon carcharias, assembly GCF_017639515.1. Lineage (NCBI taxonomy): Eukaryota > Metazoa > Chordata > Chondrichthyes > Lamniformes > Lamnidae > Carcharodon > Carcharodon carcharias. Next base: position 215,197,699 of record NC_054469.1, on the reverse strand, counting down.
GTTCGAAAGCTTTACTGAGACCACATCTGGAATGCAGTGTGCAGTTTTGGTCTCCTTATTTGAAAAAAAATGTATAATTGTTTCAGAAGCAGTTCAGAGAAGCTTCACATGACTCATTTGTGGGATGAATGGTTTATACAAAGAGTGGTTGAACAGGTTGGGTCTATACTCACTGGATTTTAGACAAGTGAGATGTGATCCTATTGAAAAATATAAGATCCTGAGGGATAAAAGCAAAACACTGCAGATGCTGGAAATCTGAAACAAAAACAAAAATAGCTGGGAAAAACTCAGCCGGTCTGACAGCATCTGTGGAGAGGAAGACAGAGTTTACGTTTCGAGTCCAAACGACTCTTCATCAGAACTGAAGAGAAATAGAAATGAGATGAAATATAAGCTGCTTAAGGGGGGGGTGGGACAGGTGGAGCTGGATAGAGGGCCAGTGATAGACGGAGGCTAAAGGTGTCATAGACAAAAGGGGTGTTGATGGTGGTGATATTATCTAAAGGATGTGCTAATGGGGACATTAAGGGTAGAAAGCAGGATGAGCAGGTGGCAGAAAGCCCTAGTCGGGGTGGGATGGAGGGAAGGGATCGGAATAAAAATAATAATAGAAATTGGTGGAAAAAGAAAAATATATTTTAAAAAAAATCATAATTCTTAGAAAAAAGGGGATCGGAAAGGGGGTGGGGATGGAGGAGAGAGTTCATGCTCTGAAGTTGTTGAACTCAATGTTAAGTCCGGAAGGCTGTAAAGTGCCTAATCGGAAGATGAGGTGGTGGAACAGCACCTCATCTTCCGATTAAAATATATTTATTTTCCCACCTATTTTAATTATTATTTTTAAATTTATTTCCATCCATTGTTTTATCTCCATCTTTTAACCTCTTTCGAACCCTTCCCTCCAACCCCACTAGGGCTATCTGTACCTTGCTCATCCTGCTTTCTACCCTTAATGTCCCCATTAGGGCATCCTTTAGCTAATATCACCACCGTCAATACCCCTTTGTCCTTTTGTCTATGACAGCTTTGGCAATCTCTCCTTTGCCTCCACCTAACACTGGCCCTCTATCCAGCTCTACCTGTCCCACCCCTCTCAAACAGCTTATATTTCTATCTCTCTTCCGTTCTGATGAAGAGTTATACGGACTCAAAACGTTAACTCTATCTTTCTCTCCACAAATGCTGTCAGACCTGCTGAGCAGATCCTGACAGGTTTGATAGGGTGGGTACCAGGATGATCTTTCCTCTCATGGGGGAGACTCGAACCAAGGGGAACAGTTTAAAAATAAGAGGTTTATCATTTAAGAGATGAGGAGAATTTTTTCCTTTCATGGGGTTGATGAAATGTACAATTTGGTGTGTGGAAGGACTATTGGGGGGCAGACAGGGAAGTGGAGCTAAGACCACAACCAGATCAGCCATGATTGTAATGAATGATTGAGCAGGCTCAAAGGGGCGAATGGCCTACTCCTGTCCCCAAGCACTATTTTCCTATAGTCCCAAACTCAAAACTCTTCACAAGATCTATTTGAAAGGGTAAACATGTGATTAGAATTGTGGAGAAACTGAAATATTTGATGACAGTTGAAGAGAGATTGAAGTGTGACTTGACATCTCACTGTGCAGCCATGAGTCAGAGGCTGGTGCACTCACCCCTGAGTTAGTGAGTTCAAGACCCACACCAGAGACATAACAAAAATATATCTAACACTCCAGTGCACTACTGGGGTAGTGCTGCATTGCCAGAGCGTCAGTACTGAGGGAGCGCTGCATTGCCAGAGTGTCAGTACTAAGGGAGTGCTGCACTGTCAGACGGTCAGTACTGAGGGAGTGCTGCATTGCTGGAGTATCAGTACTGAGGGAGTACTGCACTGTCGGAGGGTCAGTACTGAGGGAGTGCTGCACCATCAGAGGGTCAGTATTGAGGGAGTATTGCATTGCCAGAGCGTCAGTACTGAGGGAGTTCTGCATTGCCGGAGTGTCAGTACTAAGGGAGTGCTGCACTGTCAGAGGGTCAGTACTGAGGGATCATTACTCTGTTGTAAGGTCAGTACTGAGGGAGTGCTGCACTGTCATTGGGGCAGTACTTCTTTTTAATTAATTCATAGGATGTGGATATCATGCCAACATCTATTCCTACTCTTATTCTTCTTGGAGAAGATGGTGATGAGCCACCTTCTTGAACTGCCATTGTCCAAATGGTGTAGATATAGCCACAGCACTGTAAGGGAGATTGTTATGGGATTTAGACCCAGCAACAGTGAACGATGGTGATATGGTTCCAAGTTGAAATGGTGAGTGATTATGAGGGGAACTGTGATCCCATTCATCTGTTGCCCTTGTATTTCTATGTGGTGAAGGTCATGGGTTTAGGCCAGTATTGTTGCTGTACTGGAACAGCTTGGCTAGGGGCACAGCAGGTTCTGGAGCACACATCTTCAGTATTATTGCCAGAATGTTGTCAGGGCCCATAGCCTTTGCAGTATCCAGTGCCATCAGCAGTTTTTTGATATCACAAGGAGTGAATCGAATTGGCTGAAAGCTGACATCTGTGATGCTGGGGACCTCAGGAGGAGGCCTGTTTCTGGTGACAAGGCCATCACACTTCAATGAATTTCTGTTCGAGTTTCTTTCCCCGTGGCAAATGGATTACATGGGTACGTGTCCAAGCTGAGGTGTGTATCCAGAATTCTCTGTTTTATTTTGAGTTAAAAGTATATTTCAAAGTATAACCACCTTGTAACGTTCAGTATTCAGAACGATATTAATGTCAATCTTCATCATTCTCCATGTATTTTGGATACTGTAATGTACCTGGTGTGGCCTCTCTCCCTGGTACTGATTGGAGTTGGGTATCATGACTCATACACAAACAAACCAACAGATACCATTGCGATACACCGTACTAAAATGCAGCATTGTGGATGAGGAATGCATTTACACCAGCAAGTTTCATCGACCTCAGAAGAGTGGCCACAAGTATTCTTAAAGGAAATAAATCTTCTTCTAAGATAACGGACAAATACAGCTCAAAGTTCTTTTGAAGACAATTGAAAGTTCGAAAAGTTGCCTTTAATGAATATACACAGGTAAAATACAGTCAGTGCTGAAAATCTGAAATATAAACACAAAATGCTGAAAAAACTCAGCAAGTTGGTCAATATCTGTGAAGAGAGAAACCACATTAACATTTCAGGTCAGTGAACTCTCCTCAATAATGCTTTCCTGCCTCAAATATGTGCTCAGTCAACTGCAAGGAAATGTTTGGCTCCAGTTTGCCCCAGCTGATTTTGAAACCTTCTGACTGATTGGGTGGACTGATATTTAACAAGCTCCAGTTAAAAGTTAAATGGGCTGAAGGATTCCTGACAATCTGTCACATGCCTTGGAAAGCTGATGGTTGGAATGTTTGAATTCTCACCGGTGCCAATTTTTGGATTTCCAAGTTAACTGTATCGGAGTTGAAACCTCTTTTAATTCCTCACTAGGCTGGTGATGTTCGGGGGCTGTGACTCTGGCTCTGGACTGGAGACTGGTGCAATGGGAGTGTTGATATGTACCAATCTACGGGTGGGTCAAAGATGGGACCAGTGGGAGGGGCAAGGACAGGGAATTGCATGTGCCCCAAAAATTGGCAAAAAATTGTTTAAAACATTGCAGATCAATCCCCTTGGGTTTGAAGTCAGTAGGAAGCTTAACTTATAACAATCTACCGCTGTTCACTATGCATGCCTGTCAACCGAGAAAGTTCATTCTCTAGAGTCTAAGATGTAAAACCAAATGAGGAAATGACATCAAACTGTGAAATGGTTAAGTGAGCGAAAGAAAAACATTTCAGCATGATGAAAAGATTGAGTCACTGAACATTTTGAAGATGTTTTCCGTTTCCCACCACAGAATTGGATTTTTGTTTCACTTTGTCGAGTTTGATTGATAACTTCTGTGGATAATAACTCAAGTTAGCACCAGGCATTACTACCACTGGCAAGTCATTATTTCCAGGTACAAACAATGGTCCTGCATGTGATCATTGCATCTTCAACACTAATGAGTTAAATATATATATATATAATATATGTGTGTGTGTATACGTCATTAAACCAACAAATAAACAAGACATTTCTTTCAATAGAGTGCAACTTAGCAACCCTTGCATTTCAATCCATTACACTCATTACATTCAGTGAAAACAAAGCTGTTTCTCACGGGAATCATATCTACGATATCCTTACAAGTCAAATCTTATCCAAGAGTCATAACAAATGCACTGACGTTTACCTTACTGATAATTCAGTAATTTGAGTGACTATGTTGCTGATAACAAATATCCCTAGCTATCAGACTTTGTTGTGTGCGTTGTGTTAAAGTACATGTTGTGCATACTGTGTTAGAGTACATGTTGTGCACGTTGTGCGTGTTGTGTTAAAGTATTCGTTGTGTGCGCTGTGTTTGAGTACATGTGAAGTATCTGAAGCTTACTCTGCACCAGCTTTGACTTTTCCTGCCCTGAGCACCTTTGAGAAGAAATTGATGTGTTTCGCACACCGCTATTGGACATGAAATGTGCTTGGCGGGGTATGGGGGAGTGAATTTTGAGCAGTGGCGTCCTGTTCCCGATCACTTTTGGAAGTTTTCTGACTATTTTTTTTCCCTTTCCCAAATCAGCCTGACTTAATGTCCTTAAAGAGACTAATGGCAGATGTTAACATGCAGGCAAGAGGAGCTGGTGTGTAGTCCCGGCTTCCCAGAGATACCCCATGCTGTGAGTCTGGCCTTATCCCTCCTCTTTAATGCCCCTTCCCCCTGGGCTCACTGACAGCTGACTCTGAGCCCCAACAGCCAATTGCAATGGAATGACCATCTGGCGCTTGCTACTCACTGGACTGAGTCAGACCTGAGGCTCTGCTTAGGTCTCAGTGAGCCTCAGACTGACAGCTTTGTGTCCATTTCTGCCACTGAGCCAATTTCTTGCCATGATGCTGAAAATTCCTGTATGGAAAATCTCAGCAAGGTGTGCTGAGACAGAGGGAAGTCTCACATCATTCACGCTTCTTTTGGCTAAGCCAACAAGGGCGGACATTATAGCAGGAATTTGCTGGGTGAATAGGAAAACACCCACAGAAAGATGAAGCGTTGTTGTCGCTCCTGTGACAGATCACCTTGTCAGGTCTGGCCTCAGTTAGCCACTATCGATGGAAAGTCTCATCTTCCAGTTTATCTAAAGTTGTCAGCTTTGCTTTAAAACCTGCTGTGCAACTAAAACCTCACTTCATGTTTCTACACTTTTGAAATTTAGAGAACTAATCTTAAAATCTTCATGGATTATGAGAGGCGACTTTACGAGGTGCAGCTTTTTTTATTCATCCACGGGGATATGGGCTTCGCTGGCTGGGCCAGCATTTATTGCCCATCCCTAATTGCCCTTGAGAAGGTGGTAATGAGCTGCCTTCTTGAGCCGCTGCAGTCCATGTGGTGTAGGTACACCCACAGTGCTGTTAGGGAGGGAGTTCCAGGATTTTGACCCTGTGACAGTGAAGGAACGGCGATATATTTCCAAGTCAGGATGGTGGGTGACTTGGAGGGGAACGTCCAGGTGGTGGTGTTCCCATCTATCTGCTGCCCTTGTCCTTCTAGATGGTAGTGGTTGTGGGTTTGGAAGGTGCTGTCGAAGGATCCTTGGTGAATTCCTGCAGTGCATCTTGTAGATGGTACACACACTGCTGCTACTGTGCGTCGTGGTGGAGGGAGTGAATGCTTGTGGATGTGGTGCCAATCAAGCAGGCTGCTTTGTCCTGGATGGTGTCAAGCTTTGTTGTCAAGTGTTCTTAGAGCTGCACTTACCCAGGCAAGTGGAGAGTATTCCATCACACTCCTGACTTGTGCCTTGTAGATGGTGGACAGGCTTTGGGGAGTCAGGATGTGAGTTACTTATCGCAGGATTCCAGTTTTTGACCTGCTCTTGTAACCACAGTGTTTATATGGCTAGTCCAGTTCAGTTTCTGGTCAATGGTAATCCCCCGGATGTTGTTAGTAGGGGATTCAGTGAGGGCAATGCCATTGAACATCAAGGGGTGATGGTTAGATTCTCTCTTGTTGGAGATAGACATTGCCTGACACTTGTGTGGCGTGAATGTTACTTGCCACTTGGCAGCCCAAGCCTGAGTATTGCCCAGGTCTTGCTGCATTTGGACATGGACTGCTTCAGTGTCTGAGGAGTCATGAATGATACTGAACATTGTGCAATCATCAGCGAACATCCCCACTTCTGACCTTATAATAGAAGGAAGATCTTTGATGAAGCAGCTGAAGATGGTTGGCTCGAGGACACTACCCTGTGGAACTCCTGCAGTGATGTGCTGGAAATGAGATGATTGACCTCCAATGACCACAACCCTTTTCATTTGTGCTAGGTATGACTCCAACCAGTGGAGAGCTTTCCCCTGATTCCCTTTGACTCCAGTTTTGCTAGGGCTCCTTGATACCACTCGGTCAAATGTGGCCTTGATATCAAGGGCAGTCACTCTCACCTCACCTCTGGAGTTCAGCTCTTTTGTCTATGTTGGGACCAAGACTGTAATGAGGTCAAGAGCTGAGTGACCCTGGCATCATCTGTTGTTCTTTGCAAAATGCATCCTGCTGCTCTCAGATTTTCCCAACTGGAAGTTCCCCTCCAAGACACTCACTATCCTGACTTGGAAATATATCGTCGTTCCTTCACTGTCACGGGGTCAAAACCCTCCCTAACAGCACTGTGGGTGTACCTACACCACATGGACTGCAGCGGTTCAAGAAGGCAGCTCACCACCACCTTCTCAAGGGCAATTAGGGATGGGCAATAAATGCTGGCCCAGCCAGCGGCACCCACATCCCATGAATGAATTTTTAAAAAGCTGGGCTGGATTTTATGGCTCACTGCAACAATATATGAGCAACAACAAGGACGTTGTGGGACTTCCACACCTTACTGAGAGGAAGTCCCACCTTTGAACCAATCTAATTGGTTGGCAGCTCTTGAGAACAGGCCCCAGAGCTCAGTAGCAGGGCAACCCAGGACTGCAGACAGGCCCAGGGTGAAGGCCCCAATGGCTCCCAGACTCAAGTAAGTCAGGAGGATTGGACGGGGAGGGATCAGGTACCTTAAGGGAGGGCTGCGAGGGGGTTGGAGGTGTGGATTTTGCTGTGCAGGCGGGGAGGAAGGAAGAGGGGTACCATCTTCAGGGGTGCCCTCAATGCACAACGATGGTACCCCACTTCCTTCCTGCCTTTTTACAAAAAGCTTTGTTAAAGAAAGGGCTGCCCAGACCCCACCTGCCTGCCCAAGCCAACTGTGTTAGGGGCGTCAGCAGTGATCAACCGGCTTGTAAACAAGAGGCAATGACCTTTATTTATTTATTTATTTATTTGGAGGGTGGGTTGCTGATTTTGGCACCTGCCCATCACCCCCACCCCTGCAATATGACTGACAACTGCAGTGAAATGTTTGTGGGCTTGTCACCCCTCAGATTGTATGTGTCCCCCTCCCCCAAAAACACACAGAGCAGGTGGGTGGGGGTGGGGAGCGGTCCAGCTAGTAGCAGTATTGTTACAATCCTTGTCCAGATCCTGGGCCATGGAGGAGACCTGGTTGGGGATCAGTAATATTTTGTTTAAAGTGGATAAAGGTTGAGATCCCAGACGTCTGCTTTTGGAGTAAAGCAACAAGATTTTGAACAGACAAAAACAAAATGTATTGCACAAGTTCAGAAAGATAACACAACTTACAAGATATATCTGATACTCTAATATTCAGAATGAACTTGAGGTGCAAGTGAATTAACAGGCAAACTGCTCGAACACAGCTCACAACAGAGCAAAGGGAAAATGCAACAAAGACAGAGCCCTTGATTTCTGTAGAACCCATCCAGATGTCAGCATTCACTGCGAGTTACACAATCTCTTTAAACTCTGTCTTCTTCACAAGGGATTCCAACTCCCACAAAGCCGCTCCGACTCCGACTCTGCTTTAACGACTGCTCCCTTCCAGTGTTTGCCCCTCAGGGCTTCTCCCTAGCGCCAGCTGCCTGGATACTGCTCACCACAACACCTCTGCTGCCTGGAGCCTCTCCTCCCTGCTTCTGAACACACTCAGTCAGCTGGGATTTCTTAAGCCCCAACTCTTGGCTGCAGCGAGCTCTCAATGGCTGACCAAACTTCTTCGAAGCTGAACTCTCTCAACCACACGAAACGAGCAAATGGCCGCTTGGACTTCATATGAGCCACAACTGCTCATATTTACCAAATGGCTCCCAGGACTAACAGCAGCTCTCTAGCTCCATGGAGCTGGTGACATAGAACCATAGAAAAGTTACGGTCCAGAAAGAGGCCATTCAGCCCATTGTGTCTGCACCAGCCAAAAAGTGAAAAAGAAATTAGCCGCTCATTTTAATCCCGCTTTCCATCACCTGGTGCATACTGCTGCAGGTTACAGCACTTCAGATGTAGATCCAGGTACCTTTTAAAATGAGTTGAGCATTTCAGCCTCAACCACCAACTTAGGCAGTGAATTCAAACACCCAACAACCTCTGGGTGAAAAGATTTTTCCTCACGTCCCATCTAATCCTTCTACCAATCACCTTCAATCCTGCCCCCTGGTAATTTGCCCCTCAGCTAATGGAAACAAGTCTTTCCTGTCTACCCTATCTAGGCCCCTCCTCTTCTTTACCTGCTCATGACTAATTGGCTGACTATAATTGACTGACCCTTGAACTGATGTGGGGAACCTATCAATGCACTCACAGTGGGAACCACTCTTGTTACTAGGCAGGAATCAATGTACCAGCTTTGGAACATGCTGCATCTTATATGCTGCAAGCTTGGCCTAAATAGCCAAGTGGTTATGGTACTGGGCTTGCAACCCCAAGCTCAAGAGTTCAAATCTCACAATGGCAAACTATGAAATAATGTAACTTCATCTGAATAAGAACAGATGGAAACATGTTTATTTGAAAGAGTTACATCCTTTGGCTTGGCCTAAATAGCCAAGTGGTTATGGTACTGGGTTTGTAACCCCAAGATCAAGAGTTCAAATCTCACAATGGCAAACTATGAAACAATGTGACTTCATCTGAAACAGATAGAAACAGGTTTTTGCTTGGCCTAAATAGCCAAGTGGTTATGGTACTGGGTTTGTAACCCTGAGATCGAGAGTTCAAATCTCACAATGGCAAAACTATGAAACAATGTAACTTCATCTGAAACAGATGGAAACAGGTTTGTACTCGAAAGAGTTACATGCTGCAAGCTTGGCCTAAATAGCCAAGTGGTTATGGTACTGGGTTTATAACCCTAAGATCAAAAGTTCAAATCTCACAATGGCAAACTATGAAACAATGTAACTTCATCTGAAACAGATGGAAACAGGTTTACTCAAAAAGAGTATCAAGAGTTCAAATCTCATAATGGCAAACTATGAAACAATGTAACTTCATCTGAATAGGAACAGATGGAAACATATTTTAAGCTTGGCCTAAATAGCCAAGTGGTTATGGTACTGGGCTTGCAACCCCAAGCTCAAGAGTTCAAATCTCACAATGGCAAACTATGAAATAATGTAACTTCATCTGAATAAGAACAGATGGAAACATGTTTATTGCTTGGCCTAAATAGCCAAGTGGTTATGGTACTGGGTTTGTAACCCCAAGATCAAGAGTTCAAATCTCACAATGGCAAACTATGAAACAATGTAACTTCATCTGAAACAGATGGAAACAGCTTTACTCAAAAGAGTATCAAGAGTTCAAATCTCACACAAAAACAGAATTACCTGGAAAAACTCAGCAGGTCTGGCAGCATCGGCGGAGAAGAAAAGAGTTGACGTTTCGAGTCCTCATGACCCTTCGACAGAACTTGAGTTCGAGTCCAGGAAAGAGCTGAAATATAAGCTGGTTTAAGGTGTGTGTGTGGGGGGCGGAGAGATAGAGAGACAGAGAGGTGGAGGGGGTTGGTGTGGTTGTAGCGACAAACAAGCAGTGATAGAAGCAGATCATCAAAAGATGTCAACAACAATAGTACAATAGAACACATAGGTGTTAAAGTTAAAGTTGGTGATATTATCTAAACGAATGTGCTAATTAAGAATGGATGGTAGGGCACTCAAGGTATATCTCTAGTGGGTTTTTTTTTTATTTTATATAATGGAAATAGGTGGGAAAAGGAAAATCTTTATAATTTATTGGGAAAAAAAAAGAAGGGGGAAACAGAAAGGGGGTGGGGATGGGGGAGGGGACTCACGACCTAAAGTTGTTGAATTCAATATTCAGTCCGGAAGGCTGTAAAGTCCCTAGTCGGAAGATGAGGTGTTGTTCCTCCAGTTTGCGTTGGGCTTCACTGGAACAATGCAGCAAGCCAAGGACAGACATGTGGGCAAGAGAGCAGGGTGGAGTGTTAAAATGGCAAGCGACAGGGAGGTTTGGGTCATTCTTGCGGACAGACCGCAGGTGTTCTGCAAAGCGGTCGCCCAGTTTACGTTTGGTCTCTCCAATGTAGAGGAGACCACATTGGGAGCAACGAATGCAGTAGACTAAGTTGGGGGAAATGCAAGTGAAATGCTGCTTCACTTGAAAGGAGTGTTTGGGTCCTTGGACGGTGAGGAGAGAGGAAGTGAAGGGGCAGGTGTTGCATCTTTTGCGTGGGCAAGGGGTTGTGCCATAGGAGGGGGTTGAGGAGTAGGGGGTGATGGAGGAGTGGACCAGGGTGTCCCGGAGGGAGCGATCCCTACGGAATGCCGATAAGGGGGGTGAAGGGAAGATGTGTTTGGTAGTGGCATCATGCTGGAGTTGGCGGAAATGGCGGAGGATGATCCTTTGAATGCGGAGGCTGGTGGGGTGATAAGTGAGGACAAGGGGGACCCTATCATGTTTCTGGGAGGGAGGAGAAGGAGTGAGGGCGGATGCGCGGGAGATGGGCCGGACACGGTTGAGGGCCCTGTCAACGACCGTGGGTGGAAAACCTCGGTTAAGGAAGAAGGAGGACATGTCAGAGGAACTGTTTTTGAATGTAGCATCATCGGAACAGATGCGACGGAGGCGAAGGAACTGAGAGAATGGGATGGAGTCCTTACAGGAAGTGGGGTGTGAGGAGCTGTAGTCGAGATAGCTGTGGGTGTCGGTGGGTTTGTAATGGATATTGGTGGACAGTCTATCACCAGAGATTGAGACAGAGAGGTCAAGGAAGGGAAGGGAAGTGTCAGAGATGGACCACGTGAAAATGATGGAGGGGTGGAGATTGGAAGCAAAATTAATAAATTTTTCCAAGTCCTGACGAGAGCATGAAGCAGCACCGAAATAATCATCGATGTACCGGAGAAAGAGTTGTGGAAGGGGGCCGGAGTAGGACTGCAACAAGTAATTTTCCACATACCCCATAAAGAGACAGGCATAGCTGGGGCCCATGCGGGTACCCATAGCCACACCTTTTATTTGGAGGAAGTGAGAGGAGTTGAAGGAGAAATTGTTCAGCGTGAGAACAAGTTCAGCCAGACGGAGGAGAGTAGTGGTGGATGGGGATTGTTCGGGCCTCTGTTCGAGGAAGAAGCTAAGGGCCCTCAGACCATCCTGGTGGGGGATGGAGGTGTAGAGGGATTGGACGTCCATGGTGAAGAGGAAGCGGTAGGGGCCAGGGAACTGGAAATTGTTGATGTGACGTAAGGTGTCAGAGGAATCACGGATGTAGGTGGGAAGGGACTGGACAAGGGGAGAGAGAAGGGAGTCAAGATAACGAGAAATGAGTTCTGTGGGGCAGGAGCAAGCTGAGACGATCGGTCTACCGGGGCAGTTCTGTTTGTGGATTTTGGGTAGGAGATAGAAGCGGGCCGTCCGAGGTTGGGCAACTATCAGGTTGGAAGCTGTGGGAGGGAGATCCCCAGAGGAGATGAGGTCAGTGACAGTCCTGGAAACAATGGCTTGATGTTCAGTGGTGGGGTCATGGTCCAGGGAGAGGTAGGAGGAAGTGTCTGCGAGTTGACGCTCAGCCTCCGCGTGGTAGAGGTCAGTGCGCCAGACAACAACAGCACCACCCTTGTCAGCGGGTTTGATGACAATGTCAGGGTTGGACCTGAGAGAATGGAGTGCAGTAAGTTCAGAGAGAGACAGGTTAGAATGGGTGAGAGGAGCAGAGAAATTGAGACGACTAATGTCGCGCCGACAGTTCTCAATGAAAAGATCGAGAGAAGGTAAGAATCCAGAGGGAGGGGTCCAGGTGGAGGGAGAATATTGAAGATGGGTAAAAGGATCCGTTGAACTGGGAGAGGACTCCTGCCCAAAGAAGTGAGCCCGGAGACGAAGACGGCGGAAGAAGAGTTCAGTATCATGCCGAGCCCGAAATTCATTGAGGTGAGGGCGTAAGGGTATGAAACTAAGTCCTTTGCTGAGCACTGAACGTTCAGCATCGGAGAGGGGAAGGTCAGGGGGTATAGTGAATACACGGCTGGGGTTGGGATTGGAAGATGGGGTGGGGACGGAGGGACAGGCAGGGGTGGAGGGTCCTAGATGGGTGTTGGTGTCGATGAGGTGTTGGAGCTTGCGTTCCTTAGCACTTGAGAGAAAGAGAAAAAGTTTCTTGTTGAGGCGTCGGATGAGCCGAAGGATAAAATGAAACTGGGGGCACGGGCAGCTTTGAAAAAGGGTACGGGTTCATTGAGAACTGTCGGCGCGACATTAGTCGTCTCAATTTCTCTGCTCCTCTCACCCATTCTAACCTGTCTCTCTCTGAACTTACTGCACTCCATTCTCTCAGGTCCAACCCTGACATTGTCATCAAACCCGCTGACAAGGGTGGTGCTGTTGTTGTCTGGCGCACTGACCTCTACCACGCGGAGGCTGAGCGTCAACTCGCAGACACTTCCTCCTACCTCTCCCTGGACCATGACCCCACCACTGAACATCAAGCCATTGTTTCCAGGACTGTCACTGACCTCATCTCCTCTGGGGATCTCCCTCCCACAGCTTCCAACCTGATAGTTGCCCAACCTCGGACGGCCCGCTTCTATCTCCTACCCAAAATCCACAAACAGAACTGCCCCGGTAGACCGATCATCTCAGCTTGCTCCTGCCCCACAGAACTCATTTCTCGTTATCTTGACTCCCTTCTCTCTCCCCTTGTCCAGTCCCTTCCCACCTACATCCGTGATTCCTCTGACACCTTACGTCACATCAACAATTTCCAGTTCCCTGGCCCCTACCGCTTCCTCTTCACCATGGACGTCCAATCCCTCTACACCTCCATCCCCCACCAGGATGGTCTGAGGGCCCTTAGCTTCTTCCTCGAACAGAGGCCCGAACAATCCCCATCCACCACTACTCTCCTCCGTCTGGCTGAACTTGTTCTCACGCTGAACAATTTCTCCTTCAACTCCTCTCACTTCCTCCAAATAAAAGGTGTGGCTATGGGTACCCGCATGGGCCCCAGCTATGCCTGTCTCTTTATGGGGTATGTGGAACATTCCTTGTTGCAGTCCTACTCCGGCCCCCTTCCACAACTCTTTCTCCGGTACATCGATGATTATTTCGGTGCTGCTTCATGCTCTCGTCAGGACTTGGAAAAATTTATTAATTTTGCTTCCAATCTCCACCCCTCCATCATTTTCACGTGGTCCATCTCTGACACTTCCCTTCCCTTCCTTGACCTCTCTGTCTCAATCTCTGGTGATAGACTGTCCACCAATATCCATTACAAACCCACCGACACCCACAGCTATCTCGACTACAGCTCCTCACACCCCACTTCCTGTAAGGACTCCATCCCATTCTCTCAGTTCCTTCGCCTCCGTCGCATCTGTTCCGATGATGCTACATTCAAAAACAGTTCCTCTGACATGTCCTCCTTCTTCCTTAACCGAGGTTTTCCACCCACGGTCGTTGACAGGGCCCTCAACCGTGTCCGGCCCATCTCCCGCGCATCCGCCCTCACTCCTTCTCCTCCCTCCCAGAAACATGATAGGGTCCCCCTTGTCCTCACTTATCACCCCACCAGCCTCCGCATTCAAAGGATCATCCTCCGCCATTTCCGCCAACTCCAGCATGATGCCACTACCAAACACATCTTCCCTTCACCCCCCTTATCGGCATTCCGTAGGGATCGCTCCCTCCGGGACACCCTGGTCCACTCCTCCATCACCCCCTACTCCTCAACCCCCTCCTATGGCACAACCCCTTGCCCACGCAAAAGATGCAACACCTGCCCCTTCACTTCCTCTCTCCTCACCGTCCAAGGACCCAAACACTCCTTTCAAGTGAAGCAGCATTTCACTTGCATTTCCCCCAACTTAGTCTACTGCATTCGTTGCTCCCAATGTGGTCTCCTCTACATTGGAGAGACCAAACGTAAACTGGGCGACCGCTTTGCAGAACACCTGCGGTCTGTCCGCAAGAATGACCCAAACCTCCCTGTCGCTTGCCATTTTAACACTCCACCCTGCTCTCTTGCCCACATGTCTGTCCTTGGCTTGCTGCATTGTTCCAGTGAAGCCCAACGCAAACTGGAGGAACAACACCTCATCTTCCGACTAGGGACTTTACAGCCTTCCGGACTGAATATTGAATTCAACAACTTTAGGTCGTGAGTCCCCTCCCCCATCCCCACCCCCTTTCTGTTTCCCCCTTCTTTTTTTTTTCCAATAAATTATAAAGATTTTCCTTTTCCCACCTATTTCCATTATATAAAATAAAAAAAAACCCACTAGAGCTATACCTTGAGTGCCCTACCATCCATTCTTAATTAGCACATTCGTTTACATAATATCACCAACTTTAACTTTAACACCTATGTGTTCTATTGTACTATTGTCGTTGACATCTTTTGATGATCTGCTTCTATCACTGCTTGTTTGTCGCTACAACCACACCAACCCCCCTCCACCTCTCTGTCTCTCTATCTCTCCGCCCCCCACACACACACCTTAAACCAGCTTATATTTCAGCTCTTTCCTGGACTCGAACTCAAGTTCTGTCGAAGGGTCTTGAGGACTCGAAACGTCAACTCTTTTCTTCTCCGCCGATGCTGCCAGACCTGCTGAGTTTTTCCAGGTAATTCTGTTTTTGTTTTGGATTTCCAGCATCCGCAGTTTTTTTGTTTTTAGTTCAAATCTCACAATGGGAAACAATGTGACTTCATCTGAAACAGATGGGAATGGGTTTGTACTCGAAAGAGTTACATGCTGCAATCTCCACAAGGTCACACAGACAAAATGAGCCAAACTGCTAACAGCAGGAAAACTGTAATTAGTTTAAAGTGTTTGGGGAATCTCTAATTTTTTTAAATGTAAATGAGTTAAGAGTTTGTGTCACTTGAAGGGGGCCAATTGTAATTTTTGGATAATAAAAAATATTAGTCCATGTGACCTGGTGATCCTTGAAGCAGCACCAATAGGAATTAATTAAAAAAAACAAGTGCTGCATGGCATAAACACAGGTCCAAAGAGGAAACAGGAGAGCTGCCTGTGGCAAATTGGCTAAGTCCTTGAGGAAAAGGGACTGGAATTCTATTTGGAAAGACAATGTGGATGAAACTGGGAGCATGGGTGGGGTGGGGGGGTTTCCTGCTAATACCATGAGATAGTCTTTGCTGTTTCTACTATTCCATGTAAAATTTATCACTCATATGGATTGTAATTTGCCTATTTGTTCATGTTTAATTTATGTTGATTCTGATTCATGTCAAAGTAAAATTACAAAAATGAAATCTTGTCCAGTAATTCTTCATTTTGGGGCCATTCAGTAAAGAGCATATGAACATAGGAATTAGGAGCAGAAGTAGGCCATTCAGCCCCTCAAGCCTGCTCCACCATTTGATAAGAGTATAGCTTATTTGATTGTGGCCTCAACTCTACTTTCTTGTCTACCCCCTGATACCCTTTGACTTCCTTGCCAATCAAGAATGTCTGAATATATGAATTAGGAGCAGGAGTAGGCCATTCAACCCCTTGAGCCTGCTTAGATATTTTGGATTACAGATCCCCATGGGAATCATTATAATATCTTGTATAATAACTACTCCAACCGAATGATAATGAATAGCTGACTGCAAAGCTCTTCACACCTTTACTTCTCATATGTAATAATTTCTTATACCCAGTAAAAGAAAATAAACACTTTTACCAGATTTAAAACCCCTGTAAAGGTGTAGCCCCTCCAGGATCATCGCCAGGTAGCTGTGGATTTTTTAAAAATAAAATAAACTTACCTCCTCTGGCCCCTCACTATCCACATCCTCAAATCAGGAATTTCCACCTTGCCTGGGGAGGGCTGTCAATCTCTAAGTGCCAGAGGGTCTCCCATCGCGCGCACCACCACCCTCCCCCCCCAACCCCCCCACTGTAGGGAACCTGCCGCAGTTACTGTCAATCTCTAAGTGCCAGAGGGTCTCCCATCGCGCACACCACCACCCTCCCCCCCCCAACCCCCCCACTGTAGGGAACCTGCCGCAGTTACTGTCAATCTCTAAGTGCCAGAGGGTCTCCCATCGCGCGCACCACCACCCTCCCCCCCCAACCCCCCCACTGTAGGGAACCTGCCGCAGTTACTGTCAATCTCTAAGTGCCAGAGGGTCTCCCATCGCGCACACCACCACCCTCCCCCCCCCAACCCCCCCACTGTAGGGAACCTGCCGCAGTTACTGTCAATCTCTAAGTGCCAGAGGGTCTCCCATCGCGCGCACCACCACCCTCCCCCCCCAACCCCCCCACTGTAGGGAACCTGCCGCAGTTACTGTCAATCTCTAAGTGCCAGAGGGTCTCCCATCGCGCGCACCACCACCCCCCCCCCCAACCCCCCCACTGTAGGGAACCTGCCGCAGTTACTGTCAATCTCTAAGTGCCAGAGGGTCTCCCATCGCGCGCACCACCACCCTCCCCCCCCAACCCCCCCACTGTAGGGAACCTGCCGCAGTTACTGATTGAACAGCAAGCACAGGCCCTGGCGTTTCCTTGGCTGGAGCATGGAAAATTGTGGTGGGCACAGCTAATGTATGCCGGGTGGGCTTGGGACCCAAAACTAGCCCCCACGTCTGGCTCTCAACCCCTGATTAACCAAGAAATTATTGGAGCTTGTAACAAAGGAAATGTAATAATTGTGTGGGACTTTAATCTTCATATAGACTGGGCCAATCAAAATGGCAAGGGTGGTCTAGAAGATGAGTTTGGCAAATGCTTTTCATGTGCTTCCTGTTGCAATACATTATGAAACCAATTAGGGATAAAGCTACCTTAGATATAGTATTTCATAATGAGATAGGGTTAATTAGTAATGTCATAGTAAAAGATCCACTGGGAAATAGTGATCATAATATCATCAAATTCCATGTTAAATTTGAAAGTGACAGTTAACTCACAAACAAGAATCTTAAACTTGAAGTCAATTACATAGTTATGAGGAGGGAATTGGCTAAGGTTAATTTGAAAAATAGACTAAAAGGTATGGAGGTAAATAAACAATGGGAAACATTGAAAGAAACAATTCAGAATCTTCAACAAAAATACATTCCATAGGAAAATGAAAACTCCATACGAAAGACATATCAATGGCTTACTCAGGAAGTTAAAGATAGTATTAGAAGTATTAGATTAAAGAGAAAAGGCTTGCAATGTTGCAAAGGATAGTGGAAAGTCTGAGGATTGGGAATGGTTTAGAAACCAGCAAAGGGCCACCAAAAAATTGATAAAAGAGAAAAATACAATATGAGTGTAAAATAACAAAAGAGATTATAAAAGCTCTTACAACCTGTTTTACAAGTGTATAAAAGGAAGAGAGTAGTTAAAGTAAACTTTGCTCCCTTAGAAGCAGAGGCAGAATAAATTATCATGGGGAATGAGGAAATTGTAGTATTCAACAATTATTTTGTGTCTGTCTTCACAGTAGTAGATATAAGTTACATACCAGAAATAGATGATACACTTAGGGCTAATAGGAGTGACAAAGTTAATGTAATTAATATCTGCAGAGAAAAAGTGCTGGAAAACTCAAGGGACCAAATTTAGACAAATCCCCGGTGCCTGGTTGCTTTCATCCCAGGGTTCCAAAGGAGATAATTGCAGAGATAATGGTTGTGCTACTTATGATTTTGCAAAATTCCTTAGATTTGGCATCAGATTGAAAGTTGGCAAATGTAACAGAGGGCAGGATTTTCGGGTTGTCAGGTGGGCATGGTGGGTGGGCCCAGGAGCAGCCGGGAAATGCTCTGCTGCCTGTGATTGGCCCCTGACTGGAATTTCACACTGCCTGGCCAATGAACAGCCAGCGAGCATGAAAGGTGCATTGAGAAGCTCAGAGCTGTCAGGGTGGGGGGTGGGGGGTGGGAGGAGGGCGAGTGCAAAAACCTAGGTGTGCACGGGGGGAGGGCGCACTGAAAGCATCCTGAATGCAGGGAGCTGAAGAATTGTAAAAACCAAAATAAATATTTTGAAAATGTGAGAAAAATGTCCCCACATGGGACTCACTCACATGAACATAAACATAATAAAAATTATGTCTAAACATTTTTATTTTTTAGGTTAATGTTGGAAACCTCATCTCGTCTGTGGTGAGGTTTCCTGAAAAATCCAAAGGCTGCTTGTCCAATTCACCTGCCCACCAACCACACGGTTGGATGGGCAGTGAAAAAGAGCTTTTAATTAATTGGTTAATGGCCTTAATAGGCCTTTTCATTATCAGCAGGCGCGCTGCCAACTCTCACGCGTGCCTGCTGACCGAAATATCGCGCGAATGCACGATAACATTGGGCCGCTCTCCCGATGTCATCAGGCGCTGTTTTATGTCCCATCAGATTGGGTGTGCATCCACCTGTGGGATGTAAGATCCTGCTCACTGTTTTTCAAAAGAGGAGGGAGAGAGAAAACAGAACTACAGGCCAGCTAGTCTAGCTTCAGTTGTTGGGGAAATGTTGGAATCTATTACGAAAGAAATCTTAACAATGCACTGAGAAAAGTTTAATATGATTAGAACAAGTCAATATGGTTTTACAAGAGGAAAATACTGGTCGACAAATTTATTAGAATTTGTTGAGGATATAACTAGTAGTGAGATAAAGGGGAACCAGTAGATGTAGTATACTGGGATTTCCAAAAGGCATTCGGTAAGGTGCCACACTAAAGGTTAATAGGCAAGATAAAAGCTCATGGAGTTTTAGGTAATATATTAGCATGGTTAGAGGATTGGTTAATGGACAGGAGACAAAGAGTAGGCATAAATGGGCCATTCTCAAATTGGCAGGCTGTGAATTAGATGAACAGACAGAGAGCAATGTGTCTAAGTTTGCTGATAATACATACCTGGATGGAAAGGTAAGCTGTGGGGAGGACTCAGAGAGGCTGCAAAGAGATATAGACAGGTTCCTGAGTGGGGAACAAGATGACAGATGCAGTTTAATGTAATAAGAAAACTTAGATATAGGACACAGTATAGAAAAAATGCCAAGGTAGAGGAATCCTGGGAGTTTTGCCAAGTTATAAAGAGCTTGCTCACAGCAAAAATAAAGAAGACCTTGAATCTGTCTGGAAAAACTGTTTGTGTGAGAAAGGAATATAGATGTCTCTCTCTATCAGATAAAGAACCATCACATGTAAATGCATTGAGATATAACTATGGAAGATTAGCCACATAAACTATTCTTGGTTAGTCAAGGGAAGCATCCTCACACACTGGGCTAATGATGATTGGAGTGAGAAGAGGTTCATTGATTAACAGCCAGAATAAGGATGTCCTGAGTTTGCCTTCCTCATGTTGGAGAGAAAAGCCATCCAGAGACAAGATCAAAAGAAAACAAGACACAAGGGAGAGAGAGAGAGAGGGGAGGGAGAGGAAAGGGGAGAGAGGCTACCAAAGCTGTGAGAGAAACCATTTTGTGCACTTCGCACAAGATGAGAGTATATTTTTCTTTAAACAATAAATCCACCACCATGCAGGTTTGCTGACATAGTTTAACTGAGAACCTAATAAATTTGTCCTGTCTTAATAAAGTTGATGCACAACAAAATATTGCTGGCAATTCTATTCCTGATTTAAAGGGGTGCAAAGACCCTCAAAACCTTACACTTCACTCAGTGATATCCCTCATTCTTTTGCAGGGACATTGCTATTCGTACGTTATTAGCATGTAAGTACACAGAATTAAAACAACAGATTAGGCATGGACTAAAAGATTTTCCAGTAATCTGAGCCAGAATGGATTTTGTTTTTCTTTTACCAGGTTTCCAGGATTAAATGAGCACCGATACTATAGAAAGGATCTGGAAGTCTTACAAGTTCAAGAACTTATCTACAGCCGTCAAACTTGAAGGAAAGGCTTTGCCTTTCAAAGACCTGGCTTTAACCATACGGGCCATTAGTAATTGTTTGTTATCTTCCAAGATTAAAGATACAGGAGGCTTGAGACTTTCCTCTAAGCTTTTCAAGCGTCTCTGTCCCCAATGTAAAAGCACCTTATTATGATCCCAGCTGAGGTTACCCCTGGGATCAGAGTGGAACCCAGCCTGATAGATCCTAACTTTTATTTTATTTGTTTAGATATGTGGAGAGTAGCTACTGAGCAGAGGCATAGGAGTTAGCTGATGAACTTTAAATAAAATGATGAAACATTTATACAACAAGAAAAGGTGGATATATTACAATATTCCTTCACCCACAACAATACCTTTACAGATATATACAGATTTGTAAAGATAACACAAGTTACAAAAGCTATCTTATACTTTAATGTTCACAGTAAGTGCCCTGTCCATGTAAACCTATGGCACCCTGTGGTCAGACACACCACACTCTGAAACCAAGTGACAGGTGCCACATCAAACAGATGCTATGGATCTCTCCTCAACTCAACCCAGACTGTGAGCCAACTGGTCCCTCTGAATTCCATCCTTCACATGAGGAATTCCAATCCTCACTCTCCAGAACCTCGCCTTGGAATCTTCTCCCAAACTGACATTTTCTCTCAGACACCTTGCACAAGCATTCACCTCCAGGGTTTCAAACTCTCCTTCTGATGTTCCTCTTACCTGGGTCACCACATGCACTCAAGCTGTCTTCCACGCACTCTCTCTCACCAACTCAGCCTTAACAGGACACCACTGCTTCACATGCCCATAGCAAAGAATCACAGACCTTCAGTTGTCTCTTTGAAGCTTCTTGCTTCTTGCAAGCTGTTCTCACTTTAAATCTGAATCTTGGATCTTTTCTCCCTGCCCCTCGCTCTTAACTTCACTTAACAGGAGCTTTTCTCAGGTTCCTGTCCTTCTTTTAATTAGAAGGTCTTCTTTGGACTGTCTCTTCTTCCACTTCCTTGGACCTTAGGGGTTTATCTTAGCTTGGGACTTGCTGTCTGTCCCCTTTTAGGTTGCTTCCGCTTCACAGCTCCCTTCAAACCAACTGAACTCAAACAGCTTCCAAAACAATCTGCTGCATTTCTTCTTCTGTGTGTGTGCCTGTGGGGGTAACCTGCCTATCTGGCCCCCTGTTGCTAGGCAACAGCACTGTTCTTCCTATTCTTGTGTTTACTTTTACTTTTTATGGGTCGTAAATGTCTCATTAGAAATCAAAACAGCCTTTTAAAGTGAAACTAAAACCCCATTTGACCTTTTTTAACATACAGATACAGAAATACAATTCAAACTTAAACTTTAAAGCTAAAGCTCCTTCCTAACACGCACAAATACAGGTATAACTTACTTAAGCTTTCTCTATTTCCTAACACCTACCCCTTTGGAGAAAAGAAAGCTTCACACAGTGATGGTTTCTTCACAATGGACTTCCATCCTCCTCACACAAACTTAACATCACAAAAATCTAGCAATAGCTTATTATCTTTATACAAATAAATTTTCCATTTTGTTTCACAATTACAAAAATTTACTTAAATAAAGTCAATAAATGTAACAAGATTAGCAGGATTTGTGCAACATAGCATGATCATAACTCAATCCTTATGTTTCTTTTTCCTCATATTCCAAGTCTTTAACTCTGCAAAGAATGTCTCATTTAAGTCCACAGCCCAATCGTCCTTTTCGTTCACTGTAGGTGTAATTCCATCCTCAAGCTCATTTCCCAAACTCAAAAGTGGTAAAGTCTCATTCTGATTTAGCAAAGTCAAAATGACATTTTTGTGCATTAACATCTCATTCCTTCTCTGGTCAAAATCTCTTTTTGCCATTTTAAGGATGTTATTGAGATGCTTTTTATGTTCACCCAAAAGTGTTTCATACTCCTGCTTGGTTGATCTTTAAACTTTTTATGAGATTTTGTTTCTCCAGGTGCCATTTCAAACAGATCTTTTCCACTCCTCTTCGATCAACGTCAATTATATTCTGTCTGTGGAGTTTCATAGTTTGTTCCAGCCCTTCAATTCTTTTACATAGTCTCTGAATTATATCATTCCTCTCTTTTCCAGGCTTTGAATGGTCCTTTGCAAACTGTCTACTTTCCTGGATTCCAATTGCTGTATTTTGTATATTAGCACCGGAAAGCACTTGTAAGTCAGTGTCTCTGGTCATTGACTTTTCCAGATCATTTTGTGTTTTTAGTTCTTTTTGTTGGTAATTCTTGATTTCCAATTCTGCAGGCACTTTAGTTGTTTTCACATTGTCCATTATTGAGGTTGATATATCAGTAATTTTACTTGGGTCAGTTCTTTGCTCAACTAGATCACAATTCAGTAAAGAGTTTTTAATCACAAGAACAACTTTGGAAACTGTGACACTCCATATCACACAGCTTCTCTTTCCTTTCATCCAGTTTGCTTCAAAATTTGAGAATCTCATGGCTCTTTTCCTAACAAAGTAAGTTGATATGAGTCATCTAGGCATCAAAAGAAAAAAGAAAGTTTGTTTTGAGGAGAATTAAATTGAACCCTAGGAAAACCTGTCAGCCCAATGAGAGTGTTATCTGAATTCGAGATAATTTTGAAATGCAGAACAAAATGTCAGGCATAATTTAACAGGTTATTTTTGAGAAAGCAAAATGTCATCTAAAGAAACAACAAACAGAAACAAAGTTTGTTAAAAACTCGGGTCAACATGGGAATGTTTGATTTCTGTTTTAAAGAAATTATGAGAATGTTTTTATTGGACTGTAGTATTTCTCCTGGCTCCTGAATGGGATAGAATTGTAATTGGTGCTCCAATTAGATACATGAATAGCTCAAATGGGAATGGGAATAATGCACCTTTGTGTAGTTCAATGGAATATGTCAGCCTGCTATTGAGGTGCGTTGTAGTGAAAGGGAAATGTGGATGGGACGAGTTAACTGCTTTCTCCTGGAGATAATTCTGTCCTTGACTGTGAAATTTTTAAGACAACTGAATTTGATAGACTGGCAGCTACCCAGGACATTAGGGCCATGCAAGGGGAGAAAAGCAAAGCTCTTCAGACAGATACCCTGTCATTGTTTCTTAATGAGATCACCTGAAAGTCAGGAATGTGTAGCATGAGCCAGGATTTTCCGGTTGGCGTAAAATGACGCATGGTGATGTCAGGCGGAACTCCCGGCATCACCGTGCCCCATTTAAATTTTCAGGTAGGCGGGGGCTCAGCAGAATCAGCTGTGTGCCCACCGACCTGTCAATGACCAATTGAGGCCATTGACAGAGTCAATTAAGTAATTAATGGACCTGCCCGTCCAACCTTAAGGTTTGGCGGGAAGGCTGGGATTCCCGGCGGGAATTAGAAAAAAGAATCAAACCTCATCCATGGGCAGTGTGAGGTTTCATGTAGGTTTTTAAAAATTTAATTAAAGCGTTTTTAAAAACTATGAACATGTCCCAACTTATGTGACGGTGTCACATGAGGGCACATGTCAGGGACTTTTTTTCTTCCATTTTTAATATTTTTTAGGGTAGGATTTTCCCCCTGTCGGGGGTGAAGTTGAAGGGCGGGAGCGCACAGGCTCGCTTTCAATCGGCGCCTCCAATTGGGGGCGCGACGTCATTTTATGTGGGCGGGTCAATTAAGCCCCCCCCCCCCGCCCCGCCAGCGTGACACTGTCACATGAGTTGGGACATGTCCATCATTTTTACAAAAACTTTATGAACATTTTTTAAACCTACATGAAACCTCATCCCACCGCTGGATGAGGTTTCAGGCTTTTTTCTACTTCCTGCCGGGGCTCCTAGCCTGCCCGCCATTGACAGGTCTGCGGGCACACAGCTAATCTTGCTGCATTCCCGCCTACCGGAAAATTTAAATGGGGCGCAGTGACATCAGGAGTTCCCCCCGATGTCACCGCGTGTCATTTTACGTGTCGGTGAGCGAGTCCAACCCCCTGCTCGCCGACAGGAAAATCCTGCCCTTAACGTACAGCGGACCTCCCTGAGGCAGCACTTAGCCTCAGGGAGCTGAGTGTGCTGTTTCGTGCGCATGCGTAAAAGTGCATACTCTCAGCTGAGGGATTACCTCCCCACCCGCACAGGGAGTGCGTAGCGCATCCGTGCAGATGTCACGCTGGGGACATCCTACCCACGTAAAATGGCAGGGCGCTGCCGATTGGGGGCGCCGATTGGAGGCACACCTCCACGTGCTCTGTCTTCAACTTGCGCCCCAACGGAGGGCAAATTCTGCCCATGATATTGGGATATTGGTGTAATTGTACAGATACGTCCTGTTATATGTGAAGCAACTAACATTCAGAAATGCATTGTGAAATTCAACGAAGAACAGGCCTCAACATGTGCAACTACTTGAAAAACAGCATGACAGAAATAGTTAGGTGGCCACTAGAATGAGACAACGTTTTATATCATCACAGTACCAACACATACGCTATAGAGAAACTGACTTTAAAACAATACTGGCCTTCCCGCCAACCTTAAGGTTGGATGGGCAGGTCCATTAATTACTTAATTGACTCTGTCGATGGCCTCAACTGGCCATTGACAGGTCGGTGGGTGCACAGTTGATCTTGCTGAGATTCACTGCTAATTAAGATTAAACTAAGAGGGACAGCAAACTATGGCTAGCTCCCGCAAAGCAAAGTTTCTCACTA
This sequence comes from Carcharodon carcharias, assembly GCF_017639515.1. Lineage (NCBI taxonomy): Eukaryota > Metazoa > Chordata > Chondrichthyes > Lamniformes > Lamnidae > Carcharodon > Carcharodon carcharias. Next base: position 215,172,699 of record NC_054469.1, on the reverse strand, counting down.
TAATGTCAAGAATCAGATCAGATCTGCTGATCCAACTGGTGTCATTTGATATTAATGATGACTGAAAAAAATTGCTTCAGTTGTCTTACTTTAAGCTCATTTACTACCCATTTTTTGAATTGGGACAGACTTAACACAGCCTTCAGATGGGTGATTATCCATGCCAATGCTCATCTTCACTTCCAGGTTTTCCACTGAACTCAGTTAGTTATTCTTTTGCTCAGTCATGTTTATTGTTGAGCTCTTGGGTACATTTTGAGGACTCCCACTGAGTGTAAGTGTGGCAACAGTGAACATGGTGGCCAATATACTCTGCTCCATTCCTGCTGTTACCATGGTCAGCACAATCTTTACCTGGTCCTACTGCAGGTAGCCATGGTGTCGAGCAGGTGTAGCTACATTGAAAAAGCTACTCAGAATCTTCTGACATACACAAAACCTTGTTTGCTATTTCGAGACAGCACTATAGCTGGGATGTTCATTGTGCCTGCTATCAGCTGATGGTCCAGCCGTAGAGGAGACCCAATATCTGTTTATCTTTGTATTTCCAAGAGGAGTAGGAGTTTCCTCTCAAACTCCACGTAACCAGCCCAGACCCGGGCTACTGCTACTGCCAATCCATGCTACCTTCCCCACATCATACAATTGGACCTACCCTGCCAGCCCCACCCACAATCCTACCATCTGGGCCTCTCTCCTCGCCGTCCATTATTGCTTGGACTTGAATTCGGAAAGCTGATTTATGCAATTTATTGTCTGCTGCCAGCCCATTGGCCAAATGTTAATGAGGCCAGGTGTCCCACTGCAAATATCGGACCACTCACTCGAGCAGTCCAACATTAGCTGTGTAAAATCGTCATGGGGATGGGGCAATGGAGAATTTCCCCCATTACTTTCACATTGAGTTCTGGCAATTATGAACCCAGTATAACATTGTCAAATCCCAAATTAGATCACTTGTCCCACTTTTAGTAACGCCCACCTAAACAGTCTGCTGGAGCAGCTCTATGATGGTACATGGAGCCAGAACAACATCCAGGGTCAATGTGTGGCGTAAATTTGTGACTGTGTGAGCACAGGGACACTACAATTTTTCATGGGACTGGTATATTATTGCTACAAGCAAGCTTCACTCTGTTGGTATAAATAAGATTGCTTGGTTCAATGTGATTATTTAAGTGATGTTTAATAAGGCTGTATGGTTTAAGGTGCCTCCATCACATTGACTCCTACTATATCACGTGCAATGCACTGCTATATTCTAATTGCATGAAAAACAGTGATATCAGACAATACTCAATTCTATTTTAAAACACAGCTTTGAAAAATGCATGTATTGCTTTCCTTTCTTTAAACACTGTCTTTGAAGTGAGTGAGCAACGTTGGTGTTTTACACTGCCTAGCAACAAGACCAAATATAGAATCACAGAAGCACAAACTATCAGTCCTTTCGCTGGCACATTTCAGTTACCTGGCTTATGCTGTGACTGCTGTGATCCTGTAAGGAGCTTGATGCAGAGATACTTAAATAATTCACATCCAGTCTGATATTGACTAGATCATTCCTTCTTTACGGAATAATTGACCTAAAGTTGACCCGCAACTGCACAAATAACTAATAGAAAGAAAAGCAAGTGCTGGGTGCATCAAGATCAGAACTGGCATGTTTTTAGAATGATATAAAGGGTTTAGTTATTTAAATGAGACACATGAGAACAGATGCACATGGACACTAAGCTTGAAGACATCAGCAGCAGAGCTGTGTGTGCTGTGTTCTGCTCACAGCTGCTTAAAGGCATATTACAACAATAGCAATATTGGGGGGTAAATGCAGCCGACTAGCCCCCATTTTTTAGATGCTGCATAACACTTAAGATTCAAAAGTGGGTCCAAGATGCAATGCAATGGGTTAGCTGCATCTCCCTGCCAAAGGTAATCATTTTTCCAATATTCCTGTACGTCATTGGTTAACCATTGCCTGACAAAAGGAGCAATCTTGCTACAGCTATCCTCTAGCTGATGGACTTGTCATTATTTGACTTGAGTGTGGGTTTAGCCTGTAGTGTCAGGCACAATGTGCAGTAAACCAAACTCGGCATGTGTCAAATTTGATGCAAGAAGCTGGAGGGACTTTAATTCTCTTAATTCTATAACCTGCACTGCACAGGGGCATGTTTCATGTTCACACATCTGTAACATTCATTGCCGCACACTGTTCACATTATCACTCTCTAACCCTACAGCTTAAATATAATTAGGAACATAGGACATTGGAGCAGGAGTTGGTCATTTGGCCCTAGAAGCCTGCTCTGCCAATTGATAGGATCATGGCTGATCTGATTATGGTCTCAACTCCATTTTTCCGTTAGCCCCCCACAGTAATCCTTGACTGCCTTGCCAATTAAAAATCTGTCAGCCTTGAATGAAATCAATGACCCAGCCTCCATTGCTTTCTGGGGAGGAGAATTCCACAGACGAACGACCCTCTGAAAGAAAACATTTCTCCTTAACTCCTCTTAAAAGGGAGGCCTATTATTTTTAAGTTATATCCCCTAGTTTTAGTCTCCCCCACAAGAGGAAACATCTTCCGGGTATCTATCCTATCAAGTTCCTTCAGGATCTTATATCTCAAGATCAATATGATCACCTCTCATTCTTCTAAACTCCAATGGGTATAGGCCCGGCTTGTTCAACCTTTCTTCATAAGATAGGCCATCGTCCCTGGAATGAGTTGAGTAAACTTCCTCTGAAGTGCTTATTTTCTACCAAAACTGTACACAGTATTTCAGATGTGGTCTCACCAAGACCCTGTACAGCTGCAGTAAAACTTCCCAACTTTTATATTCCATCCCCCTTGCAACAAACACCAACATTCCATTTGCCTCACTGTCCTTTTTATTGCTGAATTGTGTAGACTGAATACTGGAAATTAACTGACCTTTCTAAACTGTCCAGAAAGAAACCACAGCCAATGAAACCAGAAGCAGACGATGTCCAGGATTTTACTGATGGCGGGCAGGCTGGGTGGGAGTGGTTGCAGGCAGGTTCAGTGTCACGCATGACCGGTAGTGCTCAACGCAACCTGTGCGGGTGGGGGTGGAGGGAGAGTCATGGACTGCGCTCGTTCGCGCGTGCACACAAAAAAAAGCGGTAATCTCCCTGAGGCATCAAGCATCAGAACGTGTCAGTCAATGCACTCCAGGATTTCTAGACATTGCAGAATGAAAATAACTGAAGGGCTTCAAAATCAGGAGTAATCCAGGTTACAGTGGATGGCTGTTTAGAGGAGTTTGACTTGTCCTCTTGAACAATTGAGAATCATTTATGGAGCTACACGTGGTCTCAAATTCTAAACGCTTTTGTCATAGTGAAAATGTTTAATTCTCAAAGCTGATATCCAAAGAGCAGTAATGAAGATTGAACGAATCTTGTTGTATACTGTTCCACTAGTTTGAAATATTAACTGAAACATTTTTTTATCAAATACATAAACCTAGAAATATGTCTATGATTCACTAAACACTCCATTTCCCGCTCGGGAGATGATGGGGTCTTGTACAGGATGTTGATCTTTTCATGTGCGTGTAATATGAATGCATTTTTCAACAATATAAAATGGCAGCAAGGTTAATTCTCTTTCTCCATGTAGTGTCCTCGGTTGTTCAAATGTTGCTAATCACAGCTTTCCATCCATCGCTATCTCTTGCAGTCTTTGCTTGACTTCATGATGGGGCAAGTAGAAGAAACAGTCCCAAAGCACTACCTCATCCAGTAAAGGGGCTGAATCCATGCCATCTGCATTATTAAGCACCACATTCTAGCCAGCTGAGCTAACCAGCCCTATGAAGAATGTTAACAAGGCAGCATTAATGCAAATAGAATAATAACCTCCCTAATTTGATGACATGGAGAGTTTACACAACATTAACTGACACAATGTTAAAGGGTATTAAGCACAATATTTACAATAAGCCTCCTTCATCATTTGTGAAGGAAATGTCTGACACATTTGCAAAGTGATCCAATTTTACATTGATCTGATTAAATTTAACATCAATTCAACTTTTGGTGCCAGTCAATAACTGTGTTTTTGTGCAATCAGCAGCAGCAGAATGGTTTACAACCACAATCTGTAACCCATGGCCCAGCACAGCCCCCACTCTACTATTACCACCAAGCCAGGAGATGAAAAGTACAGGAGAGCATGTCAGGAGCAGCACCAGACATACCTAAAAATGTGTTATCAACCTGGTGAAGCTCTAACACAGGACTACTTGCATGCCAAAAAGCATAAGCAGCAAGTGATAGACAGAGCTATGCGATTCCACAATCAATTGATCAGATCTAAGCTCTGCAGTCCTGCCAAATGCATTCATGAATGGTGGTGGACAGTTAAACAACTCACTGATGGAAGAGGCTCCACAAATATCCCCGTCCTCCATGATGGACGAGCCCAGCACATCAGTGTTAAAAGATAAGGCTGAAGCATTTGCTACAATCTTCAGCCAGAAGTGCCGAGTGGATGATCCATCTCAGCCTCTTCCAGAGGTCCCCAGCATCACAGATCCCAGTCTCCAGCTGATTCAATTCATTCCAGGTGATATCAAGAAATGGCTGAAGGCACTGGATACTGCAAAGGCTATGGGCCCTGACCATATTCCAGCATTGGTACTGAAGACTTATGCTCCAGAACTTGCCACACCCCTAGCCAAGCTGTCCCAGTACAGCTACAACACTGGTATCTACCTGGCTATGTGGAAAATTGCCCAGGTGTGTCTTGTACACAAAAAGCAGGACAAATCCAACCCGGCCAATTACCATCCCATCAGTCTACTCTCCATCATCAGTAAAGTATTGGAAGGGGTCATCAACAGTGCTATCAAGCAACACTTGCTTAGCAATTACCTGCTCACTGATGCCCAGTTTGGGTTCCGCCAGGGCCACTCAGCTCCTAACCTCATTACAGCCTTAGTTCAAACATGGGCAAAAGAGCTGAACTCCCAAGGTGAGGTGATAGTGACTGCCCTTGACATCAAGGCAGCATTTGGCTGAGAGTGGCATCAAGAAGCCCTAGCAAAACTGAAGTCAGTGAGAATCAGGGGGAAATCTCTCCGCTGGTTGGAGCCATAGCAAGCAGAAGGAAGATGGTTGTGATTGTTGGAGGTCAGTCATCTCAGCTTCAGGACAAACTGCAGGAGTTCCTCAGGGTAGTGTCCTCGGCCCAACCACCTTCAGCTGCTTCATCAATGACCGTCCCTCCAACATAAGGTCAGAAGTGGGGATGATTGTGGATGCTTGCACTATGTTCTCATCATTCTCAACTGCAGTGGTTCAAGAAGGCAGCTCACAACCACCTTCTCTAGGGCAATTAGGGATGGGCAATAAGTGCTGGTCTAGCCAGCGTTGCCCGCATCCCAAAGATGAATAAAACATAAACATAAATCTCCTGATTCCCCAAAACCTGTTCACCATCTACAAGGCACAAATCAGGGATGTGATGGAATACTCCCCACTTGCCTGGGTGAGTGCAGCTCCAACAACACTCAAGAAGCTTGTTACCAATACAATGCAGCCGCTTGATTAGCACCACATTCACCACTTCATCACTCACTCCATCAGCCACCGAATTAATTAAACCAAAACACGATTATTGTCTGGCACCAAAACACGGTTATTTTGTTTAAGTTTTATATTAGCTCATGGGATGTGGACTTCGGTGGCTGGTCCAGCATTTATTGCCCATCCCTAAATGCCCTTGAGAAGGTGGTGGTGAGCTGCCTTCTTGAACTGCTGCAGTCCATGTGGTGTAGGTACACCCACAGTGCTGTTAGGAAGGGAGTTCCAGGATTTTAACCCAGCGACAGTGAAGGAACGGCGATATATTTCCAAGTCAGGATGGTGGGTGACTTGGAGGGAACTTCCAGGTGGTGATGTTCCCATCTATCTGCTGCCCCTGTCCTTCTAGGTGGTAGTGGTTGTGGGCTAAGCAACCTTTATGATATGCTGCAATGCATCTTGTAGATGGTACACACTGCTGCTACTGTATGTCAGTGTTGGAGGAAGTTAATGTTTGTGGATGGGGTGCCAATCAAGCCGGCTGCTTTGTCCTGGATGGTGTTGAGCTTCTTGAGTGTTGTTGGAGCTGCACTCACCCAGGCAAGTGGAGAGTATTCCATCACACTCCTGACTTGTGCCTTATAAATGGTGGGCAGGCTTTATGAGTCAGGAGACAGTGGTATTGTCACTGGACTAGCACTACAGATACCCAAGGTATCTGAGATTGTGGGTTTGAGTTCCACCACAGCAGATGGTGAATTTGAATTAAAAAAAAAATCTGGAATTAAAAGACTAATGATAGCCATGAAGCTATTGTCGATTGTCATAAAAAAAACCCATCTGGTTCACTAATGTCCTTTAGGGAAGGAAATCTGCCATCCTTACCTGGTCTGGGCTACGTATGACTTCAGATCCACAGTGATGTGGTTGACCCTTAAACGGCTTCTGTTGCCATTCTGTTCTGCTTTAAGTTCACACATCCCCTTCCCTGACTTTTAATATCCTTGTCCCCTCTCTTTCTAACCACATTCTCCTTTTTTCCCTTTTTCTTTTTTACATGTTTCTCTCTCACCATACTGTAGGTGTAATTACATCATACTGAGGGTGTACCTACATCATACTCTGGGTGTACTTACACCATATTGTGGGTGTACCTATATCACATTATGGGTGCACCTATACCAAACTGTGGGTGTACCTGCATCATACAGTAGGTGTACTTGCACCACACTTTGGGTGTAGCTACACCATACTGTGGGTGTGCCTACACCGTACTGAGGGTGTACCAACACTTGCCATAAAGAGATTAATGCCTGTAATGTTATTGGAAATTATTTTAAAATTGGAATTGTGAAAGGGCCTGCAAAGGGTGTACCAACACTTGCCATAAAGAGATTAATGCCTGTAATGTTATTGGAAATTATTTTAAAATTGGAATTGTGAAAGGGCCTGCAAAGGGACAAAATTGCAAGTGGCCTTATTTTGAATTTGTAAGGTCAAATATGCTTTGCCTGATGTCTGTTTAAAGTCTATGGGTTATTGTTGCTTTGGTGAAGATTTAACTGGGAGTGATTAATTTGGGGATTTGTTTAAAAGTTATTATGGTGGTAACTTGTAGTCATATGTAAGTGCTTAATTTATTGTTAAATTAATAAATGTTTAATTCAGTTTTATGTAAAAAACCTCTTGAGGCTTGATGGTCTTATTCCCGAATTCAGAGCTGAGTCTCAAACATACCAATTCAAAATATAAATTATGACAATTGTTCAAGTTTCCCTCTGGTATTTAAAGAACTCAGCCTTTACCAACTGCTGTATCACAACACACCATATTGAGGGTGTACCCACATCATACTGAGGGTGTACTCATATCATACTGTGGGTATACCTACACCAAGCTGTGGGTGTACTTACAACAATTCTGTGGGTGTACCTACATCATACTGTGGGTGTACCTACATCAAACTGTGGGTGTACTTACGCCATTCTGTGGGTGTACCTACAATGTACTGAGGGTGTACCTACACCGTACTAAGGGTGTACCTACACCGTTCTGTGGGTGTACATATAACAAACTGACTGCAGCGATTCAAGAAGGTGGTTCATCATCACATTCTCAAGAGCTATTAGGAATGAGCAATAAATACTAGCCTTGCAGTGACTCCCACATCTCATGAATGAATAGAAAACATATTAAAACATTATTTTAAGTTTATCTAAATTTATGGATTATTTAAACTTTTCATTACATTTTCCTTTAAGTTAATTTGAATCCTTACTTTCCTCAGGTGTCCTCATGTTATGAGTCTTGGGATTCTGGCCAATTTGTTCCCCTAATTATTTATGATGATTCCATGGATTACTTCTGAATACACTTACATTTTAAAATACATCTCAGGTGTCAAACTCCGGAATTCTATCTGGCTGCTGTGTCTTTAAGATGTGCCAACAATTAAAGGTCAGAGTTGCAATATTTTAAATTTCTGCCAATTCTTCTAAAAGTTTCAGTTGTTTTAGAGATTTGTTTAAACTTGAGCAAAAGCAGTCAAACAAACCGTTGCTGCCTCAGATGTTGTTTATGTCTCACATTGGCAGGAAGTGTTTATTGTATTTCTGCCTGAGGGCAAGGCACTGGGTTGTCAGGATAGCGTCCGAGTCAGCCCTGGCCATTGGCACTAGGGAGGAAGGATTTGGAACAGGAATCTGGGAGGAGCTGGGACAAGGATGCAGGGAGGGGCCAGGAGGGGCAGGAAGAAGTGGGGGCTTGGTGCTGGGAGCAGCCAGGTGCAGCCCAATGGGTCAGGAGGAGCAGGATTATTCCTCGAAGGTTACTGATTAGGCTGCACATCAACCGCATTTTCCTGAATGCAGACAGCCTGACCTAAGCTACATTTGGGGTAGACCAATTTTGAGAAGGGAACCTCAAACAGATGTTCAACTCATTAGGTGCCTATGCAAAAGGACTAATGCCTGTTTGGGGCACCAGAGCACCTAGCTCTCTGCCTTTATAGCAAGCAATGTGTTCACAAAGACCCACCATATTGGACACTCTGGTACCCGTCCTGTTAAATGGATGCAGAGTTTACTGATTTCCAGGTTAACAAGCCTAACAGACCTTCTCAATGGATTTTTTTATTTTGTTCCTTGGAGGGTCATAACCTGGAGGTATCCTGGAAGATGTCCTGGGGAACCCCCGGAGCCTCCCACATAATGGCTACACAGGAATAGCCTGGGAAGTTTCAACTTGTAATAAGCAATGACCTTGCAGTTGGAACCCTCCAAACTTCTGGATTAAAGTCAGAGTCTTTGGATGGTTCCAACTCTCTTAGCAGAATAGTTACCCAAGAAAATTTTGAAGGGTTAAAACCATTTCTAATTCCTTGGTAACTATACTACTAACACCCCCATTCCCTCAAATCCTCACTGAATGCCCATACCACCACCCCCTCCCCACAACTACACCCACACCACCCAACTACACCTCCCAACTCCCAACTAGCCCCTCAGCAACCCCAAGTGCCCCCCAACTAACCTGTCCAACCCCAATTCCTGACATCCAATCCCTTGTTGTGATATGCCTTTAAGAGATAGCAACATACCATCACTGGAAGGGAGGTGTGTCATGTGATCCAGTCTCAGTTTCACTTTGATTTTTGAATAGAACAGAGGACAGGTGTCTTCAAGTTTTGTATCTATCTATATCTGTTCTCTCTGCCTATTTAAAATAAATGATCCCACAACATGTTTACATAATCCCTTCTGAGTGATTGGTGCCTTTACATGAAAACATCACAACATGGTGTTCAGCAGTGATCAAACAGTCTGGCAGCAAGGTTAAGTACAAATACGGCAAGGTGAACAGCCTTAGATTGTGTTACATGGCGTGAGACAACCCTTGATATTCTAGTCAGACTGCTACGCAATCGCAGCATCAGAGTGTGTCAAAATTCAGCATGGTGACTGTACAAAGAAGCTTTGAAGGCACAGTGCTGAGATAGTGCCCAAGTAAAGAGCTGGTAAGCAGATGGATCCCTCATGGTCAGATTGCAGTGCATAGCCTGTCAGTTCAGTGAGTGGGCCAGCGCAACGAGAGGATCAGCACTAGGTTAGCTCAGGTGGGAAGGGTAAGTGTCCCGGGTGTGGGCCAAATCAATAGTGAGCAAGGGGGAGGCAAACTTAAAACAACAAACAAAATGGTCTGCTATCTGAATTCAAACTCTTTAAACAGTGCACAGAGCTATGGTTTCTTGATTCAGGTGTGCCTGAACCAGACAAACAAGCCATAAAAATTTGTCAGCAATTGAGAATGAAGGTCCACACAGGATGAACACATCAGGACTAACAGCAGAAGAGCTAAAGGATGCTCAAAAGGTATCGGCGACATTAGAAGGCCAGTTCAGAATCAGGTTAAACTTCCGTATTCATCAATTGGTGTTCAATTCATTCCAACAACAGCCTACAGGATCCAGATACAGAGCTGTATCTGTCAGCAAATACAGAGAAAAGGGTACGTACTGTGATGTTTCAAATGGAGAACTAGCAGACAGAATGGTTGAGCTGGTGATTGTATCCAGTCCCATGGAAGTATGCCAGAGGATCTGCTAGACAAGCCAAAAACATAAAGCATCGAAGAGCTACTCAAGGTTGTATGTTAGTATGAAACAATCCTCACAGATCAATGAAGCTTATAGGTTCTGTATGTACAACCCCAATTATTGATGCACTCAACAGAACAACCAAACCTAACAAGACATGTGGAGGGTGTGGTCTTCTGCGTGTACCAAGGAAATGCCCAGCAATTCTGCAAGGCATGTGGCAGAAAGGGCCATTGGCAATGGCAGTGCACTAGAGCAAAGGCTGATGCAGCTACAAAGAGCCGGGCAATGATCCAAACAGACATATACAACGGGTACCTTCAAGCATTAACAATGGCCAACTGGTATCCTGTCAGAAACATGTACATGAGATGTCTTACAAATCAGAAAATGAAGAGGATTATCATGACAAGGCGAAGAGAGGTGAACACAGGTTTCACACCATCAGCCTCCCGGAAAACATAGAGACCGTCAGACCATCCAAAGTGTAAGCCATGATTCAAATTATCTGCCCTAAGAAAGTTAGTAACTATTCATTATTGGCCAAGATTGACAGAGGATCAAGTGTCAACAAATTCTAAAAGACATGTATTCACAAACATGGAAGGTCATGGCAAAACCTACTACTGCACATTTTCCGCATACAAGGTTCACTGGTTACATGTGAAGAATCCATCATACTGAAGTACAAGTACAATCAATCCTCCTGGGTGCCATAGATGTTCTACATTGTTGAGACTAAAGCCCTAATGATCACCCATCTACCGGAATGTCATGACCTCACACTAGTAACAAGCCATGGAATCAGTTAGACATCATAAGGCAGATCAACTCCAGAGACTACTCCTATCACATCAGTTCATGATATGACACTGAAGTATGCATAATAATTCAACAAAAATATTTCAAGGGAGCTGCAGTGTTACACTTGCAAGAGAATGCAACTCTGTCATTTGATCCACCACATAATTGCAGCATTCACTTACAAGACAAATTAAAGGTCGAACTGGACAAAACAGAGAAGGAAAGAACCATTAGAAGAATACAAGAGCACACAGACTGGTGAAGCTCAATTACGTGCGTCATAAAGAAGGACAGATCATTGAGAGTTTGCCTCGATCTGTAATGTATAAAGGCAGCTTTGAAATATTATCCTTACAAAATGCCCACATTAGAAGAGTTAAATCCAAGGTTTGTAGGAGCAAAGTTTTTCTCGAAGCTTGTTGCTAACTATAGTTACTGGTCAGTCATCTCAAGGAGACATCCCAAGGGCTTACTTCATTTTGTACCCTGTCCGGACAATACTATTTAAATGACTTCCTTTCAGGCTATATGTTAGCCAGGATCCCTTTCAAGCTCACATAAGCGGCAAGGAAATGAGAAAGTAAAGTGAGTTTTGGTCCTCTAGAGAGACACAGTGGGAAGTTAATAGTAGATAATAAGGAAATGGCGGGAGAAATCAACAAATATTTTGCTTCTGTGTTCACTATAGAGGATACAAAAAACATTCCAATAATAGCTGCAAATCAGGAGGTGAAAGGGAGAAAGGAATTTGGTCAAATTGAAATCACTAGGGAAATGGTACTGAGCAAATTGATGGAGCTGTGGGCTGGCAAGTCTCCAGGTCCCGATGGACTACATCCTAGGGTTTTAAAAGAGGTGGCTAATGAGGTAGTCAATGTACTGGTGTTAATTTTCCAAAAATTGTTGATTCTGGAAAAGTTCCATCAGTTTGGAAAGTAGCAAATATAACTCCTCTATTCAAGAAGAGAGGGAGGAAGAAACAGAAAGCTATAGGCCAGATGGCTTGACGGCTGTCGTGGGGTAGTTATTAGAACTTATCATTAAGGAGGTTATAGCCGGGCACTTAGAAGAGCTCAAGGCAATCGGGAAGAGTCAGCAACATTTTCTGAAAGGAAAATCATGTTTAACCAATTTATTGGAGTTTTTTGAAGGAGTAACATGCCCAGTGGATAAAGGGGAGCCTGTAGATGTACTATACTTGGATTTCCAGAAGGCATTTGATAAGGTGCCACATCAAAGGTTATTACAGAAAATAAAAGCACATGATGTAGTGGGTAACATATTAGCATGGATAGAAGTTTGGCTGGCTGGCAGAAAGCAGAGATTATGTATAAATGGGTCTTTTTCTGATTGGCAGGAAGTGATGAGTGGGGCCTCAACTTTTTACAATTTACACCAATGACTTAGATGAGGGGAGTGAAAACATGGTGGCTAAATTTGCAGATGACACAAAGATAGGTAGGAAAGTATGTTGTGAAGAGGTCATGAGGAGGTTGCAGATGGATATAGATAGGTTGGGTAAGTGAGCAAAGATCTAGCAAATGAAGTTTCTCACTTGTGAAGCTGTTCACTTTGGCAGGAAGAACACAAAAGCAGAGTCTAAGAAATTTAACAGCTTAAATGGAGAATGGCTGCATAATTGTGCAGACGGATCTAGATGTTCTGGTACATGAGTCACAAAAAGTTAATACACAGGTGTGGCAAGTAATTAAGAAGGCTAATGGAATGCTATCCTTTATTACGAGAGGGATTGAACATAAAAGTAAGGATATTATACTTCAGTTGTACAGAGCATTGGTGAGACCACACTTTGAATACTAAGTACAGTTTTAGTCTCCTTATTTAAGGAAGGGTGTAAATGCATTGTAGGCAGCTCAGAGGAGGTTTACTAGGTTGATACCTGGAATGAGTGGGTTTTCGTATGAGGAAAGGTTGGACAGACTGGGCTTGTTTCCACTGGAGTTTAGAAGAGTGAGACATGACTTGATTGAAGTATATAAGATCCCTGAATGGTCTTGACAAGGTGGCACTTGCACTGCAACTATTACAGGAACATCAGGCGTGTTTGACCTGGGCTGAGTATCCTCAGCAGGAAGTGCAGACCCCCCAGCTACGATCACTAGTGGAACTGAATCTTGGTGATTTACCTCTTTCCCCCTTAAATGGTCCACATGTTTCCTGATAATCCAGCCTTCCACCTCCACATGGTAAGATAGAGGTCCAGTCATTACACTTATTTCACCTGGTAACCACTTTGGTCCTTTCCCGAAGTTCTTCACATATACCGGCTCTCCCACGGTAAATTTCCTCTCACGGCTATGCCAGTCATGTCCAGTTTCCTGGCTTGCTGACTCCTCTCCACCTCCTCCTTTAAATTCGGCATTATTAAGCTCAAACGCATCCTGAGACGGTGTTTCAACAATAACTCTGCATGTGTGACACCTGTTGTTGTGTGAGGGGTGCTGCTATAATGAAAAAGAAAGCGTGCTAGCTTGTTTGCGAAGGAACATATTTGTTTGCTGCCAGAATTAAAGTCCTATTAGTGTTTCTGTATCTTCTTTCTATTTGCCTTCTTCCTCTTAGCACAGACTTTAATCTGGGCCTTCTTTTCGACTTCACTATTGGCCAAAATTCTCCCAGTTGCAAACTCAACTTGTCTGAACTCAGTGGTCGAGTCTCCCAAAACTTCATATTCTGTCTGCTTCTTGGAAAATTCTGTGACTTTTGCTTCCAAAGCCTCTTTGGCTTCATTTAGCTGATTCTTCAGCTGTTCCTTCTCTTTTTTGTTTGCTGCCTTCTAGACAATTGAGTACTGCTGTATCTTCTCTGCCGATTCACCCTTCAGTTCGTTCAGAGAGCTGCTAAATTCTTTCTATTTCTTTTCATACTTTTCCAGAGGTAAAAACTCTGACCTGAGGGAATCTTGTCATGTGTGAAGGTCTTTTAACAGGTTTTCTTTTTCCCTGTGAAGGTTGCTCACTTCATCTCAAACTCTGTTATCACACTGGGTCTCTTCAAGTTCTTTCTGCTGTTCTTCCAGATTTTGGCTTCAGACAGCCTGCATTTCTCCAGGTTGTTGAGTCCTTACACACTCCTTTCTTAAAGCAAGAATGCTTCTAGCTTCATTTTGGAGTCTCAGTGGCCAACCAAGCTTGATTTCCCTTAGCCAATGTGGCCCTCGAAGGATGGGTCCTCTGCCTCTCAATACTAACATTGGTGGCTTTATCAATTGGCTTCCATAATGGACAGTTACTCCGCTTATGCCTTTGGCTTGAATATCTTCACCTGTGTATGTTTTTACAATGGCAGCGAGGCTGCCTGAATCTTTCCTTACACTGTCTCATTATATGCCCATTTCTGTGACAATAGTAGAAGTCAATTTTTTTAAACTGCCAATCGTTAAAAATTGTTTCCACCTCTCTTGAAATTATTCTTTGATTTTGCTGCTAAGTTAGTTTTGTTTATTCGTCGACTAGCAGGGACAGTTTCCTGCTTCTCATCAGAGGCTTGCATTTTTGTGCACTTATCGGCTGGGGCTTTACTTATTCATTCACAGGATGTGGGCTTCACTGGCTGGGCCAGCAATTATTGCCCAGCCCTAATTGCCCTTGAGAAGGTGGTGATGAGCTGCCTGCTTGAGTTGCTGCAGTTCATGTGGTGTAGGTACACCCACAGTGCTGTTAGGGAGGGTATTCCAGGATTTTGACACAGCGACAGTGAATGAATGGTAATATATTTCCAAATCAGGATGGTGAGTGACTTGGAGGGGAACTTCCAGGTGGTGATGTTCCCATCTACCTGCTGCCCTTGTCCTTCTAGGTGGGTTTGGAAGATGCTGTCAAAGGAGAATTGGTGAATTCCTGCCTTGAATTTTGTAGATGGTACACACTGCTGCTACTGTGTGTCAGTGTTGGAGGGAGTGAATGTTTGTGAATGTGGTGCCAGTCAAGTGGGCTGCTTTGACCTGTATGGTGTCAAGCTTCTTGAGTGTTGTGAGAGCTGCACTCATCCAGGCAAGTGGGGAGTATTCCATCACACTCCTGACTTTTAGATGGTGGACAGGTTTTGGGGAGTCAGGAGGAGAGTTATTGATCACAGGATTCTTAGCCTTTGACCTGATCTTGTAGCTATAGTATTTATATAGCTAGTCCAGTTCAGTTTCTGATCAATGGTAACCCCCAGGATGTTAATAGTTGGGATTCAGTAATGGTAATGCCATTGATCAAGCGGTGATGGTTAGATTCTCCCTTGTTGGAGATGGTCATTGCCTGGCACTTGTCTAGTGCAAATGTTACTTGCCACCTGTCAGCCCAAGCCTGGATATTGTCCAGCTCTTGCTGCATTGGGACATGGACTGCTTCAGTATCTGAGGAGTCGCAGATGGTGCTGAACATTGTGCAATCATCAGCGAACATCTCCACTTCTGACCTTATGATGGAAAGAAGGTCATTGATGAAGCAGCTGAAGATGGTTGGGCTGAGGATACTACCCTGAGGAACTCCTGCAGTGATGTCCTGGAGCTGAGATGATTGACATCCAACAACCCAACCATCTTCCTTTGCATAGGCATGACTCCAACCAGTGGAGAGTTTTCCCCCTGATTCCCATTGGCTCCAGTTTTGCTAGGGCTCCTTGATGCCACACTCGGTCAAATTCGGTATTAATGTCAAGGACAGTCACTCTCACCTCACCTCGGGAGCTCAGCTCTTTTGTCCATGTTTGAACCAAGGCTGTAATGAGGTCAGGAGCTGAGCAATATGGAGGATGGTGCCATTTTGTGCACACTGTATTGCTCTTGAATCTCTTACTGCGCCTTCCATGGCCAAAGCTATCTCTAGTGCCTTCTTGAAATCCAAATTCACTTCGGACAATAATCTTTTCTGATTAGAGTCCTCATTCACACCTCACACTAAACGATCTCTGAGCATGTTGTTTAGAGATGTACCAAACTCACAATGTTGCATTAGCTGCTTCAAATTTGCCACAGGGCATGCAATTGGCTCACCTGGGGCTCTGTTTCTCGAATTAAATTTGAACCTCTGCATCATTACTGAGGGCTTTGATTGATAATGACCCTTCACGAGGCCTACCAACTCATTGAAACTGTTCGAATCTATGGCACTGGGTGCCATCAAACTTCAAATCAAACCTTAGGTTTTATTCCCACATGTACTTAAGAGGATCACTCAGCTCTTCTCTTCCCCTGTAATCTCGCTCATTTGAAAAAAGAACGTGAGGCATTCTAGGTAATGAGGCCAATCATCCGTGGTTGGATCGAAAGGGTCAATTCTCCCGAATTATGGCATTTTGAGCAGGGATACCTTCTTCAATTCTAATGGAGTTTTCTACTTACAATCACTGGGCAAAGCTACATCACTGCAGGAGTTCCTCAGGGTAGTGTCCTCTTTTCCCCTTGAGTTCTTCTGTGCAGCCCTGTTTTATCCTTATCGCCAGTTTGTCATGAGTAGTGGCCAAGTTGGTATTATTGATAGAGTTAATCAGCTGACACGTCTTAAGTGGAAACATTAAGTTTATTTACAAGGTACTCAGCAACAACTACATTTGTGCTTTAACCTTTAACTCTGTCTCTACATTACAAAACTTCGCTGCTCCCCTATGGTTAGTAAAAATCATGTGATCTTCCTTAACAAGCTTTATTCTTAAAGGCACATTACACACTAAATAAAACCATAATTACTGCATTCCCTCTGTCATATTGTATTCTTATTGAGTATCCACCATGTCAAAAATCACTTTAGAACAACTTCCAGTACCTGCCACAGCCATAATTCACCTCCTTTTACATTGCCTTCCTTGGTGGGTCTGGGGGGAGGAGGTGGGGTGGGGGTAGAGTGCAGTGTAGTGGCACTCAGTAAAGGACAAGTTATGCAAATGGGCAAAAAAAACTTACTTTCATGACATTCATGAATTGGAACTTAATTTCTGGTTTATATTGTTTAATTTCCAAATGATTTGTAGCTTTTTCTTTGAAAAGTAAGAATGACAAATAAACTGCTTTTATTGGCTTGAATTTATTTTTAGCATTTTCTGCACCTCACAGAAGAGTGCTTTAGCTTGTGATCAGATACAAAATAGAAAGCTAATTTCAATAACTGAAGTAAGCAAGTGGATTAAATGCTGTGGATTTTGTGTGTTATGGGTTATTTCTTAATATAAACATTTGCCAAAATCCCGCCATCACTTGAAATATCAACCTTCTCGAACACTAGGGGAAATATTTCAGACAATAAACAAAAAGTATAATAATAATCAGTAATTTGTGTAACTGCATCAGGACAGAAAGTATACACATTCTGTCAAAATCCCATAGGTACAACATTCAGTAAAATAATATCAGGCAGAGGAGATAATGATACTGTCTTGTGTTATGACACAGCAGTTTGTGAAGGCTGAGTTGTTTAAGTCCCAGAGGGAAACTTGAACAATGTCATAACCTATATTTTTCAATTGACACGTTTGAGATACAGCTCTGAATTCAGGAATAAGACCACCAAGCCTCAAAAGATATAAAACTAAATTAAACATTTATTAACTTAACAACAAGTTAAACATATACACATGTCTCCAAATTACAGCATAATAACTTTTAAAGAAATCCTCAAATTAATCATTCAGAGGTAAATCTTCACCAAGGCAACAATAATCCATGACTTTAAACAGACACCAGGCAAAGCACATTTGACTTTACGAATTAAAAAAATGAGGCTCCTTTGCAGGCACAATCCTAGGTTTCCAGGCTGGTTAGATCTTAAATGTGTCTGACTCACAAACACAAATTCCTTTCGGTTTATACCTAGCTTCCCCTTTGAATTTTCTGTTGTATTACTAGATTTTTAATGTTACCTCTCCTAGCAATAATCATTTCATTCCACCAATTTTATCAGTAATATAAACACATTGCTTGGTTTCTCCAAGCTAGGTGCAAGATTCTACCCATTCTTTTGAATGGTTTATTCAATAAATGCAAATTGCACTTCACTTTTTAACTTGTTTATGTTTATCTAATTAACATGTCAACACAACTATACATCAAAGCACCCAGACTAGTTGGCTTTAATCCAGTTAAGGAACACAAAGACACAGACACAGACCCTACTATAATTCCAATTTAAAAATAATTTCCAATAGCATCATAGACGTTAATATCTCTTCATGACAGTTGATTGCACTGTGATGTTTTGTTGTCATCTGTTTAACATCTGAATCAGCTAAGCCTGGATCCTTTTATATCTCTATATAAATATCTATATATCTATCCTTTTAAATATTCATGCAGATATATGTTCATGAATTTTAGCCCAGAGGCATGTTCTGATCGGGGATAGGGTAGTGGGCTGTTTTAAGGTCAGGAAGCCCCAAACTGCTGGTTTTCCAAATGTTCTAACTGCCAGTGCTTCTTTCGATTATTTGGTGTTGTGTTTCCTGGTGACAGGCAATGTGATGGAGGCCTGTCAGGTAGGAAATCTATTTCACAAGGCTGAAAGCTACAAGAGAAGGTAGGTGTAATTGGGGATTGAGAGAAATCGTGGGAAAAGTGTCCACTAACCCTACCTGTAATGAGTGGAGTGCCACTGGGGTCAGTGCTGGGGTCACAATTATTTACAATATATATTAATGATTTGGATGAGAGAAATGAATGTACTATCACCAAGTTTGCAGATGATACAAAAATAGGTGCGAAGGCAAGTGGTGAGGATGACACAAAGAGTCTACAGAGGAATTTAGACAGGTTAAGTGAGTGGGCAAAAACTTGGCAGATGGAAAATAATGTGGGAAAATGTGAGATTATGCACTTTGACAGGAAGAATAGAGGAGCTGAATATTATTTGAATGGAGAAAGACTGCAGAAATGCATGAATCCCAAAAAACTAACATGAAAGTTCAGCAAGTAATAGGGAAGGGGTGTTGGCCCTTATTTCAAACAGAATGGAGTATAAAAATAGGGAAACCTTGCTAAAACTATACAAGGCACCAATTATTTCAACAATCCACCCTGCTCTCATGCCCACATGTCCATCCTTGGCCTGCTGCATTGTTCCAGTGAAGCTCAACGCAAACTGGAGGAACAGCACCTCATCTTCCAACTAGGCACATTACAGCCTTCTGGACTTAACATTGAGTTCAACAACTTCAGATCATGAACTCTCTCCTCCATCCTTATCCCCTTTATTAATAACCTTATTTCTACATTCATTTTTATTTTTATTCATTTATCCATGGTTTTATCCCTTTTTTTATCCCTCTTCAATCCCATTTTCTATCCTTTTCTTGGCTGCAGAGAGCAGTGTCTATCCTCCTGACTATACTAATTCCCACTACACTACATTCCTATTTGCTCCCCCCACAAGAACACTTCCTGTACTATGGTGCCATGCTTGGCCTAAACAGCCAAGTGGTTATGGTACTGGGTTTGTAATCCCAAGATCAAGAGTTCAAATCTCATAATGGCAAACTATGAAACAATATAACTTCATCTGAAACAGATGGAAATGGGTTTGTACTTGAAAGAGTTACTATGGTGCCATGGCCAGCCTGTTCATCCACCTTGTAGGCCTTCCTTTCATCCACACTGGTTGTAAGTACCTCAAACCTGTTTAACAATTGAAAGGGCTGAGGCTCCTCCACTACCGTCTGCTCAGTTCTTTTACCTGCCTCACTCATGGTCACATACTCCTGCCCCTCATCATTGGCTAGAATAGACAATCCTACTCTGAGATACATGTCTGTCTTCTGGTACAAAGTGTCCAGCTTTTTCTCCTCCTCCTTGACATTGCACAGAGTCTGCAGTTCAACTCCCAGATCAATATTTCTGATCCAGAATTCTTCCAGTTGATTTCTGCACCCATGTTTGTCCTTGATTAGGTCGGTGGCCTGATTAACCACATTCCACAGCTGCAACACAACATCTGTCCTGTCCTATCATTATTACTTCTGTTATTCAGTCAATTTAATTTAATTATTTACTTAATGAATTTACAATATTTTCTTTGAATACTGCAATTTACTATTTATTAAATGCTCATAATACCTTCAAATGACGGTTGTACATTTCTTAATTCCAAATTAGCTTACCAGTTACTCACCAACCAACTCCTTCCACTGCACTGAAGTAAGAAATAAATAGAAATAAAAATGTTCAACTCCTCTCCTTCACCAAACACACAACTCACCAAACTTATATCAGCGAACTCTGCTTGCAATCAGCGCTCCGTTTACAAAGATGCACACAGGCCTCGATATTTATAGTCTTTGGAACTGGAAAGTGGGATTAGTTTGGGTTTGATAGAGGGATATGGGAGAGCGCAGGGCAGTGGGATTAGTTTGGGATTGATAGAGGACAATGGGGAGAGTGCAGGGCAGTGGGATTAGTTTGGGTTTGACAGAGGGCTATGGGAGAGTGCAGGGCAGTGGGATTAGTTTGGGTTTGATAGAAGACTATGGGAGAGCGCAGGGCAGCGGGATTAGTTTGGGATTGATAGAGGGCTATGGGAGAGTGCAGGGCAGTGGGATTAGTTTGGGATTGATAGAGGGCTATAGGGAGAGTGCAGGGCAGTGGGATTAGTTTGGGATTGATAGCGGGCTATGGAGAGAGTGCAGGGCAGTGGGATTAGTTTGGGTTTGATAGAGGGCTATGGAAGAGTGCAGGGCAGTGGGATTAGTTTGGGATTGAAAGGGGACTATGGGGAGAGAGCAGGGCAGTGGGATTAGTTTGGGATTGATAGAGGGCTATAGGGAGAATGCAGGGCAGTGGGATTAGTTTGGGGATTGATAGAAGGCTATGGGAGAGCATAGGGCAGTGGGATTAGTTTGGGATTGATAGCGGGCTATGGAGAGAGTGCAGGGCAGTGGGATTAGTTTGGGGATTGATGAAGGGCTAAGGGAAGAACACAAGGCAGTGGGATTAGTTTGGGATTGATAGAGGGCTACGGGGAGAGTGCAGGGCAGTGGGATTAGTTTGGGGATTGATAGAAGGCTATGGGAGAGCATAGGGCAGTGGGATTAGTTTGGCGATTGATAGAGGGCTATGGAGAGAATGCAGGGCAGTGGGATTAGTTTGGGATTGATAGAAGGCTATGGAGAGAGCGCAGGGCAGTGGGATTAGTTTGGGATTGATAGTGGGCTATCGTGGTAGTGTGGAACAGTAAAATTAGTTTAATACTGCTGCCCCACGCTCTCCCCATAGCTCTGTTATAACTCCCAAATGAATCCCACTGCCCCAATCTCTTCACATAACCATTTTTCTTCTTTTGCTTCAAATGTTTGACAAATTGTCCCTTAAAAGATGCAATAATCTTTCCCACTAACACTCCCTGCGGCATTGTATTCCACATTCAACAGCTCTCTGATTATGGAAATTTCTTCTCACTCTGTCAGATACAATTTTAAATTGATGACTCCTTGTCATTGATCAAATGCTGCGTTATTTTAAAAGCCTTCACTATATCTCACTCACGGTCATTGCTAATCTGTCTCACTATTTTCCCCTGATTGATACAGGGCTATGGGGAGAGCATTGGGCAGAAAGATTCATTTGGGATTGATACAGAACTATGGAGAGAGAGTGGGACAGTGGGATTAGTTCAGTATTGATATTGGGCTATGGGGAGAGAGTGGAGCAATGGGAATAGCTTACAATTGGTACAGCACAAGGGCAGTAGGATTATTTTGGGATTGATACTGGGCCATTGAGACATTGCGGGACAGTGAAAATAGTTTTGGATTGATACTGGACTATGGGGAGAGAGCGTGTAATGGGATTAATTTGGAATTGATACTGGGCTATAGAGGCAGAGTGGGACAATTTTGAAGCTGGATAATTTTGAAGTTGTTCTAGCAATTAGCACAGGCACATTGATCCTGTCTGTGCTTCTGTTCGCTGCAATATGTAGCTTGTGAAGATGGATGTTACCACGCTAATATTTTTGTGAGTACGGTGGTATTCTGTAAAGAAGGATGAGTCCGCGTATGTGCGTGTGTGTGTGTGTGTGTGTGTTCATGACTAATTAAACTGGGGGAGGTCCATAGAGACAGCTTGTCTATGGGGACTAAGAGATGAAAGACAAAGATGCATGCATTTTCAATGAGGTGCTATGGTGAAGTTGAATGTATGAGTAAATAAGTTGGGTTTGTTATGACATAACAGATGATGTGTGCCAGGTGGACCAAACCATCAAAGGAAACTTGCTTGCGCTATTGTAATTTGTATTTATTACAAGAAGATATGTGCATTGACATCAATAGTAATGGGTCCACCAAGACCTTTAGAGTTTTTAAAAAATTAAATTAAAATATTTAACAAAATATAAAAGATTTCAAGCACATACATAAGACTACAATTACTTATTACTATAATAACTCCTAAAATTTCTAATTAATCTGACCCCAAGTTACACCCCCTTTAGGGCAAAAGTCCAAAATAGGTTATAGATTTAAAACAGAACCAGCAAGTTAACACAATACCAACTTGACAGTAAATGGCTTCCCCAACTTCAGTTTTGCTATATAGCAAACTTATGCACAAAATGGCTGGAGGCTTCATTAAGGTTATTTCACACACACCTGTTAGATCTTACATGGCCTTTTTTCCACGTAGCCTTTCATCCTCCTTTATATGTGTTTCTCTCCTTTTAATATGTAAATTCTATTGTCCCATATGTGTTTGAAACTGTATCTTCCTCGTAATATAAAAACTTTCATATTGCCAATATTGTCAGTGACCTTTGGGAAAAAATAAACACATTCCTTAGCCTTGCTTATCTGACTAGTTGTAAACAGACTAAGATCCGTTTGAAATCCAACAACTCCTTCATGCCTTACATGCTGAGCCAGTATCCATGTTTCCTCACTAGCATGTCAAACACCTAGCTTCTTTTGATGATTTATAGTCTACCTGACTCCAAATGTAATTAAATCACCCAGGCAGACCTAACTATACCTACACCTATAAACCTAATTCACAATAAACCAGAAAAATATTATGAACATTATTATACTTTCATCATAGGTTTTAAACATTTGCATTAGATGATAGGTAAGGGCTTGATTTTTCAGCTGTTACATTTCAAAGCGGAGTTTAAGGGGCTTTTACAACTTAAAAAGGTTTCATAAGTAAACAAAGGAAGGTTATTAAATTTTATTTGACCTGAAAAATTGGGCAATAGGAAGACATGAAAGATTTTTATATTTTGGAAAAGTTGAGTTCAAAGAGGTGCTGAGGGCAATGGAGCCTAGAATGACAGGGAAAAAAATATTTAGGGAAAGATGTTTAGTTGAGTTGAGGTGGCCGTGTGAGGGAGATGTCCTGGGACAAGCCCTGTGCTGAGGAAAGTTGTGAATTTGAAGTGGCCACCCAGTTTCATGTCAAAAAGTCTTTGTTTTCAGGAAGTCGTCTGTTCCTAAACATCCTTCGGATTCCACAGCAGAGCGGAAGAGAGTAAGAAATCGTGTGGTATAATTTACTAAAGCAGCAGCAGCTTTTGCTTTGTGTAATATTACTGGATTTTTTATGGTTAAAAATCTATAAAGGAGCCGGTGCCAAGTAGTTTACTTGTGTGTTCCAGCTAAACGGATTTTTTTTGGAGGAATGTTTTATAAGACTGTTTCAACTGTATCATTTTAATCCTGCATGTTTAAGGGTTTTTTTTGTTAATAAATCTATTAATTTTAAAATCCGAAAATTGTTACTGGGATTCTATGTTTCTGGGATCAGTAGCTTTCCTCTCATTTTCAAAACACAAGAAAACGGTTTTGATCAGTAAGACACATTTCCCTGCAGGAGTTGGCTTGCTCAGTGAATAACATCAGCTGTGGCTGTAACAGGTTTCACAGAGGCCAACAGAAATTCAGGTCCCAGCTCCAGTTGTTCAGAACAAGACTGATGTTAGGTTGTGGTGGGAAAGGACATGGTGCTCAGGAAATCATAGAGCACACAATTCATTTTCCATAAATTTAGAGCTTACTTAAGTGAGGCCATGAGATGAACATCAAATCTAAGAGAATCACGGAAATTACGAAGCTGTCACTTTCTTTTATTTGTTCATTTGATGTGGGCATCACTGGCTAGGCCAGCATTTGTTGCCCATCCCTAATTGCTCTTGTTCAGGGGGCATCTAAGAGCCAACCCACATTGCTGTGGGTCTGGAGTCGCATGTAGGCCAAACCAGGTGAGGACAGCAGATTTCCTTCCCTATAGGACATTAGTGAATCAGATGGGTTTTTGTGACAATCAGCAATGGTTTTGAGGTCATCATCAGAGTTTTAATTCCACATTTTTATTGGACTCATATTTCACCATCAGCCATGGTGAACTTGGGTCCCCAAAGTATTACTCTAGATCTCTGGAACATTAGCCCAGTGATAATTCCATTACACCACGACCTCCCCCTTTGGCCACTGCACCCCCTTGCAGATGCAGAGAAGAGTTTCATTGTAATAGAACATAGGTGGAGAAACCCAACAATCAAACCTCTCACTGCCTGATGTTGTTACAGAGTTTACCAACCAGAATGACATCCCAGGATTGAGTGACATACAAACTGGAAGACTGGAATAAACTCCAGGTTGGTTTGATTCTAATCCCATACAGAGTTATGTGTGAAAGAGTTTCAGGAGATGTAAAGTGTAACTAGGTTATAGAATAAAATGTGCCATAATTTATCTATCTGAAAATGAAAGATGTCAGAATCCTGCAGTGGTTTATCATCTGGACGTTTCATCTTGCTGTGGATGTGTCAGAATGCCAGGGGCAGCTAGCTGAGGCTGTTAGTAATGAGCCTCATCACAGCAGGCAGCTGGAAAACTCACTTAAATCATGCAACCAGCCAAAGGACATACTCGAGATAATTTTGGTGATTTATAAGAGAGAACAGATTAAACATTTCTCATGGTGTTTAAGTGGTGCTGATAATGGCCAAATTTAAGTTGGTAGTGGACAAATGAATCATTTTTATTATTCATTTACAGAATGTGGACATCACTGGCTCGGCCAGCATTTATTACCCATCCCTAGTTACCCTTGAGAAGGTGGCGGTGAGCTGCCTTCTTGAATGACTGCAGTCCATATGGTGTAGGTGCACCCACAGTGCTGTTAGGAAGGGAGTTCCAGGATTTTGACCCAGTGACAGTGAAGGAACAATGATATATTTCCAAGTCAGGATGGTGAGTGACTTGGAGGGGAACTTCCAGTTGTGGAGTTCCAATCTATCTGCTGCCCTTGTCCTTCTAGATGGTAGAGGCATATGTTTGAAAGGTGTGGTTGAAGGAGGCTTGGTGAGTTCCTGCAAGGCATCTTGTAGATGGTACACACTGCTGCTACTGTGCATCAGTGGTGGAGAGAGTGAATGTTTGTGGAGGTGGTGCCAGTCAAGTGGGCTGCTTTGTCCTGGATGGTGTCAAGTTTCTTGAGTGTTGTAGGAGCTGCACTCATCCAGGCAAGTGGAGAATATTCCATCATACTCCTGACTTGTGCCTTGTAGATGGTGCACAGACTTTGAGGAGTCAGGAGGTGAGTTACTCATTGCACAATTCCTAGCCTCTGACCTGCTTTTATAGCCACAGTATTTATATGGCTTGTCCAGTTCCGTTTCTGGTCAATGGTAACCCTCAGGACTTCTTCCCTTTGCTCTTTCTTACCTTGACCCAAATTATTTCTACATTTTGATCCACCAAACCAAGATTATTTCTCACTGCTTTACTGATCTCATCTTTTAGAAACAGAGCTACCCCACCTCCTTCCCCTTGCTTCCTGTACTTTTGAAATGTAATATATCTTTGAATATTTAGATCCCAGCTGTGTTACTTTACAACCATTGGCTGGATTTTGTGTGACCCTGCCATGCATGATTTGGGGGCGGGGGGGTGGGGGACATATAAAATAGAAGCAAAATACTGCGGATGCTGGAAATCTGAAACAAAAACTGAAAATGCTGGAAAAATTCCCCAACCACCACCCCCTCCCCCCACCCCATCTCCAAAAGGGCCGACTGTTGCTTGTTCCATGTTGTTCTTTCACACAACACTACCCTTGTTCTGTTATTATCACATTCTGCTTTCTTACCTTAATGCCACTATCAGCACCTTTTTATTAGCACTAACCACCACCATTAACATCCGTTTGTCCTTTTGTTTATGACATCTTTTGCAATCTCTCCTTAGTCCCCACCTATCGTTGGCCTTCTATCCAGCTCCACCTGCCCCGCCCCCTTAAACAGTATAAATTTCATCGCATTTCCACTGCTCTTTAGCTCTGAAGAAGAGTCATATGGACTCGAAACATTAACTCTGTTTTTCTCTCTCCACAGATGCTGTCAGACCTGCTGAGTTTTTCTAGCATTTTCTGTTTTTGTGGCAGATAAAATAAGGATGGGTACCACCCCCACCATCTTCATGCCCACCCCAAGCTCAAGTAGGTGGGTGGGTGGGTGCTGAAATCAACTTCCAGCCCACCATGTTTAAATAAATAATCAAGGGTCAACTGAGCTTGTTACCAAGCATATTGACCCTGATAATATGCTGCCCTTGGCCTGAGCAGGCAGGCAGGAGTGGGCAGGCCATTTAAAAAAAAATGTTTTCAAAAGGGCGGGAAGGAAGGAGGGGGGTGCAGATGCAGCACCCCTAAGATAGTATCCTCCCTTTCTTCCTGGCTGCCTGTTTGCCAAAGTCCACCAGCCCACACCCTGCCCTCCTCCCTGAACTGCCATGCTTCTGTGGTCAGTTTACTCATCCTCCCTGCGCAAGCTGCAAGAGCCTCAAGCCTGCTGGACATTTGCAGGGACTGAGGCTCCTCCACGTCCGTCTACAGGATCCCGATACCTGCCTCTCTCACAGTCACACTCCCCTGTCCCTGACCACAGACCAACTCTGTGGTGTCTAGCCTATGGGGTATTATAAATGTTTGCTGTAGGTGATGGAAGTGTTTAATCCTCCTTTGCTTGTTGTTAAGTGTGAGCATTACATTTTATGTGTTGTGTTTGTGGAGAGTTATTAGAACAATCCATGCTTAATAAACTACTTGATCAAAATGATTGATTAGAACTATCAGTAAAGCATGCACAGCCTACACCATGCCAGACACCTGCCCTTCACCACCCCCCCCATCCCAGCTACTTGCGCCTTGTAGATGGTGGACGGGCTTTGGGGAGTCAGGAGGTGAGTTACTCACCGCAGGATTCCTAGCCTCTGACCTGCTCTTGTAGCCACAGTATTTATATGGCTAGTCCAGCTCAGTTTCGGATCAATATTAACCCTCAGGTTGTTGATAGGTCCTCCAGCCTGCCCCAATCCCAATCCCAATCCAATCCCTACCCCACGCACGACTCCAGATGCAACCCCAACCCCAACCCCCATGACCATGTAGTTCCTTATCAGTAAAGCCCTGTGTGAACCCTCTCTGCAGTTAGCCACACAGGGCTTCACTGGGACACATCAGAACATACAATCCTCCAAAATCTGAGGCTTCAAATACATGAATCTATGGAAAGATCAAAAAGATGGAATTATTCAAATAGTGTAGTTAGTGCTGGTGATATTGGGGAGGTGTAGGTTCACCTCTCTTGTTTGGAACGCAGCCACACTGAAAACCCCGGGGAGATGGTGGCATAGTGGTGATGTCACTGCACTGGTACCCCAGAGGTCAGGATAATACTCTGGGGACATGGGTTTAATCCCCTCATGGCAGCTGGTGGAATTTAATTTCAATAAATAAATCTAGTCTCAATAATTGTAATTCCATGGGGGTAGGTGATGGTATTGTCACTGGACTAGTATTCCAGAGATCCAGCAAATGGTTTGGGGATACAGGTTCAAATCCCACTACAGCAGATAGTATAATTTGAATTCAATACAAATCTAGAATTAAGACTGATGATGACCATAAAACCATTGCCAATTGTCACAAAAGCCCTTTAGGGAAGGAAATCTACTGGTCTGGACTACATGTGACTCCACATAACATTGTGGTTGACTTTTAGATACTCTCTGAACAAGGGCAATTAGGGATGAACAACAAATACACATAACCCATGAAAGAATATAAGAATCAGCATGTTTATGATGTAAGTGTTGTCTGGAGTGGGATGGGAGACATTTTGTGAAAAAAGGTTAAGTGCTACTTACTTTTAATAATTTTATTACCAACACCTGTGTTTGTAGTTAAAAAATACTTGTCAACTATTTGTCATGTGTAATTTTAATGGTGCAACCCTTAATTTCAGAGGGTATTTGTTTAGTGTTGTGTTGGTGCACCTTTAATTTGTGATAAGTAGTTGAGTGAGCAAGCACAATAGTTACTATGGTGACATGTAGACTGCTTAGTGATGCTGACAGAATTTCATTCTCATTCTGTGTCGAGGCTCTGCTTGTGGTACTGATGTTGCAGAAGATTCAGCTGCAGTTATTGGATGGTAGTTGCCATGGTTATGGATGACAGTCTCTAGAACGAAAATAGGATACAAAACGGACAACCTTTTCTGCAGCTGCTGAATAAGAATTAACTTCTGGTTTTCTTGTTCTGTCATGTAAATAGAAGCAATTCCATCTTTGCATTTGTGAAGTAACAAATACATATTCTATCACATTGTTCAACACACATAAGGTATAAAATAATTACCCATAATATTCTCATTGCCTCTGTTCCAATGCTGTGACATTTAAAGAGATACTAACGAGGATGGGTTTATTTATTCAGGCAATGTGGAGCACTAAAGATTATTGACAAAAATCGCCCTTTGACAGGTCCCTTTCCTGTTCTAGTTGCTACAATGAGATTGTTACTTGTTGCAGCAGGCTGAATCAGCTTGGAGAGAGGTTAGGGTGCTAAATATTAAATATTTAATCACATTTTATTGTATCATTGTGATAATGGAAATCATTCCAATCCATTGTTGTGTTTATAGAACTATTAAGGTCATCATTCACATGGAGAATTGATTAAATATGCAGAATTGCATTCTGTTTCTACCCTTTTTACAAATCAGAAGATATAACATCAGAAGTTTGGTGCAGTTTGGCATGTAGTTAAGTCAGCAGCAAGACTTATCTGGTGTACAAATTTCATTGAGCAATGTGCCATTGAAGTTATTGGGTAACAATTCAGGTAAGAACTCCTTATTCCTACAAATTAAAGATACATCAACACAACCCTAAACAAATGCCTCCTAAAATTAAAGATTACACCCCTGCACACAACTGTATCATCTCTCACACATATTGTCACATCTGGAGGTACTGACGGTTAAAGCTAGAAAGAAAGAATTCAGAATCAGGTGGGAATTATAAAAAATGCAGCGAGCTCTAAGTAACATTTGAAGAGATCTTGTAATTGTCCAAGGTGTGGTTCATTAAGAGCTGGTGAGCGGCAGGAGCCAATAGTCATATGGGGATGTGACGTTGTGCCAATAATAGAAATCTGGCACAGAAAAAGGCAAAGACTGTGGATGCTTCACACTCCCAGATTCAAGATATTCAGGGAAGATAGGGAATGAAAAAATGGACGTGGGATTGTAGTTTTGGTTAAGGAAAATATGATAATGCTAGAAAGAGAGAATGTTCTTGAGGATCAAAGACAGAAACTAAATGGTTGGAGTTAAGAAACAATAAAAGAGCTATTTCACTACTGGGGGTCATAAAATGCTGTGAACGGGATAGAGGAGCAGCTTTGCCAAGAAATTATTGAGAGTGCAAGAACAATAGAGCAGTGACAATGAGGAACTTAAAGTACCTCAACATTGAATGGGGCAGTGATGTGTTAAGGGAAGAGAAGGGGAGGAAGTTAACTTGTTCAGGAGAATTTTCTTGATCAGTGTCATTTCTGTCCAACAAGGAGGTCAATGATGAGTCTACCATTGGGATTGAATTGGATGAAGTAGAGAAAGTTAAAGGAGGAGAATCTCAGGAATAGTGATCATTATATTGTAAGGTTGAGATTAGGTATGGAGAATAATAAGGAGCAATCTAGGATAAAAAATGTTTAACTGGAGGAGGACTAATTTTAGTGAATTAAGGAGGAATCTGGCCCAGGTAAATTGGAGTCAAAGACTGGTAGGTAGAAATGTTATGGAGTAAGATGGCCTTTAAAGAGCAGATGGTTAGGGTAGAGTGTAGGTATATTCCCACAAGGGGGGGAAGATGAAGGGGCAAAGATGGCATAGTGGTAATATCACTAGACTAGTAATCCAGAAGCCCAGATGAATTCTCTAGGAACAGGGGCTCAAATCTCATCATGGCAGCTGGTGAAATTTCAATTCAATAAATAAATCTGGAATATTTTTTAAAAAGCTAGTCTCCATAATGGTGATTATGAGGCCATCATCAATTATCATAAAAATCCATCTGGTTCACTAATGTCTCTTTAGGGCAGGAAACCTGCCATCCTCACTTGGTTTGGCCTACACGTGATGCCAGACCCACAGCAATATGGGTGACTCTTAACTGCCCTCTGAAATGGCCCAACAAGCCACTCAGTTAAAGTATAATTAGGGATGGGCAACAAATGCTGGCCTTGCCAGTGACACCCACGTTCCATATAAAGAAAAAAAACAAAAGCAGAGTTCCCTGGATGATGAAGAAGCTGGAAGGGTAGAGATAAAGCAGAAAAAGAGGGCATTTGACATATGTCCGTTTGATAAAGGGAGAATCAGGCTGAACATGCTAGAACCTATCTTTACTCAGCCTTATATTTATTTGCAGAGTGAAATATTACAAGTATGTACCTCCTAATAATGCCACACAGTTTCACTCAGTGTCTCTTTAAAGTACAAACCCATTTCCATCTGTTTCAGATAAAGTTACATTGTTTTGCTATTGTGAGATTTGAACTCTTGATACTCTTTTGAGTAAACCTGTTTCCATCTGTTTCAGATGAAGTTACGTTGTTTCATAGTTTACCATTGTGAGATTTGAACTCTTGATCTTGGGGTTCCAAACCCAGTACCATAACCACTTGGCTGTTTAGGCCAAGCCTCAGTGTCTCTTTATGTATGCCTAAGTGAAACTCCAATTAATGCCCTCCTTCTGCAAATAATTAAACACAATAGATATCATGAACAACAGGTGCTCACTACAGGATTATATCCCTCCATCAGGGGCTTCAGTAGGTTTTGTAACACTGCCCCAGGCTCCGTTGCCTTCCCACTCCGAAGAGCAGCAGGAGGTTGGGAAATTGGAACCAGCTGCTGCCATCATTTACTTGTGGCTCGCTGCTGAAAGGGCAGATCAGCTGCCTTCCCTCCTGGGGCTGGAGAGGGAAATTTACCATTGACCCTCTCACACAATTTGCCCTGAACTTTTGTCACTATGCCACTTGATTTTGAGAGGGAGCACACTCTCCAGCTATGTCTGAAAATGTCATTTGGATAATGCTCCTTATCTTTTAGAAATCGCAGCTACTGCAAACACAGCTACTCCTAAGCCCCAGGTAATTAACATGTTGGTACTACTGATACTGCACAGAACACAAACTAAACCAGCTAACCTGCCCACAATGCCTTTGAACATCCTGGGTTTTGGTTTGCTGAAATTCCTGTCTCTCCTGCAAACATTCAACAAACAGAAGCAGGACAATTCACCCGTGTTACGGAGTTAATGGTATTGATGGTGTCACCTATCTATTCCAACTCTATCCATGTTTTAACACTGTCCTGGGGAAAATATGACAGGAGAAGGAGTGAGTTTTTGCATTTTTGCCAAGTGTTGTTTCAAAAGTAAAGAAAAAATGAACAGCCAACTCAGTCAGCTTGCATGTCTGTAAATACGTCTTTACTCTCTTAGGAATTTCATGTATGTGGCTGCATTAAGCATAGCCTCAGTAATGCTTGTGTGAAAAATGACTACTTCTTGAGAAATACTTAATGCATGTGTCAACTCCAACATACAAAGTACATTAGCACTTGAATATGTAATTATCAGGGTTATAATCCTAACTGCAAATCATGAGCTTCACAGTGTGTACTGTATGGACAGAATCTTGTGCCCTCCCTCATGGTGAGTTTGGAGGTGGAGGGGCAGTTAATCAGGCAGGAGGCTGGGACTGTGCCACCTTGCTGCCTCCACCCTGATTGATCCTGTGGAGGGAGGCTCATGGACTGCCTTCCCACCCCACTGCCAAGTGAGGCCCATAAGTGGGCAATTAATGTATTGTTAAGGGTCACATGCTGCTGCTGCTGGTATAAACCCAGCAGTGGGCAGGAGCTCGCCATGGAGAGAGCACGACAGGCAAACCCTGTCAGAGTTGCTTGCAGGGTTCCAGGATGTGGGTGGGGGGTTGGGGGGTGGTGGTCCCTTATTCAAAGATCAGTGCCTGCTGTAGAGATCCAGCATCAGGAAGGTGGGAGGGGGGGCACTGAAATCCACCACCTGCCCTTGTGGCTAACTCCTCGCCCCTCCTCGTGATCCCTGTAGTTTAAGGGTATGGCATGTAAAGTTTTGAGTATAGTACTGCTTATACAGTGATGGGAGAGAACACATGACCCGCACTGAAGGATCAGTGTAGTGTTGGACAGAGCCGTGTGTAGAAGCAAGCATGGAGACAGCTCCTAGCTTTGGCTTTTGCTGTACCTATGTTAATAGTTTCTAGTAGTTAATAAATACTTATTGTTGACTATGAAAGACTACAAATACTTTAATAAGGCCTACCAAACTGCACCCAACAGCCCTCACCCCATGAACCTGTTACCACCATCACTCCCCTGTACCTAGGTCCCTCTTCGATCCAAGGTCTCAGGTGGTTGTAGTACCGGCAGCAGCCACCATCTCCCAGATGGTGCTGCTGAGTACAGAAGAGCAGCCTGTCTCTGACTGGCCAACAGCTCTCTGTGGGTGGGAATTTCACCCCCCACCAGGATCCTTGATCTTGAGGGAAGGCCTGAGACCTGAGGCTGTTAAATTCCTGAGTGGCCAAGGGTTTTTTTTTTATTCTTTCACAGGATGTGGGCATCACTGGCTGGGCCAGCATTTCTGGTGCCCATCCCTAATTGCCCCTTGAGAAGGTGGTGCTGAGACACCTTCAAGGTGTGGCAGACCTTGCCTAAACAGGACTCGATCTCACCGACTCTGCAGCTGGTGGTCGAGATCCCTGTCACCTCCACAAAATCCCACCCTGTGAGCTGGGTTGAAATTGTTCAGATGCCATTTTATACTGAATTCTTACAGCTGCCAGAATAAGATAATGATCTTAGCAGCTTGAGCTGGATTTAATCCAAGGATAGTGAGTGTTCGAACCTAATCCAATCTCATGATTCATATCATCTTATAATCAGTTACTCGGTCGCTTTTGGATTAGAGTTCAGTCAGCTCCAAAAAGCTTGACTTGTATAGAAAACAACAACTGGATTATGATGTGAAATTCAAATGTTTTAGAACACTGGCTTCTAGTTCTGGCACTCAGCCAGTAGGACGGGTGGAGAATAAATCATCAGCCGTTCAATCCTCACTGACACTTCGGGTGGAATCGACCCAGATTTGCACTAAGTGCAGTCATGGGTGGGTAAAATGTCATTTACCTGCTGGCTGCGATGGTGGGTTTTCACTCCGTATCACCCCAAACCTGCTACATTATTTATGCATTCCTGGGAAACACACCATTTCCATGGTGGGCCGGCTCTCATTCGCCCGCCACATCATCACCTTGCTGCTTCATCACACCCGGCGCCAGATTTAAAGTCCAGATGTGCATACACACATCTCAGTGCTTCCAGCCAATGACTACTGCGGGGAAGATGTCTACGAAAGACAAAAGTCTGCAGACCCCAGGTTTAATGAAGGGTCACTGGAATGTCGCTTGGATACCATGGAGGCCCACCGTGATGTCCTCTACCCCCACTCTGCTGGCAGGAGGGGCAGTGGCATCACCAATCCAGTATGGCAGGTGGTGGCAGTGGTGTTCAGTGCCAATGCTGCACAGAACAGGTTGGCCATCCAGTGCAGATGGAGGATGAATGATCTCATCCATGCAGCCAGGGTAAGACAACCATTTCATCGCTCTAAACTCACACACTCACAAGCCCATCACACATTCACTGGCATCTCACTCACTGACAGCTCAAGGGACATCACCACTTACTCTCCCATAAACACCCTCACATTTCCATCTGACCTCATCTCCTCTGGAGACTGCCTCCTCAGCCCTCACTATCTTGAGAGGCCACTTGCACAGAACAACTTGTGCCCCCACCACACACACCCTGGGATACCCTCCTTCCCCAGTACAGCCCTCGCCCTGCAGCCTCTTTCCTTGCCTGAGGCCACTTCTCCCCCTTCCCCAAGCAAGAATTTTCCCTGCAGCCATTGAAAAGCCACCTACATATGGCTAATCTGTAGGTAGAGACCGTGAGCTCCGCTAAAAGGGATGTGGTGCTGTCAGTGAGGCCTGGTGCTGATGACTGCGAGTGCTGTCTGAAACAAGGTAGGCAAACAAACCTTGAAGTCCTGGGCAACGTGTAGCTCGCAAGGTGCACATCGCTTATGTGCCATTGTGGAACATGTCAGCATGTCTTTCTGCCGATGTGGGCAGATGATCCAGCTGGCGGGGGAGGAGGATGAGTCCGGCAGCCTGGTCTTATAATGATATGCTGATGTATTACGGTGAGATTCTCGATGTCCAATGGTGGGAAATGCGACCTGCCATCAGCAGGCTGAGTGGATTATTGCAAACTGCTTTTGGACCATCGTGAAACCGATCATGCCATGTTGCCCGCTCACGTCACCGAACACGCCAGCGGGCATGGAAAATTCCAGCCTTCATGTCATCACTTTAGTGTGTGAGCTCCTGGGGCTTGTACAGTTGGCTGGGACCTTGTGTCTTGATGTTATGCAGCCATTTGATGTGTGAGGAGGGCATATTATGCAGGACATCAGTGAAATACAGGATGAAGACATTTTTGACTCAGAATATCTCCGTATGGCACATCATCAGTGCCACCACTGGGCTGAAGGTTCAGCCAGAGTGCCTAATACTCTTGTGCTGGCTCTGCATATTATTTTGGTTGACGAAATAGACACAGGAAAATAAGGAGTCATCTGTCAGGTGGAATCACTTGGCCATTTGCTGAATGAATTAACATTCTGGCTGGTGTGTGCATTGAGGATTACCCTGTTGGCATTCCGGAGCATTCTCCAGGGAGGAGGAACAGTACGTCAGGTCTGCAACCTACAACCTAGGAACAAATGCAGGAAAAATTGCATTCGTAGAGAAAGCTGCCAAAAGTGCAGTCACTCACTTGATGACAACCAAAGCATAAGTGCTGCAAAATATTGCCTATCAATGTGTAACCCTTGTACTGCTGGCTCATGCAAACAATATTGCAGCACTTTCATTATGACTACTTGTTCCTGTAGGGTACACATGCAAGCTGTACGCTCCAACTGACACTCTTGTCATATTGGCAAATTAAACAAGATTCACACAAGTCAAACTTAGTTGCATGTTGCATGGTCAGTTCATAATACAGAAAATAGGATGCCTGTGGAGCACTGCTTGGGCTGAATTTTGCCGTCGGCGAGCAGGGAGCGGGACCTGCCTGTCCAACCTGAAGGTTGGCAGGTCGGCCAGGAGCTCCAGCGGCAAATAGAAAAAAACATGAAACCTCATCCACCGGCAGGATGAGCTTTCATGTAGGGTTTAAAACTTTAAGAAAGTTTTAGTGAAATTTATTAACATGTCCCATCTCATGTGACATTGTCACATGAGGAGGACATGTTAAGGATTTTTTTATTTTTCTATTTTTAATCTATGTACAAGTTTCAGCGATCTCCCTGAGGCTGCACTTAGTCTCAGTGAGATGTGCGTTCTATCATGCGCAGGCATGAAAGAGCGCACTCTCACATTTGGGGAATCCCCCCCGCCCGCACAGGGAGCACACAGCGCTGCCCGTCAGATGTCACGCTGGGTGGGCCTTAATTGGCCCGCCCACTTAAAATGGCGGCAGGGCCCCCTTCTCCGGTGGGGATTGGCTCCCCACCCGCCAGAGATTGGGTCGGGCCCACCCACCCAACAGGCAGAAAATTCTGCCCCTTAAAAATGCTTCTCGAAGTGATCTCTCTGTTTATAAGACAAGGTGACATATATAAAGGTCTTAGTGAAAGTCCCTTTTCTATCTCATGGGCCTGCAAAAGAGAGGGCTTTAAACTAAATAGTAGGTGGAAGGGATCAGATGAAGGAAAATGTGATGAATTAGAGGGACACAACAGGATAATAAAGCAGGATAGTGATTTAGGTAATGAAAACCAGAGTGGCAGGAAGGGACAGAGGGTACAAATTTAAGGCCAGAGATTGCAAACATGGTAAGAAGACAAAGTTAAAGACTCTGTATCTGAATGCACACCACATTCATAATAAAGTGAATGAATTGTTAGCACAAATAGAAATAAATATGTTTGACGTGATAGCCATTACAGAGACATGGTTGCAAGGTGACCAGGCTAAGACTTGACTATTGAAGATTATTTGACAGGAAAGACAGGAAGCTAGGAAAAGATGGTGCGGTAGCTCTGTTAATTAAGGGAGACATTAGTACAGCAGTGAGAGATGACCTTAGCTCGAAAGAGCAAAATGTAAAATCAGTTTGGGTAGAGATAAGTTAAGAGGCATATCAGGATGCATCATGGGATTACCCAGGCTTGGCCATGTTGTAGATGTAGGTTTTAAAAGTGACTGCAGTTAAAAAAACTAGAATGATATCACCCTTTGGTCAGGCCCAGCAGTTAATGACTAGCCTATGGGTCAGTCCATATGAAACTAATGAATGTGACCCTTGTGTCAGGATAAAATAATTTGATGGATGTTCTTTAAGTTACACTGTAATAAACTGAAAGCCTGAACTCAGGGTCTAGATGTGCAGATGACTAGGAGCTGCAGCAAACTATCAGGATGGGTAAGTAAAGTTTATGTTTTGGAATAAATTATGAACATTGTTTGTGCCAAAGATCAGGTCATCCTGTGATTGTTTTAAAATTGTTCTGGTAGCGCAGAGTTGGTGAACAGGTCGTTCCATGTTTATGTTGTAAAATCATTTATAATTAAAGATGTAACAAATTAGACGTATCAGGATAAGAAAATTGTGAGTTAATGAGTTACCCAAAGATGGTATCTATAACCAACAGAGACTGTGTAACTGCGAATTGCCTCTAAGAGCAGCTGAGAGAGCATTTTCCTGTATGCATACGTGTATTGATTAAACTGCTAAATTGCTGCTTGATTCGCTTGCAGCTGACTCTGTGGCAAGTGTCTTTAGATACTCCTTAACATAAGGAATTAGAAAGCTAAGTGGTTACTTGTGGGAGTAAGTTATAGGCCCCCTGACGGTAGTTATACTGAAGGACAGAGTATGCAGGAAAAAATAAATTGGGCATGTAAGAAAGGTCCTGAAATAATCATGGGTGATTTTAGATTTCAACTTAGTTTTATAAATTGGGTGAATCAGGTTGGCAAAGGTAGCCTGAAAAATGAGTTCATAGAGTGTATTCTGGACAATTTCTTAGAGATACCTACATTAGCACCAACCAGGGAGTGGGCTATTCTGGTACTCTGGACCTGGTATTGTGCTATAACACAGGACTGACTAATCAATAATTTGGGAACAAAGGAGCCTCTGAGCAAATGATAGAATTTTGTGTTTATCTGAAGGTGAAAAGTGTGGATCTAAGACTATTGTTTTAAACCTAAATAATAAGGCACGAGAGATGGAGTGGCAGACTTTTAAGGAGATATTTCATAATGTTCAACTAAGATTTAACTTTGGGGGAAAATATATTTAAATAAGAATGCATCATCCGTGGCTGAATAAGGGAGTTAAGGATAGTATCAAATAGAAAGAAACACTGAAACATTCTGTGAAGATTAGTAGCTGGTCAGGAAATTAGACGGATTTTAAGACTCAACAAAAAATGATTAAAGATAAAAAAAGGGAGAAAGTAGAGCATGAGAGAAAGTTAATTAGAAATGTAAAAACAGATAGTAAGAGTTCCTTTCTGTATTTAAAAAGGAAGAGAGTAACTAAAACAAGTGGTGGTTCTCTCGAGAGTGAGTCTGGGTAATTAATAAGGGAAAACAAGGAAATGGCAGAAACATTGAACAGGTATGTTGTATCTGTCTTCACTGTAGAAGACTTTAAACACTTCCCAAGCGTGCTTGAAAATCAAGAGGCAAAATGAAGGGAGAAATTAAAACAATCACCATCACTGGGGAAAAGGTGCTGGGAAAACTATTAGACCTAAAGGCTGACAAATCCCCCAAACCAGATGGCCTGCATCCAAGAGTCTTTAAAGAAGTGGCTGCAGGGATAGTGGTTGCATTGGTTACAATTTTCCAAAATTCCTTAGATTCCAGAATATTCCCAGTAAATTGGAAAATAGCTAACGTAACACCTTTATTCGAGAAAGAAGTAAGGAGTGAGACAGAAAGCAGGAAACAACAGGCCAATCAGCCCAGCATCTGTCATAGGGAAATTGCTAGAATCCATTATCAAGGAGATTATGGCAGGATACTTAGAAAATTATACTTTGATCAGGCAGTGATAACATGAGTTTATGAAAGGGAAATCATGTTTAACTAATTTATTAGAGTTCTTTGAGGAAGTAACAAGCAACGTGGATAAAGGGGAGCCTTTATGTGGTGCCCTTGGATTTCCAAAAGGCATTTGATAAGGTGCCACATCAAAAGTTATTACACAAGATGGTGTACCTGGTGTAGCGAATAACATGTTAGTATGAATAAAGGGTTGGTTAGCTAACAGAGAGCAGAGAGAGGGGGAAAATATGTCTTTTTCAAGTTAGTAAGCTGTAACTAGTGGAGTGCCGCAGGAATCAGTGCTGGGGCATCAATTATTTACAATACACATCAATGATTTGGATGAAGGGACCGAATATATGGTAACCACATTTGCTGATGACACCAAGATAGGCAGAAAATTAAGTTATCAAGAGGAGGTAGAGTGTCTGCAAAGGGATATAGACAGGTTAAGTGAGTGGGCAAAAACTTTTGCAGATGGAGTATAATGTGGGAAAATGTGAACTTGTTCAGTTTGACAGGAAAAATAGAAAAGCAGAACATTATTTAAATGGAGAGAGATTGTAGAACTCAGTGGTGCAGAGGGGCCTGGGTGTCCTGGTACATGAATCACAAAAAATTAGTATGCAGGTACAGCAAGTGATTAGGAAGGCAAATGGAATGTTGGTGTTTATTGCAAAGGGAATGGAATATAAAAGCTGGGAAGTTTTACTGCAGCTGTACAGGGCCTTGGTGAGACCACATAGAAACATAAAATCATTACAGCATCCAGGAAGCCATCCGGCTCATCGTATCATCTGGAATGTTGTGTACAGTTTCAGTTTCTTTATATAAAAGGGATATAATTGCGTTAGAAGTATGTTCAGAGCAGGTTCACTCGACTCATTCATGGGATGAAGGGTCGATCTTATGAAGGAAGATTGAATAGGTTGGGCCTATACCATTGGAGTTTAGAAAAATGAGAGGTGATCTTATTGAACATAGAAGACCCTGAGGGGATTTGATAGTGGGTACCGGGAGGACATTTCCACTTGTGGGAGAGACTAGAACCAGGGGATACAGTTTAAGAATAAAAGATCTCCCTTTGAAGATGGAGATGAGGAGAAATGTTTTCTCTTAGAGGGTCGTTAGTCTGTCAAATTATTTTCCCCAGACAACAGTGGAGGTTGGGTCAGTGAGTTTATTCAAGGCTGAGTTAGACAGAATTTTGAAAGACAAGGGGGTCAAGGGTTAAGGGGGACAAACAGAAAAATGGAGTTGAGACCATAATCAGATCAGCCGTGATCCTATCAACTGACGGAGTAGGCTTGAAAGGCCAAAATGCCTACTCATGTTCCTATGTTCCTCTTTTTCTAAGCTTACTATTCCTGATGAGGTCCCAGAATAAGATATCAAGTGGAATTTTACATCCCACCAGCGGGATTTTCCGGTTCCAGAAAGGTCAATAGAGTTTTCAATGGCTCGCCATGTTTTACGGCCCCACCCACCTCTGCAACATGGCCAAAAGATTCCACCCAATGCTAAATGCTAAAATTAACAGATGGAATACCATGTTTAAAGTGATGGAAGGGGTCATCAACAGTAATATCAAGTGGCATTTGCTTAGCAATAACATGTTTACTGATGCTCAGATAAGCCGAAGAACTACTGAGGGTCATTCAGTTCCTGACCTCATTACAGCCTTGGACAAAAAAGCTGAACTCCAGAGGTGAGGTGAGAGTGACCGCCCTTGACATCAAGGCAGCATTTGACCATGTGGCATCAAGGAACCCGAGCAAAAGTGGAGCCAATGGGAGTCGGGGGGAAAATTCTCCACTGGTTAGAGCCATACCTAACACAAAGGAAGTGGTTGTGGTCATTGGAGCTCAATCATCTCAGCTCCCGGACATCACTGCAGGAGTTCCTCAGGATAGTGTCTTTGGCCTAACCGTCTTCAGCTGCTTCATCAATGACCTTCCTCCCATCATAAGGTCAGAAGTGGGGATGTTTGCTGATGATTACACAATGTTCAGCACCATTCGCGACTTCTCAGGTACTGAAGCAGTCCATGTCCAAATGCAGCAAGACCTGGACAACATCCAGGCTTGAGTTGACAAGTACTGAGGAACACTCACGCCACACAAGTGCCAGGCACTGATCATATCCAACAAGAGAGAATCTAACCATCGCCCCTTGACATTCAATGGCATTACCATTGCTAAATCCCCAACTATCAATGTCCTAGGGGTCACCATTGGCCAGACACTGAACTGGGCTAGCCATATAAATACTGTGGCTACAAGAGCAGGTCAGAGGCTGGGGATCGTGCAGCGAGTAACTCACCCCCTGACTGCCCAAAGCCTGTCCACCACCTATGAGGCACAAGTCAGGAGTGTGATGGAATACTCCCCACTTGCCTGGATGAGTGCAGCTCCCACAACACCCAAGAAGCTGGATACCATCCAGGATAAAGCAGCCTGATTGATTGGCACCACATCCACAAACATTCACTCCCACCTCCACCGATGCACAGTAGCAGCAGTGTATACCGTCTACAAGATGCACTGCTGGAACTCACCAAGCCTCCTTAGACAGTACCTATCAAACCCACAACCACTACCATCTAGAAGGACAAGGGCAGCAGATAGATGGGAACACCACCACCTGGAAGTTCCCCTCCAAGTCACTGACCATCTTGACTTGGAAATATATCACTGTTCCTTCACTGTTGCTGTGTCAAAATCCTGGAGCTCCCTCCCTAACAGCACAGTGGATGTACCTACACCACATGGATTGCAGCAGTTCAAGGAGGCAGCTCACCACCACCTTCTCAAGGGCAATTAGGGATGGGCAATAAATGCTGGCCCAGCCAGTGACGCCCACATCCCATAAATGACTAAAAAATAATTGCAAACATGGTCTGAATACCTGATTTATGTTCTATTTTGAGAATATAATTTTGGAAAATCACTCCCTGTATGTATAAAATTTCTTACATTACCAATAACATTCTCAGTGATAGGATGTATTGCTTCAATATGTTCATAAAATCATAGGATGGTTGGATTACAGCAATGGGGGAACAGGCTCTGAATCCATCAGACCCGTGGGCAAAGACAAAGGGGTTCTATAAAATATATTCAAAAAAACCTCAGAACTTTCACTTTATGAAGAAATTGGAACTCAGTAACACATTCATTATAGCAAATTTTCATATAGATTAAGCCCTGGAATACATCACACCATTCCACTGATAACAAAACTTATTTTACTATTTTTACAGAACTTGAAAATGACTTTAGAGAACATACCTGATATTTCCTGACCCATTTTAATTTATTTTTATTTCACTCCTACACTTTCGATCCATGGATAAAATCTTGGTGAAATTCCTGGGTCACCCCATTTTAAATATAACGTTCCTTAAGCATTTCTTCCCTAATACAGATCAAGGCCAATGAGCATATAACAGGTGATGCTCTGACTATTTGTGGACAGGAAATGATTCATTGGAGATAAAAGTGTTTCTGAAAATGCTCCTGGTGGGTAGGACTCTGTGCTAGAAATAAATATTCCAAAATCATCCTTTGTGGAAAGGACATTTCCCAACACTTGATTTGTGTCCCAGGCTGCTGAGGGAGGCAAAGGAGGAGATCACAGGGGCTCTGACCCAAATTTTTAATTCCTCTCTGGCCACGGGGGAGGTGCCAGAGGACTTGAGAACAGTTAATGTGGTTCCGCTATTTAATAAGGGCTGTAGAGATAAGCCAGGGAATGACAGACCAGTGAGTCTCACGTCAGTGGTAGGGAAACTATTGGAGAAAGTTCTGAAGGAGAGTATCTATCTCCACTTGGAGAGGCAAGGTTTGATCAGGGATAGTCAGCATGGCTTTGTCAGAGGGAGGTCATGCCTAACAAATTTGATTGAATTTTTTGAGGAGGTGACCAGGTGTGTAGATGAGGGTAGTGCAGTTGATGTAGTTTATATAGATTTCAGCAAAGCCTTTGACAAGGTCCCACATGGGAGACTTATAAAGAAGGCAAAGGCACAGTGGGATACAGGGTAATTTGATAAGGTGGGATTCAAAATTGGCTTAGTTGTAGGAGGCAGAGGGTGATGACAGAAGGATGCTTTAGTGACTGGAAGCCAGTGTCCAGTGGCGTACCACAGGGATCTGTGCTCTGTCCCCTATTATTCGTCACTTATATAAACGACATAGATGACTTTGTGGGGTTAGGATTAGTAAGTTTGCGGATGACACAAAGATTAGCCGGGTGGTTAACAGTGAGGTTGAGTGTCTTGGGCTACAGGAAGATATAGATGGGATGGTCAAATGGAGAGATAAGTGGCAGATGGAATTTAACCCTGAAAAGTGTGAGGTGATACACTTTGGAAGGAATAATTTGACAAGGAAGTTTTCAATGAATGGCATGGCACTAGGAAGTTCTGAGGAACAAAGGGATCTTGGTGTGTGTGCATAGATCTCTGAAGGCAGAGGGGCTTGTTAGTGAGGTGGTGAAAAAGGCATATGGGACCCTTGCCTTTATGAATTGAGGCATAGATTACAAAAGTAGGGAGGTCATGTTGGAGTTGTTTAGAACCTTGGTGAGGCCACAGCTGGAGTGCTGTGTGCAGCTCTGGTCACCACATTATAGGAAGGATGTGATTGCATTGGAGGGGGTGCAGAGGAGATTCACCAGGATGTTGCCTGGGATGAAACATTTAAGTTATGAAGAGAGGTTGGATAGACTTGGGTTGTTTTCATTGGAGCAGAGAAGACTGAGGGGCGACCTGATCGAGGTGTACAAGATTATGAGGGGCATGGACAGGATGGATAGGGAGCAGCTGTTCCCCTTAGTTGAAGGGTCAGTCACAAGGGGGCATAAGTTCAAGGTGAGGGGCAGGATGTTTAGGGGGGATGTGAGGAAAAACTTTTTTACCCAGAGGGTGGTGACGGTCTGGAATGCGCTGCCTGGGAGGGTGGTGGAGGCGGGTTGCCTCACATCCTTTAAAAAGTACCTGGATGAGCACTTGGCATGTCGTAACATTCAAGGCTATGAGCAAGTGCTGATAAATGGGGTTAGGTAGGTAGGTCAGGTGCTTCTCACGTGTCAGTGCAGACTCGATGGGCCAAAGGGCCTCTTCTGCACTGTGATTCTGTGAACATGATTTTCTCTGAGCTACTTCTTTCAGTAAGCACTGGTAAAAATATTCTTGCTTTGTACAAAATGATCCTTTAGAAAATATTGTAAAACTCTTTCCTTATAATGTTGATCTCCCAGTGCTTTAGAAAAGGGAGACTTCCATAGGTCAAAAATTTACTTGTAAACATAATGGGATGTAAATACTCTAAACATTCTTGACTTGACAAATGCCGAATATTTTATGGGAAATACTTTCAGAGGAGCATGAGATCTTTCATTTATGAATAGAAAGCATAGTGAGTCTGCATATGTTGCTATTTTTAATTACACTAGATATTCCCTTCGGTTCAGTGTCACAGGCCCTGAAAGCCAGGACCTCACTCTTTGGTGCCCAACATCTAATCATGACCCAAATATTCACAACAAAACATCCTTGTCTTGTGAACTTGTGGCTATAACATCGCATGTTCTCCTACTCGTGCCTCTGCTATCTTGAAGAAAGTGGAATGATGAATTGACTAAAAAGATGACAGCAATTGTAAATCAAGACGCTTGTTTATTTTACAACACAGAATTAAGCAGCCAGTGAGGTACTTTTGAAGTACTATTATAATATAGAGAAACCCGACAGCCAAATTGCATAAGGCAAGATGGACAAAATGAAAATGGGTAAATGACCAGGTAATCTGTCCTTAGTGATGGTAGTTAAAGGATAAGTGCTGGGTAGCATAACTCCTCTTTCTCAAATAGTGTCACAGAATCTTTTACATCCACCTCAGACAGGGCCTGAGTTTTGGAATGGGCACCACGCAGATGGATATGTCAAGCGATCGATGGCCTGACTATGGGGCAGGGCAGTTGAAAACAGGAAATCATTGTGATGAAACCTCCTGGAATATGTCCAACCAGAGCCAGCAATCCTACTCCCCAGCCAATCACTGAAGTGTGAAAATTGAACTTGGATTTGAGCATCAAACACCACATTCCATCAAACACTGAGATCAGCAAA
This sequence comes from Carcharodon carcharias, assembly GCF_017639515.1. NCBI lineage: Eukaryota > Metazoa > Chordata > Chondrichthyes > Lamniformes > Lamnidae > Carcharodon > Carcharodon carcharias. The sequence continues at coordinate 215,128,095 of NC_054469.1, read as the reverse complement.
CTGCCAGCCTTTGTTCCTGCCCCAGAACCACCACTGCCGAAATCCTTCTCTATGCTTCGAGATGGATTTCCCAATGTCCCTCTTTTTGGTTTCAGATGCCCCAGCTGCCTTCACCTCACCACAACTAACCCACAGCTGCAGGGTTCCTGTTCTGCTCTGTGTCCACTCAGCCATCAACTCAAGGGAAAAAACAGTTCAGACCAATATTCTTATCTCCCAGTTTGTACTGTTTTTTTCACCCTGGAGTTGAAATGGAGCACATTGACTCTCTCCGTGTTTGAACTTTCTGGGAACTTAGGGGATTGTGTAACTTCCCCAGTTGCTAAAGTTTAGAGTGAGAAGCTGAGCCATAACAACAAAAGATAGAAGAGGTTCACGAGAATGATCCCAGGACTGAAAGGCTTAACATATGAGGAACGTTTGAGGACTCTGGGTCTATACTGGATGGAGTTTAGAAGGATGAGGTGGGGGGGGAGATCTGATTGAAACTTACAGAATACTGGAAGGCCTGGATAGAGTGGACATGGGGAAGATGTTTCCATTAGTAGGAGAGACTAGGACCCGAGGGCACAGCCTCAGAGTAAAGGGAAGACCTTTTAGAACAGAGATGAGGAGAAACTTCTTTAGCCAGAGAGTGGTGAATCTATGGAATTCATTGCCACAGAAGGCTGTGGATGCCAGGTCATTGAGTGTATTTAAGACTGAGATAGTTTCTTGATTGGTAAGGGGATCAAAGGTTATGGGGAGAAGGCGGGAGAATGGGGTTGAGAAATTTATCAGCCATGATTGAATGGCGGAGCAGACTCGATGAGCAGAATGGCCTAATTTCTGCTCCTATGTCTTATGGTCTTATGGTCTTATAGGTTGTCACAGAATGTATTTAGTTAGCTGACCTTAGTAATATAGATGGTAAATTTTTTCAATGAATTGTTAAAAAGTCATGGGAAGTATGTGTCTGTATTTTCTTAGTATGTGTTCCCAGTGGCTGCATCTCATGCTGAGAATGTGTAAACATGTCCTTGTACCTTTGAGAATTGAAGGAAGTAAGATTTATTATCCCCTTAAATTGGAAAATTAAGATTCTGAGAGAAAATAATGTCCAATGAGATGATGCAATATGAACATACAAATTAAGAGCAGGAGGAGGCCTTTCAGCTCCTCGAGCCTGCTCTGCCATTCAATAAGATCATGGCTGATCTGATTGTGGTCTCATTGTCACTTTCCTGGCTACCCTGCTATTGTTTCATTGTGTAGTCAAGGTCTAGATGGGGGTTTTGGGATTGTCAATTCTACTAAAGTAAGCTGCTCAAGTCTGTTGTTTCTTAAAACAGTGGGATGAATTTTCCAGGAATTGCACTAATGCGGTAGCGGGTGGGTAAAATGGAGTCCTACCCACCAATGAAAATGGAGGGTTCTCATGCCATATCTTCCCAAGCCTGCCTCATTATATATTCACTCCCGTGAAACACGCCTTTTCCATAGCAAGCGGGCTCCTATTCGTCCGCTGGCCATCTCCCCGCTGTTGCATCATGTCGGCCGCCATCTTTAAAAAGCAGCCGCCAGCAAAGCGCACATCACCGCCAGCTCACTACCGCCACCTGGGAGACACGGCCAGCAAAGGCAAAAAGACTTCAGCCCCCTGCTTCACCGACGGGTCCCTCGAATGACTGCTGGATGGCGTGGCAGCCGCCGGGATGTCCTTTACCCCCACTCTGGCCGCAGGATAGGAAGCAACCTCACCAGGCCAGCTTGGGAGGCAGTTACAGCGGTGGTCAATGCCAACCCCTTCAGGAGGGGACAGCCAACCAGTTCCGTCAGGGTGAGTCACTCTTTTCATCACTCCCAACTCACACACTCATAAACCCATCGCACATCCACAGGGCCCTCACTCACTGCCAGTGCAAGTGACATCACCGTTCACTCTCTCACACACACACCATCATTGTCCACATCCCGTCTATGGGACCAATCACCACCCACACAGGCCAGGCATACTTATCATCTGGCCCGGCAGGCGTCCTGATACACTCTCCCCATCTCTATCCATGCAGGACAAACTGGCTCACAACAGGAGGGAGAGGTCGCAGACAGGTGGAGGGATGCCGGAGATCAAAGTTCTGACAGATTTTGAAAATAGAGTCATCCAGCTGGCCGACGATGACCATGACCGGTCCTGTGCTGACGGTGAGGTCAGCGCTGCTCTACCAAGTGAGGATCCAGCAGTGCAACACCCATCAATTAACCATGCAGTGATTGATGTGTCCTCTTTCACAGACCACTGCCATGCACTAATTATCTCCCCTTGTTTTCACAGGCACATCAGGCAAACAGCAGACGGAGTCCATGACCCAGGGCCTCCAATCAAGCCCCAAAGAAACCTCTGAAGAGGAATCTGGAGACACCCTCCCTGAAGACCTGGCACAGCGCTCACTCACACCCTCCACCAGCGCAGAGACACACACCTCGGTGGGACCTAGCTTTAGAGTAACCTTGGGATCACAATCTGTTGAGCATATCGCAATGTCTGATCCACAGCAGGCAGAGGTAGGGACTTCCCATCTTCCCAGCACTCGGAGGACTGCTGGAGGCCAAAACGTTGCTAGGTCTGAGTCACATGATGAGCTTCCGAACTTGGTCATGTCACAGTTGCTAGAGCTGCAAAGGCAAACTCAGGAACATATTTTAAAATTAATTCACGGGATGTGGGCTTCGCTGGCTGGGCCAGCATTTACTGCCCATCCCTAATTGCCCTTGAGAAGGTGGTGGTGAGCTACCTAATTGAACTGCTGCAGTCCATGTGGTGTAGGTACACACACAGTGCTGTTAGGGAGGGGGTTCCAGCATTTTGACCCAGCGACAGTGAAGGAATGGCGATATATTTCCAAGTCAGGATGGTGAGTGACTTGGAGGGGAAATTCCAGATGGTGGTGTTCCCATGTTTCTGCTGCTCTTGTCCTTCTAGATGGTGTGGTCATGGGTTTGGAAGGTGCTGTCTAAGGAGCCTTGGTTAATTCCTGAAACATCAGGAAGGGATGTCCGCTGCACCCCTCAGATCACAAGGCAGGATGGAGGAGTCCGTCTGCCTTCAGGCTGAGGTGATAGCGCCGGCATTGCAACGCACCGAGGTCAACATTGGCAGGATAGCGGCCGCCATGGAGACTTGGTCCAGGACATCACTCCTGCACTGCTGCATGGGCTCAACGACATCACTGATGCCATAGTTGGCCTCCAACAGTGTGTATGTGAGAGGGGTGCTGGACAGCTCGATCCCACTCCATCTAACCCTTCCGCTCACGGACCAGAGGCCCTCGGGCACCCATAAGCAGGAGGATCAGCAGGTGCACACTCCGGGGCCATCCATCCAGGTGAACCTGGGAGTGTCTGGCCTACCCAAATCCCCACTTCCTGTGAGCTCCGCAGTTCCAGCTTCACAGGCTGAGGAGGGTGCTGCTACCACACAGCAGGACTGGGGAGCACTAAGATGCAGTGGCAGGGTTAGGAAAGTTCAGGAGCCTTAGTTGCACAGCCTGGGCACGGGTGTTAATCACTTGCACATAATGTTCACTATTGTCAATAAACTCTCAAGAACATCTCCCTGCCTATGACTCCTTGTGCTGATGAGCAGTGTTCATGTCACTCAGATGCGAAATCTTTCTGCACAAGATAAAAGGCAGGTGTCTCAGTCTAGGGCCTCTTTCCTGTGCTCTATGCAGCCTTCAGACCACAGTGATGGTCCAGCCTCACACTCCCTGGACACATTACTGATGCCTGCACCTCGGCGATGCTAGCCATTGCTGCCAGAAAGTAGTGGGCAGGCACCACAGAGTTCCCTTATTCCCTTATTCGCTCTCAGCACCTTTAATGTGGGCCTCTGGCCCCATCACACTAGCATCTGCGACCAGTGATGCTGCGCACCAGCTCCTGAAGGGCTGAGGTGCTGAAGGCGGACACAGCATCAGATGTATCTAAAGTTCCATGGCTGTGTCTCTGAGATGGCCCTGATCATGGAGCGTAAGCGAGCTGCCCTCAGACAGACAGGAGTCAGACATTCTCAGAGGCCATGTGAAGATCTATGGAGTGTCCTCACTGCATGTTGTCATCATCCTTCTGTAATCGAGTGACTATTAGGGCCTCCACTGCATCTCCATGACAGGAGCATTCTCACAGAGGGTACTCACGCTGCCATAAGCCAGACTGGAGTCAAAGTTCACAACTGCGATGTGAGGATCTATGGGAACACCTCACTACATGTCATCATCACCCTTCACAAATTTGGCAGTTATGAGGGCCTCCAGAGTGTTCCTGCCTTGTCTAACCAGTGCAAGAGCCTCATCCCCGTCATTGTCATCATTGAAGACCCCCTCATCCTCATCCCCATCAGCATCCTCCTCATTGGAGGAGACCTCCAGCTCCTCCATCTCCTCCTCAGCCAGCTCCTCTTCCTGTTGCAGTGCCAGGTTGTAAAGAGTGCAGCAGACGATGATGATGTGTGACACCCTCTGTGGACTGTATTGCAGGGCTCCACCAGACCAGTCCAGGCACCAGAACCTCATCTTCAGCATCTCGATGGTCTGCTCCACCAAGTTGTGAGATGCTGCATGAGTCTCATTATAGCGTTGCTCTGCTGCAGTCTGAGGCTGCTGCACGGGTGCATCAGCCAAAGCCTCTGTGGGCAGCCCTTGTCCCTGAGGAGCCAACCCTGCAGCCTCTGTGGACCCTGGAAGACTGCAGGGACTTGCGAGTGACTCAGGATGTAGGCATCGTGCACACTCCCTGGAAACTGTGCGCACACCTGCAGGATGTGTTTCTGGTGGTCACACACCAGCTGCACGTTCAGTGAGTGGAAGCCCTTGCGGTTGATGAAATCCACTGAGTGTAGCGATGGAGACCTGAGCACCACATGGGTGCAGTCGATCGCACCCTGTACCTGTGGGAATCCCGAGATCAGGGTGACTCCAATGGCTCTTGTATCCTGGCTGTCCCGGTCCCGGGTGAAATGCACAAAGTTGTTGCCATGGAGAAGATGTATCCGTGACTTCATGGATACATTTGTGGGTGGTGGATTGTGAAATCCCACAGAGGTCGCCTGTGGAGACCTGAAAGGAGCCGCCAGCGTAGCAATTGAGTGCAGAGGTCACTTTCACAGCCACTGGCAGTGGATGCCTCTCCATGTCCCCTTGGCACCAAGTCCTGCAGTAAGTGGCAGATTTGAGCCACCAGATCCCTAGACATGTGCAGTCATCAGCCACACTGGTTCTCAGTCATCTGCAGGAATGACAGGCAGTGTCTATAGACCCTGGGTGTCGCTAGGCACCGACCAGCCACAGCTCACTGTCACTCCTGGGCAGTGTGTGTGGGACCCCCTGCTGCCCCTTCTTCATGAAGTTGCTGCTCCTGCCTTTGTGCAGCCAGGAGCCTCAGTCACTCTCTCCTCCATCTTCTATGGTCTCTGTCGGCCATCAGGCACAGCTAGGTCACCAGGGTCCATGATCCTGACGTGGTCCTCCTGCAGTATGAAGGAGAGAGAGACGTGGTTATCATGGCTGTACGTAGCACCTTTCCTGTCCCTGTGTGACCCCCGCTTATTGCTTCTCGGAGAGTGCTGGTCACCCCTCAGATGGCCAGAGTTAAGTGCGCTGCATGGCTGCCCTGTCAGCCTGTGACATGAGGAACACTGGTCCAAACCAGGATGCTGAGATTGCAGGCGGCTGTGAGCACCTCCAGCAGTGACTGCTCCATGGCCAGTGTTGGTGAGGAGATTGTACAACGTGTGCAGTCCAACTGCTCTGTGGTCCAGTACAGTGGTGGTGGTCTCGAGGTCTATGCCAGGGGGTGGGGGGAGGCTGAAGAGAGGCGAGTGGCAGGGGGAGGTGGGTGGGAGATAAGGTATGGGGCTCTTGGTTGCACTTTGCTTCCTTGTTGTTTACATGGGTGGACAGGCTAGGAGCCCGACCCCAATCACATCCCTGTGGCTGCGCCTGACCTGTCTCAGTTGCAGAGAGATGGTCAGTTTATACAGGGGGTGTCCCTAACGTGTGGTCACTTCCCTCATTTATCCTGATACCCACCTCGATTGCCTGTGTGCAAGATGCAGCATTTTACCCCCACCCCCACCCCCCCACCCACCTCCAATGACAATGATCACCTCCGAGACTGGCCAGCACTTGCCCCTGGACACCCCCCTCATCAGTTGCCTCCGGGTCCAGGCATCCGTTGCCCCCCCCACACCCCCCGCCCCTGGGAGAGGCCATCAGCAGTGCTACTAAGCGTCACTTGCTTAGCAATAACCTGCTCACTGATGCCCAGTTTGGGTTCCACCAGGGCCACTCAGCCCCTGACCTCATTACAGCCTTGGTTCAAAAATGGACAAAAGAGCTAAACTCCAGAGGTGAGGTGAGAGTGACTGCCCTTGACATCAAGGCAGCATTTAACCGAGTATGGCATCAAGGAGCCCTAGTAAAACTGGAGTCGATGGGAATCAGGGGGAAAACTCCCCGCTGGTTGGAGTCATACCTAGCACAAAGGAAGATGATTGTGGTTGTTGGGGGTTAGTCATCTCAGCTCCAGGACATCACTGCAGGAGTTCCTCAGGGTAGTGTCCTCGGCCCAACCATCTTCAGCTGCTTCATCAATGACCTTCCTTCTATCATAAGGTCAGACGTGGGGATGTTCGCTGATGATTGCACAATGTTCAGCACCATTTGTGACTCCTCAGATACTGAAGCAGCCCATGTCCAAATGCAGCAAGACCTGGGCAATGTCCAGGCTTGGGCTGACAAGTGGCAAGGAACGTTTGCACCTCACAAGTGCCAGGGAATGAACATCTCCAACAAGCGAGAATCCAACCATCACCCCTTGGCATTCAATGGCATTACCATTGCTGAATCACCCTCTATCAACATCCTGGAGATTACCATTGACCAGAAACTGAACTGAAACCAGAAACCATATAAATACTGTGGCTACAAGAGCAGGTCAGAGGCTGGGAATCCTGCGACGATTAACTCACCTCCTGACTCGCCAAAGCATGTCCACCATCTACAAGGCACAAGTCAGGAGTGTCATGGAATACTCCCCACTTGCCTGAATGAGTGCAGCTCCTACTACACTCAAGAAACTCAACACCAACCAGGACAAAGCATCCAGCTTGATTGGCACCACATCCAGAAACATTCACTCCCTCTGCCACCGATGCACAGTGGCAGCAGTGTGTACTGTCTACAAGCAGGAATTAACCAAGGCTCCTTAGACAGCACCTTCCAAAGCCACGGCCACTACCATCTAGAAGGACAAGGGCAGCAGATAGATGGGAACCCCACCACCTGGAAGTTATCTCCAAGTCACTCACCATCCTGACTTGGAAATATATCACCATTCCTTCACTGTCGTTGGGTCAATATCCTGGAGCTCCCTCCCTAACAGCACTGTGGGTGTACCTACACCACATGGACTGCAGCGGTTCAAGAATGCAGCTCACCACCACCTTCTCAAGGGCAATTAGGGATGGGCAATAAATGCTGGTCCACATCCCATGAATGAATTTAAAAAAATAACTCTTATTTTTCCCTATTTTTGAGTCTAATAATGTTCATTGTATTTGTTAGCACATGCCTGGTCAAAGCGCAATTTATTTTCTTTCATTGCATAGCCGCTGCAAAACTACTGTTTCAGTCTAATATAAAAGCAAAATACTGCAGATGCTGGAAGTCTGAAATAAAAACAGAAAATGCTGGAAAAACTCAGCAGGTCTGACAGCATCAATGGAGAGAGAAACAGAGTTAACGTTTTGTGTCTTCTTCAACTCTGGACTCGAATAGTTAACTCTGTTTCTTCCTCCATAGAGGCTGCCAGACCTGCTGAATTTCTTTTCACCATTTTCAGTTTTTATTACTGTTTCAGTCTCTTTAGCAACAGGTAGGTCACAACCTGTCAACAATCTCTTCATTTCTTGAAAGTTCAAGACAGTGTCTTCTCCTGTTGGCTACTCTGTGACTCAGCATTTGATTGGTCCTTGGCGCAGTTCACTCAAGAGCAACTACCTCTTTGATTGGCATGCAGACCAGTGTTTATCTGGATTAATGGCTTTTTCCTACACCCAGCTCTCTCACAATCCCTGTAACCCAGGGTTTGAGTGAGTAAGGGAAGGAAAGGGAACTGACTCTTTTTGCCATGTTGTTTATTTTAGTTTTTAGGCTTCAAAGTGACCAATCAGGTGTTCAGTGCAGGAAGTTTCTATCCATGTTTCCAGGTAAACTGGATTTTAACTTGGGGAAAATAGTTGGAGCAATGATCGAGCAAAGGTTGCATCCAACAAATACAAGGGCAGAAACCTCCAGATAACAAGGACATCTGGCAAATTTCCAAAGGAAGAATGAGGAATAATGAGCATTGCTGGGTTAACTGCTATAATATTTTGCAATAATTATTCAGAGGACTGGTAATTTGGCAATGCTGTAAGGATGGATTCTGTGTTCCACCCCCATGTAGCCCAGAACTCCTAAAGGCTTCAAGCCATGCTGAATCTAAGAACAACAGATGTGTTTTCTGCTGAGATTATTGGGTGAGACTTCAATGAACCACTTAGTGTAAAACTGGTATGTGAAACCTGAAGTTGTTAAACATGAAAGCATGAACAAATGTTTATTGCAGATTCTTACCCTTTTACCTGCGTTTCCAGACACATTTGTAATCTATTTGGCCCCAGATATTTCAGCCACTCTGTGGACATTATAAGAATGTTTCATGCTGATTGATAGTGAGCACAATGAAAAGTTCCATCTCTCCTCCATAACTACAAAATTATTCAAATATTTCTCAAATCACAGAAGAAAGATCAAGATGGGTTGAATTTTGAATTTTTTGATGAGTGCAAGCCATTTCTGGAATGCATTTTTGTTCAGGGAATAGTAGATAACCGCATTCTTGACATATTTCTCAGTTTGTATTAATGAGCTTTAACATATAATTTTGGACAGGGAGCCATCTGGTATTTGGAGACATACAAATGGTTCTCAGTTTCTTCAACATCAGTTCATTAAAACAGCAATTGTACACGTTTGCATCAATTTAGCATAAAAATCACTAAAAATAGCAAAGTTTCACAAGGGTATAAATGCAGTTCCAATTTGTGCTAGTTTAGCTGGTTTGAAAATCAAAGGCTGACCTTTTTCAATTGAAGAGCTTATCTGTCTGCACTCATTAACATACATTGAGGTGAAATTACCACAATAAAAGCAAAGGATAGAACCACTGACTGTCAGTAAATGTAAAATTACATTTTTACCAGTTACTTTGCATACTAAGTACGTTATATTCTATTATGAAAATAATTTAACTTGGATCATTGTGACCATTAACTCAAGTTTTTGAGATGGTAATTTTCACATATTGCTCATGAACTGATCAAAAATCTGCTAAATACAAATCAAACTGCTTGCCTTAAATTTTCACTTGGCACCCCATCAAACTTCACGCAACATCATGACACAAATCTTGGGAGAATTGTAAACTGTGAGGAGGACAGTGTAGAACTTCTAAAGGACATTGACACATTGGTGAAGTGGGCAGATAGATGGCAGATGAAGTTCAATGTGGAGGAGTGTGAGGTGATACACTTTGGTATAAAGAACATGGAGAGAGACAATATAAAATAAAGAAAACTATTTTAAAGGGCGTACAGGAGCAGAGAGACCTGGGTGTATATGCACATAAGTCATTAACAGGTAGGGAGAGCTGTTTCTAAAGCATACAGTATTCTAAGCATCATTAATAGGGACATAGAATACAAGACAAGGGAGGTTATGATGAACTTATATAAAACACTGGTTAGACCTCAGCTAGAGTATTGTGTACAATTCTGGGTGCCACACCATAGGAAGGATGTGAACGCACTGGAGAGAGTGCAGAAGAGGGTTATGAGGATGGTTCCAGGGATGAGACACTTCAGTTATGAGGAAAAATTGGAGAAGTTGGGACTGTTTCACTTGGAGAGGAGAAGGCTGAGAGGAGACTTGATAGAAATTTTCAAAATCATGAGGGGTCTGGACAGAGTAGATGGGGAGAAACTGTTCCCGCTCGTAAACAGATTGAGAACCAGAGGGCACAGTTTTGAAGTGTTTTGCAAAAGCAGCAAATGTGTGGTGAGAAAAAACCTTTTCACACAGCGAGTGGCTCGGGTCTGGAATGCACTGCCTGGAATTGTGGTGGAGGCAGGTTCAACTGAGGAATTCAAGATGGTATTAGATGATTATTTACATAGAAACAATGTGCAAGGTTATAGGGAAAAGGCAGGAGAATGGCACTGAGTTAAAAGCTCAGAGAGCCAGTGCAGACATGATGGGCCAAATGGCCTCCTTCTGCACCGTAACAATTCTGTAATTCTGATTCATGCTGTAGAGTAAGCAGGTATGATTTCCCACTAATGTGAGTCAAATGCAGTTGGAGATATTTGAAGGGAAACCTGTTAACAAATCACTGGCAACAAGCAGAGACAAATCATCATGTCAATCAGTGGGCAATGCTGGCTTTGCTGCTACTGCTGTCAATTCAACTTTGGCCACAACCTCAGCAATTGCTCTGCTGCCTCTTCTTGTGCACCACATTCTCTTGCAAGACAGAAGGAGGTGTCTCAGTGAGTCTGATGCAATCTATTTGGCTGATGTAGCTATCATGGTTGAATATCTGTGCATGTTGTGAGATGTGGGAGTGAGGCCCTGCAGCAATGCTGAATGTACAAGGGCGAGGTAAAGCTCTGAATGCTAATATGTGATGTGATTGATGGAGATTGTTGCTAGCTGAATTATACATTGAGCAGTGTATCTGGCTGCGGATTGGATGTGTCATTTGAAGATGGATTTTTGACCTTGACCATGCATGTGAGAGCATTAAACTCCTCTTTGCATTGCATGAATGTTCTTAGAGCTACATTCCTCGTATTGATCTACTGCCATTATTTCTTGCCACTGTCTCCTGAGCATTTATCTGGAGAACTTCCTCTCCCCTTCACCAAGGTTATAGGACATTTGTCCCCTGTTCCACCTCTACCAGCAGACCTTCAGCACCACATCCAGAAACCTCTTTTCAGCCTATTCTATGCCACTGTCAGCCATTGCTGGTTGTTGCCCAATATTGCCAGTGATTCCAGTACCTCCAGCAGCCACCACGTGCCTTCTCTTTAATAGTAGCAGGCTAGCAATAAGTGGCTGGCATTAAGCAGTTAGCATTAAGTGGTGCTAGGAAATGACCATATTGGACCCCTTGCTGATGTGAGTGGTGGGGTTAGGGGTGGTGGTGGGTGTGGGGGCCATTGACTGTGCACAGAAATCATTATAATGAGCAAGCAGCATGAAGCTGCGATACTGCCTGTAATCCACTGAACAGACCCGCGATAATCATGCATCATGATTTCGGTGCCTGTTAACAGAGATAACCAATTTAACCACCGTCATGTTTATTTTGATTTAGCATTCCTGATAGCAATGAATGTTCTAATAGTTTTGCTGAATGCTGCAAATAGAAATGTCTCATGGGTCTCTAAGAAATCAGAAACATCAGCTGTTTTTCCTTTTAAGGCTGATATACCCATTATTATCATTAACTCTCACTCTGAAAGGATTATTGGGTTTGTTGATCCATTCCTAACAAGAGTGAGAGAGGATATGAATCGAACGTCCAAAGGGGTGAGATTGTATAGGTAGCTGAGAATCAATAGGAAATGCACACACCCACACAACACCATTAGAGAGGTGAGTGTTCACACTGTGACCATATCATAGGTCAATATCAGTTCATTGAGAGGTATGTTTCTTTTAATTGGTTGGATCTTAATCCTTCTACTTTGCATGTTAGATTTTGATGTCACCACAAATTTCCTCTCTCAAGCCTCAGAGTTGACAATGCCTCACTCCAGTAATTGTCTCATTCAGGCAGGTTCGAGAAGCGCTGAAGAACAGGGTTGATCTCACCTTCGGGAGAGCTGTCAGAGAGGTGGACCTGCAGGAGATACACAGAGTGGGAAGAGAATAAATACAGCCCGGGGAGTGTGGCCTACGTCACTCACCTTCAGGAGGAGCAGTAGGAGAGCCGGGCCTGTCAGCAGCTCAGAACCGGCTGCGCTGAGTTCAAAAGAAGAGTGAAAAAAAAACACATTGTAACATCACAGGAAATAAGCAATTTGATTGGTTAGAGAAGAAGCTTCCTGTTTGTTGAGTATCTGGTGAGTATCTAGTAAGCGTTTAATGTTTATTCTATTCATAAGGTTTAGAATAAAGTGGGAACTGTACTTTTTGGTAAGGTTTATTAAGTAGGATTTAAAAGGTTAAGTGGTTTAAAAGTTTTTGGCTAAGGCATGGCAGGACAGCTCATCCAAGCGGAATGCCCATCCTGTGACACGTGGGAGATGTGGACACTTCTCGTGACCCAGACAAGCCCATGTGCAGGAACTGTCACCGGCTGCACAAGCTTGAGCTCCATGTTTCAGAGCTTGAGCAGCGTCTGGAATCACTGAGGTACATCCATGAGGCAGAGAACTACGTGGGTAGCACGTTCAGAGAGGTGGTCACACTGCACATTAGGGGCAAGCAGGCAGATAGGGACTGGGTGACCACCAGGCAGTCCAACAGAAACAGGCAGGTGGTGATGGTGTTCCCAGAGATCCTGCTCACTAACTGGTTTTCTATTCTGGATATCGATGAGGGAAATGGATCCTTGGAGGAGGGCAGCTGAGGCAAGCCCCTGGCACAACGGCTAGCCCAGCTGTTCATGAGGGGAGGATGAAGAGCAGAAGGGCAGTACTGATAGCGAATTCTTTAATTAGGGGAACAGGCAGGCATTTCTGTGGCCATCAACGTGACTCCAGGATGGTTTGTTACCTCCCTGGTGCCAGGGTCAAGAATGTCACAGGGCGGCTGCAGGACATTCTTCTGGAGGAGGGCAAACAGCCAGAGGTCATGGTCCACATTGGTACTAACAACATAGTTAGGAAAGTGGATGTGGTCCTGCAAGTGGAATTTAGGAAGCTATTTAGAAAATTAACAAGCAGGACCTCAAAAGTAGTAATCTCTGGATTACTCCTTGTGCCACATTCTAGTGAATGCAGAAATAAGAGGACAAAGCAGATGAATGCGTGGCTGGAAAGATGGGACAACAGGGAGGGCTTTGGATTCATGGGACACTGGGACTGGCTCTGGGGGAGATGACACCTGTACGAGCCAGATGGTTTGCACCTGAACAGAGCTGGGACTGAGTTCCTTGTGGGTCGTTTCGCAAGTTTATTTTTTATCCATTCACGGGATGTGGGCTTCACGGGCTGGGTCAGCATTTATTGCCCATCCAGAATTACCCTTGAGAAGGTGGTGGTGAACTGCCTCCTTGAACCGCTGCAGTCCTGGTGGTGTAGGTACACCCACAGTGCTGTTAGTGGGGGAGTTCCAGGATTTTGACCCAGCGGCAGTGAATGAAAGGCGATATCTTTCCAAGTCAGAATGGTGGGTGACTTAGAGGGAAACTTCCAGGTGGTGGTGTTCCCATCTATCTGCTGCCCTTGTCCTTCTAGATGATAGTGCTCATGGGTTTGGAAGATGCTGTCGAAGGAACCATGGTGAATTCCTGCAGTGCATCTTGTAGATGGTACACACAACTGGTACTGTTCATTGGTGGTGGAGGGAGTGAATGTTTATGGATGTGGTGCCAATCAAGCAGGCTGCTTTGTCCTGGATGGTGTCAAGCTTCTGACTCCTGACTTGTGCCTTGTAGATGGTGGACAGGCTTTGCGAACTCAGGAGGTGAGTTACTTGTCACAGGATTCCTAGCATCTGACTTGCTCCTGTAGCCACAGTATTTATATGGCTAGTCCAGTTCAGTTTCTGGTCAATGGTAATGCCCAGGATGTTGATAGTGGGGGATTCAGTGATGGTAATGCTATTGAACATCAAGGGGCAATGGTTAGATTCTCTCTTGTTGGAAATGGTCATTGCCTGACACTTGTGTGGTGTGAATGTTACTTGCCACTTGTCAACCCAAGCCTGGATATTGTCCAGGTCTTGCTGCATTTGGACGTGAACTGCTTCAGTATCTGAGGAGTCATGAATGGTGCTGAACATTGTGCAATCATCAGCGAACATCCCCACTTCTGACCTTATGATGGAAGGAAGGTCATTGATGAAGCAGCTGAAGATGGTTGGGCCGAGGACACTACCCTGAGGTACTCCTGCAGTGATGTCCTGGAGCTGAGATGACTGACCTCCAACAACCACAGCCTTCTTCCTTTGTGCTAGGTATGACTCCAACCAGTAGAGAGCTTTCCCCCTGACTCCCATTGACTCCAGTTTTGCTAGGACTCCCTGATGCCACACTCTGATTAGTGCTGCCTTGATTTCAAGGGCAGTCCCTCTCACCTCACCTTGGGAGTTCAGCTCTTTTGTCCATGTTTGAACCAAGGCTGTAATAAGGTGAGGAGCTGAGTGGCCCTGTTGGAAACCAAACTAGGCATCAGTGAGCAGGTTATTGCTAAGCAAGTGCTACTTAATAGCACTGTTGATGACCCCTTCCATTACTTTACTGATGATGGAGAGTAGACTGATGGGGCGGTAATTGGCCAGGTTGGATTTGTCCTGCTTTTTGTGTACAGGACAGTTTACCACATAGCCAGGTAGATGCCAGTGCACTAGCTATGCTAGAACAGCTTGGCTAGAGGTGTGGCAAGTTCGGGAACACAAGTCTTCAGTACCATTGCCAGGAATATTGTCAGGGCCCAAACCCTTTGCAGTATCCAGTGCCTTCAGCCATTTATTGATATCACATGGAGTGAATCGAATTGGCTGAAGACTGGCATTTATGATGCTGGGGACATCCAGAGGAGGTCAAGATGTATCATCCACTCAGCACTTCTGCTGAAAATTGTTGCAAATGCTTCAGCCTTATCTTTTGCACTGATGTGCTGGGCACCTCTGTCAGGCTGTTGGGGAGGGGTTTAAACTAACTCAGCAGGGGTGTGGGAACAGGAGAGAATATTAGAAAGTTATACCAGGGTGCATGGAATGCTGGAAGAGGCAGGTAGCACTAAAATAGAGAATAGTAAATTGATAGATGGAATCTGAGTGAGGAAGCAAGTAATGAAGTCTAAATCTGGGTTACACTGCATGTATGCGGATAAGTGGAGTATGGTTAATAAAATTGGGGAGTTACAGGCACAGATTGCCTTGTGGGATTATGATGCTGTGGTGATAACTGAGACCTGGCTCAAGGAAGGGCAGATCTGAGTGTTAAAGATTCCTGATTACAAAGTGTTCAGAAAGGATAGAAAAAAGGAGGAGGGGTGGGGTGGTGTTTTTTGGTTAAAGAAAATATTGCAGTACTGGAGAAAGAGGATGTGTCAGAGGATTCAAAGACAGAATTGATTTGGCTAAAGCTAAGGAATAAGAAGGGTGCAATTACATTGCTTGGTGTAGTCTATAGATCGCCAAAGATTGGGAAGGATATAGAGGAACAAATCTGCAAGGAAATTACAGAGAGGTGTAAACATCATAGAGTAGTTATAATGGGGGACTTTAATTACCCGTATATAGACTGGGATAGCGGTAGTGTGAGCGATAATGAGAGACAAGCATTCCTAGATTGTGTTCAGGACAATTTCCTACAGCAGTATGTGTCCAATCCCACAAGAAAGGAGGATCTGCTAGACCTGGTTCTTGGGAACGAGGTGGGCCAAGTAGATCAAGTAACAGTGGGGGGACATTTAGGGGACAGTGATCATTGTATCATAAGGTTTAGGATGACAGTGGAAAAGGACATTCATCAATCCAGAGTAAGAATAATCAATTGGCACAGAGCGGACTTCAATGGGGCAAGAATGGAGCTGGGCCAGATAGACTGGAACCAAAGGTTGGCAGGAGAAACAATAGCTGAACAATGGGCTTCCTTCAAAGAGGAGATGGTTTGGGCACAGTCAAGGTATGGTCCCTCAAAAGGGAAAGACAAACAAATCCAGAGTTCCCTGGATGACAAAGGAGATAGAAATTAAGTTAAAGAAGAAACAGGTGTCAGGTAGCAAACACGATTGAGAACCAAGCTGAATAAAGAAGGTTCAGAAGGAATGTGAAAAAGCAAATACGAGAAGCAAAGAGGGATTATGAAAAAAGACTGGCAGCTAACAGAAAGGAAATCCCAAAGTATTCTATAAGCACGTCAATAGTGAAAGGGTGGTAAAAGGAGGAGTCGGGCTGATTAGGAACCAAAAAGGGAATTTACACATAGAGGCAAGAGGCATGGCTGGGGTGTAAAATTAATACTTTGCATCTGTCTTTACCTATGAAGCAGATACTGCACAGACCATGGTGACAGAGCAGGAAACTCAGTCACTAGAAGGGTTTAAAATTGATTAGGAGAAGCTATTGGATAAGCTGTCGGTACTTAAAGTTGATAAGGCACCGGGACCTGATGAGATGCATCCAAGAATATTGAAGGAAGTGAGAGTGGAAATTGCAGAGGCGCTGGCAATAATCTTTCAATGTTCCCTGGATTCGGGGGAGATGCTGGGGGACCAGAGAATTACAAACAGACCTCAGCTGGAGAATTGTGTACAGTTCTGGGGGATACACTATAGGAGGGATGTGAACACATTGGAGAAAGTGCAGAAGAAGTTTACGGGAATGGTTCCAGGGATGAGAAATTTCAGTTATGAGAAAGATTGGAGAAGTTGGGACTGTTTTCTTAGGAGAGGAGAAGGCTAAGAGGAGACTTGTTCAAAGTTTTCAAAATCATGGGGAGTCTGGACAGAGTTGATGGGGAGAAACTGTTCCTTCTTGCAAAAGGATTGAGAACCAGAGGGCACAGATTTAAAATGTTTTGCAAAAGAAGCAAATGTGAGGTGAAAAAAAACTTTTTCACACAGCGAGTGGTTTGGGTCTGGAATGCACTGCCTGGAAGTGTGATGGAGGCAGGTTCAATTGAGGCACTCAAGAGGACATTAGATGATTATTTAAATAGAAACAATGTGCAGAGTTATGGGGAAAAGGCAGGAGAATGGCATTGAGTCATAATGCTCAGAGAGCCAGTGCAGATACGATGGGCTGAATGGCCTCCTTCTGCACCATAACAATTTTATGATTCTGTGACGTTCTATTTTGCTGATTTGTTGACATCCTTCCGTCAGCAAGAGATGATGGGAATGCAGCCTCAGAAATTTGGTGCGGTCAGTTGAGGTCATCTATTGCCCTTCCTTCGATGGCTGAACAGGCCAATTCTGGAAAAGTAAAGTCCGCCACACATGAAGTTGTCCCTTGCCAGTGGCACGGGACGATCTCTGCTGATGCCGTGTTTGCAGGGCTGGCATCTGCATTGGAGCTTCTGAAACCACATGTCGCCATGGTGGCAAACGCCTGCCCACAGCTGGAGTCGCCATTTGCATCAATCGTCAGCTAGAATTTCCCACATGTCATGATTGACGTTGAGTGCTTTCATGTCTCTTTTCACAGCATCCTTGGATCAGAGCTTTGGACTGGTCTCTTGGCACAGGCTGCCTCCCCGTGTCACATATCCTTGGGGATGTGGCCATCTTCTCTCCTGTACACATGCTCGAGCCAGCAAACATAGTAACAAAGGAGCAGGACTAGGCCATTCAGCCCATCGAGCCTGCTCTGCCATCCAATACGATCACGGCTGATAATCCACTTCAATGTATTTTCCCCTCTATATTCCCATATCCCTTTATATCACTGGTATTTAGAAATCTGTCAATCTCTGCTTTAAACACATTCAATGACTTGAGCTTGCACGGCCTTCTTGGGTAGAGGATTCTAAAGATTCACAACCCTCTGAGAAAAGAAATTTCTCTTCGTCTCGGTCCCAAGTGGCTTCCCCCTTATTTTGAAATTGTGTCCCCTGGTTCTAGACTCCCCAGCCAGCGTTACCTGCACCTACCCTGTCTATACCTTTAAGTATTTTGTAGGTTTTAAAGAGATCATCTCTCATTCTTCGAAACTCTACAGAATATAGGCCCAGTTTCCCCAATCTCTCTTCATAGGATAGTCCCTCCATCCCCGGAACAAATCTGGTGAACTTTCATTTACAATTCAATGTGCATAGTACATTAAGGAAATACTATAAATAAATATTTGGGCCAGAGTGACAATATGTTTCAGGAATTGTATTTCCAGGGGACAGTTTGATACATTCATTGGGTGTACAGGTCCACAGGTCACTGAAAGTGGCAACGCAGTTGGTTAAGGTAGTCAGGAAGGCATATGGCATGCTTGCCTTCATTGGCATGGGTAATGAGTATAAAAGCTGGGAAGTCATGCTGCAGCTGTATAGAGCCTTGGTTAGGCCACACTTGGAATATTGTGTGCAATTCTGGTCGCCACATTACCAGAAGAATATGGAGGCATTGGAGAGGGTGCAGAGGAGGTTTACCAGGATGCTGCCTGGTCTGGAGGTTATTAGCTATGAGGAGAGGTTGGAGAAACTCGGATTGTTCTCACTAGAGCAACGGAGATTGAGGGGCGAGTTGATAGAAGTTTACAAAATTATGAGTGGCATGGACAGAGTGGATAGTCAGAAGCTTTTTCCCAGGGTAGAAGAGTCAATTACTAGGGGGCATAGCTTTAAGGTGAGAGGAGAAAACTATAGAGGAGATGTGTGGGGCAAGTTTTTTACACAGAGGGTAGTGCGTGTCTGGAATCCTCGGCCAGAGGAGGTGGTGGAAGCAGGTACGATAGCGGTGTTTAAGAGGCAGCTTGACAAATACATGAATAGGATGGGAATAGAGGGATACGGACCCCGGAAGTGCAAAATGTTTTAGTTGACGGGCAGTATGATCGGCGCAGGCTTGGAGGGCCGATGGGCCTGTTCCTGTGCTGTACTTTTCTTTGTTCTTTGAAATAAGGTTTCCATTTCCCAGTGTAACAATCCTCATCTTGATGAGCCAAAACTCCATTCAATTCTTGAAAGTGCATTATGTTTATTTCCGAAGTTTGAAGTATTACTTTTATCTCATCATTTACCATTTCACTTTTTCCCTTTCATCCTTTTTTTATGATCATAGATTTACCATGAACACAATATGTGCCTATTTACATCTAGGTTCAAATAAAGATAAACATTAGGTTAACAAACCCATTCTTTGTAACTGACGTTAAATCTTTTCTCCTTTCTTGTCTTGTTTTTATACTAAATATTTATGTAAAACAAGGCACTGAAACTGGCACAGATCTGTGTCAGAGCTGATCTCACTCAGTATGGATAAGGTTTGTGAGTCTGTGTTTCGAGACTCTCTCAGTCCAATAACTCAGCGTGTCAACACCAGACAATAGAGTTTCTTGTAGACCCGAGAGCAGGCACACCCTGTGCAAATGTTCACCTTTGACTACTTGTCCACTCCATTATGTTCCTAGTGAGAGCATGGCCGGAATTTTCCCTCCCACCGGCGGCAGGAGTGGAGAATATAAGAGGAGGAAAACATTAGTTTCCTGACTGCAAGAAATGACGATGCCAACTTGCGCTGCCAACTATCATAGTGAGATAATGGTGGGTCATCGGGAAGGCAAGGGAGGGTGGTCAGAAGACAAAAGGGGAGGGGAAGAAACCAGGGATGGGAATGTTCAGAGCGAGGGGTCTGTGCTGTCAATGCTGGAATCTTTGGGTCAAACTGAGGGTGCCAGTGGTGGGAGGGCACTGTAACTATGAGTGGGGGCATTGGGATGAGGTAGGGTGGGAAGGTAAGGGTCTGGGTGTGGTGGGTGTAGGTCTCCTCTGGGTTATTGGAGGGGACAGGAAGTTTAGCATGGATCTTGGGAGTGGGCAGGATCAGGGTGGGCACGGGGACATCGGTGGTGGGGGGGGGTGGTGAAGGCATTTGAAAGGGTGATGGTGATGGGCTCTCGGTTTATGGGTGACCGATGGGCGGGTGAAAGTAATACTGGGGGGCGGGGATGTCGATGCTCTTGGTCGGGAGGAGGGGGGTGGGTTACAGGAGGAGGGTAGAAGGTTTTGGAGACGCTTTGGAATATGACACGGCCCGACCTCATGCTAAGGAAGATCAGGGAATCGACGCCCTCCGTGTTTAACAGGAAGAATGCCAGTTGGGAGGAGAGTAATTGGGTGGGCGGAGCTGAAAGTCAGTTCAACTGGACAATTGAAGGAGAGCCCTGATATTCTATCCTGAAAAGACAAAGGTCTCTCTATGGAGTCCACAGGGAAGGGGAGTAGTATGACCGGGAGGCTTCTCACACACAGCTCATGAGAGCCTTGGTAAAGAGCGATACCTCGACGCACAGGCATGATTCAGGGGGTCATGGTCCCAGCCATGATCCGCTCTGGAAGTGGTGGAGGGGGTGAGTGGGGAGTGTGTACAGGCAGTGACATAAGCAGCAGCAGTAAAAAAACCCAGGAGATCCGTGAAGTGAAATTAAATGATTAATGTAGTTACAACGGTGCTAAAGCTATATACAATGATTGTACACCCAAGCCACCAGTGTGAACTTAATGCTTCTCAATTTTTCTTACCCTATCACTGTGCCCAGGTGCTTCCTGAACAGCTGCAGCAGGGATGGAGACAGCCCGCTGACTACTATGCCCTCTTGTCTCTGATAACTTTGGTCGGTGTCCTCTGGAGGCCTGAGCCTGGGGAGGCCCTGGCTTTCTTCGGGTCCCTTGCTCTGGGGCAGGGGCATCCTCAGCATCTCAGAGGCTGGAGCTGAAGGGGTCACAGGCAGAGGGAACTTGGAAGGCATGGGACACCCTTGGAGAGCCCTGGGTGGAAGCCCTAAGGGTGTCGGCCTGATGCTCCTCCTCCCTTTGCTTGCCTGAGGGCCCCTCCCTGACTACTTGAGAGGAAGGGGCACCTGGACAGAGGTTGAGGTGCCCTGTCCCCCTCTCGCACGGTCACTGCAAAATCTTGCCCATGGCCACAGCGATGGAGTGCAGGTCTGAGCACACCTCTGGCAGAAACTGGGCATTCTGCTGGACTAGGTTCTTCATGGCATCTGCCGCCCGCCCCATGGTGACCTCGATGTGCTCACACGTCAGAACCATTACATCAGAAAGCATGCGGATGCACTCCTCTGTCTCGCATGCCGCTCTGTTGAGGACCTCTGATATCTGCTCCTGAAGTTCCCCTGCATTGTGCAGACACTCCAGCATCTTCTCCCTGTTCACTCCCAGAGGCTCATCACATGACTCTGACTTAGCAGGGGCCTCTTCGTCAGCAATCCTCTCATTGCCTCCCCTTGCTGTGGACACATGTCTGTGTGGTGACCACCAGAGTGTGAGCCTGAGCCTAACCTAGATATATCACCCACCGAGGTGTGTGTCTCTGGGCTGGTGGAGGGTGTAGGTGAATGCTGAGATGGCTCTACAGGTGAAAAGTCATCCTCATCCTCTTCTGAATGCAGGGGCTGGATTCCCCCTCTTCCTATTGGCACCTGGAATGGAGAGAGGAGATGATGAGTGACTGCCTAGGCCTGTTGCAGCAAGCCTGGTCCTTAGATCCCGATTGGCAGACATTAAGCTTCCTCATTAAGCTTCCGAGTACATTGTCAGTACAGGCACAGTCCCAGACCTCAACCTGCCAGCTCGCCAGGCCACTGCCCATATTGTGTGAGGAGCCGCATGTCAGATATGCCCCCTTCTGTCTTCTCACTCTCACACCTCTCTATGCTGTCTTCTCCTGCATAATGATTGGTAGATGGATTGTGAGCACTACAAATGCAGGAGCAGATCACATACTGCTATCTCAATGGCTGAGAAGTGACTTTGTGACTCCCCAAAACCAGTCCACCATCTGCAAGGTACAAGTGAGGTGTTTGAGAGAATACTTGCCTGGACAGGTGTAGCTCCAACAGCACCCAGGAAGCTGGGAACCCAGGATTATGCTGACTGCTTGACTGACACCTCATCCAGCACTGTCAACATTCAGTCTCCCTGCCACCGGCCACCTGGCAGCTGTATGTGCCATGTGAAAGATGCACTGCTGTTAGTCCCCAAGGCTACTTTGGCAGCCCCCCTCCAGAGCTCTAGCAGCTACAAGGACAAAGGGTGACAGAGCCATGTCATCAACAGTATCTGAAGGTTGTCCTTTACACCAAATCCCCCTCACCCCCACCACTCAAATGGTTGGGCCTTGAGTGTGACTGGGTCAGTAACCTGCAGTTGCAAACCACATGGGCTACAGTGGGGCAATGAAGCAGCAGCTTCTCAAGGGCTTTTAGGAATGGGCAGTACAGATGCTGGCCTTGCCACTGACGCTCATGTCCCATGACAGATTCAGAAAATGGTGAGGTGAGTAGAGGGTTCACTTGTCCTGGCAGCACGGATTAAATCCTTCATGTGTGTCCTGTAATGCCGGGCACTCCTCCTCTGCACCCCATGGCACTGACCACCCTGATGGTCTCCTCCCATGCCGATGTGATGAGTCAGGTGGGCCTCCTGCTCCCCTCTCTGGGAAAGAGAACATCTCTCCTGTCCTCCACAGCATGGGCAGACATCTCCAGGGTGGCATCGCTGAGCCATGGGGCTGGTGGTTCCTGTTTCCTGGAAGTCCCCTCATTGCCCTGGGCTCCTGGTGTGATCCATTACTTGCTGTCCTGCCACCTTTTTAATATGGCACCGAGACGTTATGGTGGAGAATGTGCAGCTTCCTGCCGCCCCACCACGTGATACAATGTAATCTTCCTGGCTGCATAATTAATGAGGTGAGCAGCGCACAATTCGACCCCCTCCCCCACCCCTCTCCCCAGTGGGAGTCCCTTCGACTTCTCGCTCCCACCACTGGACTTAGGCACGGAGTGGGAAATCCCGGCTCCCACAGACAATCCGACTCGGAAAGCTTTTTCCCTTTTAATTACCAACCTCTGTGGGATCAGGGTAACCTGAACCCCAAACTGACCTGCTCTGCTCCTCAACTATAATCAGTGCACCACCCCGTACTGGAGCTCACTTCCTGAAACTAACTTGCTAATTCTGGGATGTGTGTATAATTGGATTTGGGGCTTAACAATGATGAGAATGACACAGATTACAGAATGTTGGCAGTTTATAAACTTATAATCTTGGTGTGATATCATTGCATAATACGTAAAGAGCTAGGGACTAATTGTGATGTGAACATTTACCCCGCAGCACCACATTCACTGTCACACTGCAGTCACATGCCAAGCCAGCCGACCAGTCGTCAAGGAGAGATGAAAGGAACACCTGAAGTGCCAGCACTCGGAGTCAAAAATGCAATTATTTCTAATGAATGGGAATCATGGATATAACACATGGAGAGAGAGGCTGCTACCGCACAGATAGTCGTTGTACCCGATACACCAGTGCAAGCTGCTGAAGAAAACAATCCACCTGGCCACATCCGCTAGCTTTCTGTGTACTCCTTAATTTTTTTTAGGCCACTTCCCTTTTAAAAGCTAGTATGGATTCCCTTCCAACATTATTTCTGATCAGGAACTCTGCTCTAACAAGCTTCAGCATAATAACTAAAACCTGTGTAACCTCCTCCAGCCTTACAACCCTGCAGGCTCAGAGTATTCCTGCAATTCTGGGCTCTTGCGCACCCCTGACTTTAATCTCTCCACCACTGGTGGCCGTGCCTTCAGCCCAGGCCCTGCGATTCCCTCCTTAAACCTCTTCATCTATTTACCACCCTGCCCTCCATTGAAATGCTCCTTAAAACCTACCTTTTTGACCAAGCTCTCAAAGAGCGGAGGCCTTGAGGGCCCTGGTTCCCTTTAGCTGTCCCCCTGTGGGCCAGCTGCTCCCTCTGTGGTGACAGAGGACGAGGTTAAGGGGCTCAAAGGCAAAGGGGACCCAGAGGGAGCAGACAGCCTCTGGAGGGAAAACCATGTGTGTGGCAGGGCCTTTCAGAACCTCATGCAAGCCTCTCCCTCGCACGTGGAACCTCCATCCATCACACTCATCTCACTGTCCTGAGTATTTTCAGTGCTGCCTGCTGGGGGTCTCTTTCAATTGTCCATCTGAGCTGACCTGCATCTCCATCCACCCACTGACCACACTCCCATGCAGCTCTTGTGCCCGTCCATCCTATCAGCCTGAGCCCTTGCCTTTGCAGGATGTCTAGGTGAATGTCCATGTTCCCTATCTTCCTGAGAATCCCACTTCCTTCCCCATTGACCTCCCCAACTTCCTCCTCCCAACCTCAGAGTCTGTGTCTGCCTCTGAGAACCCACCAAAGCATCCTCACCCTCCCACCCTTCTGGCTCACTCTGCCCCCTCTCATGCTCACCATTCCCTCTTACCATGCCACCCTCAGTTTGGTACTGAGAATGCAGTCATGACTTGACAGACCCCTCCCTTGTACATTCACTAAGACATCAACCACCCTTACTCCCTCCTCCACCCAGACACCTTCCTCCCCCCCCCAGACACCTTCCTCCCCCACCCCAGACACCTTCCTCCCCCACCCCAGACACCTTCCTCCCCCCCAGACACATTCCTCCCCTCCCAGACATCTTCCTCCCCCCACCCAGACACCTTCCTCCCCCACCCCAGACACCTTCCTCCCTCCCAGACACTTTCCTCCCCCACCCCAGACACCTTCCTCCCCGCCAGACACCTTCCTCCCCCCCAGACACCTTCCTCCACCCCCCAGACACCTTCCTCCCCCACCCCAGACACCTTCCTCCCCCCCAGACACCTTCCTCCCTCCCCAGACACCTTCTTCAACTGGTCTCCTTCCCCCCCGAACTCCTTCCCCACTGATGGATCCTATAGATCCTCGTAGCACGATTGTTATGAGCGGTGGCTGAGTTGGTGCTATTGATTGAGTTGATCAGCAGAGACTTCATAGGTGGAAACTCTTGGTTTATTTACAAAGGTACTCAGCAGCAACTAAACATGTGCTTACACTTCAAATTCTCTCTACATAGTTAACTAATGAGGTCACCCACACTACTCTACTATTGGATACTAAAATAATGTGATCTTCCTTTATAACACTCTTCTTAAAGGTATATGACACATCAGATAAATCCATAATTACCACACACCCCTGAACTCCTTCCCACCCTCTGAACTTCCCCCCTTACACTTAGCTCTCTACTTGCCACATTCTTCCTGTAACACCCTCCTCCCCTGTACTCCCCCCTCCCAACCCCACGCCCATGACACTTTTGGTGCCCACCCCGCACCTTCCTCTCCTAGTCATACCTAGACCTTACTCTCCCCCCTCAATTATGATCCATAGCAGCTCCAAGATAAGACCATGATATCTCGAAGCAAACCAGAGACCTGCCACCCTCCAAGAGCTGCTTCACATGGAGCCGTGTGTATGTGGATCCACCCAGCATGTGGTGCATGTGTTCCTCCAGGGTCCGGTAGCTCTGGGGATCCAGCATCTTCTGCTCCTCGGATGTCCGCGATCTGAGCAAGGCCCGGACAGTGAGTCCCAACTTCCGCAGGTCACACTTGTCTAGGCGTGTTCTGGGCCAGCATGTTTTCCCGCCCGTCTAACGGTGTATCCAGCGTGCGGGGATGATTCCGGTCAGGCCTTACTTTGCATCTCATTAGCGGGATGCAAATCAGGTTCACGCCGACCTCCAGTGGGATTGGAGTTCTGCCATTGCTGACATTATCAGATGATCCCGTTACGCTTTGATGCCAGTGAGTTTTGGCCTTCTCACCATATCCTGCCCCCACCCCTTCCGCCATGAAGCCCAATGCCAGTGGGGCCAAAAAATTCCAGCTCAAATGGCTTCCAGGAGAAAGCTGCCTGGCATCCCCACTCCACATGGCATTGCAACTCCATTAATCACATGTTACAACTTTGTGGCATTACTGGACTACTCGGGCCATAGTCATTTCTACTGAATATGAATTAATTAATAAAGCACAGGTAGAAACTGGGGTAGGAATTGCTGTGCAATTAGCTTATTTTTTGGACATAAAATGAGCGCAAAGGCCATCAATTTAACAGTGGGGCGGTCTGCACCCTATCTGAAAATTGTTTCAATAATGTAGTCCATACAATTATTAATAGTTGTAGTTTTTATTTGGCACATGCAGAAACAAAGCATCAATCTCCTCACAGCAGTGCTCTTTGGAAGCAGGTGAGAGTGGTGCCAAATCTCGTTTGCTCTCTAGTTGACCATGGTTTAATGACACCCCAGACCTGGTCTGATTCAGCCACTGGCTCTACAACATAGAACCAGAGATTGATCATTTACTGAGAAACACACAAATGAAGATTATAATGGGACATTTCTGATGAGCTGATGAGCAGTGTACCAATCAGGACAGAGATAGCATCTCGGTGTCAGCATCAATCTCAGTCAATTGCTGGAAATGCCTCAGGACATTTTACTGTGTTAAATAACTGCAAGTACGGGGACTAACAGCTGTGATTAAATGCCAAGGGTAGAATCTG
Organism: Carcharodon carcharias; assembly: GCF_017639515.1. NCBI lineage: Eukaryota > Metazoa > Chordata > Chondrichthyes > Lamniformes > Lamnidae > Carcharodon > Carcharodon carcharias. The sequence goes on along the minus strand of NC_054469.1, from coordinate 215,101,721 downwards.
TTGGATCCTCCTGATTGAACACTAAGTTCAGTAGAAAATTGGGCCATTTCATCGTTTTCAGGATTTCACCACTAAAGTTGTGGCAGACGAGTAAGAGAACCTGATGGAAATGCTAGACATAAATCTTGCGAAAGAAATTAAATCTCTCTCAAAATGTTTATCATAGTCAGCCTTAAGAACTTATAAATTGTTAGAAATACACAGAGTTGGCATGATTTTTTTTCCCAATGCTAGCTGCAAGGATGCTATCAATAATACAAACTGTACCCTGTAGGATCTGTTGCAATAGTTAAAATGTTTCCTTCCTAATTTAACATGGCATGGTCTTAATTAATGATTAAACTGTTTCCAGAGTGGAAACGATTTAAGTGCTTCAGGATTAATTAACTTAGATCCCAATTTAAACTCAGAACATACCTCCCCAGGTTTTACATGGTAGTCCCAGTGGGGATCAATGAGAGTACATTTCCTGCAGCTGGCGGGTTCCAAACCCCTACTAATTTGAAGCTTCTAGTTGTGGAAGTGATAAAGCAGCCGATCTTCCAAATCTTTAGGAAAAGGTAATGATACCTAGGAGAGGATGTTCAATCTCAACATGAGTGTAAAACTGTTGGACACCCTACCTGATGGAGTCAATGGAAGTGAAATTCGAGCAGTTTGTGCAAACATTTGGCCCAATATCACTGAAGAGGCTCTGAGCCTTGTATGGTTGAACATTAAGTGTTTATTGATAACACATAAATATGTACATATAAACAGGGTGTAGCCAAGCTATGAGCTAACTCCATGCTTGCTTCTACACAGGTCTCTGTCCAGTCCACAACTCTCTCTAGCCTTCGGTCATGTGCCTGTTTACATCACACTGTGGATGGTGCTGTTTCCCAATCCCACATTAACCCTTGCTATGCCAGATACTCTTAAACTATAATCACTTGCTGCCAGCCCCTGCAAAAGTTGAATTCGAGAGCAGGGATTTGCAACATAGTGAAAAATAAGGTTTGTGGGCCTTTCTATACATCAATAAAACCACATGCCATTTGTAATTGGTGGAATTAAACCTGGAAGGCAATCCACTCCAGCAGATTCCTGCCCAGGCAGTGATGATCAACATTGTCTCTTTGTTAGAATAACATTCACTCCAGGTCAAACATTCCTGCAGGCGGTAAATTTAGCACCTACTAAACACCATGTAAGCAATGCTGAGCCAGGTGACAAAGGGACCAGTTTGCGTATCCTGATGTTGGTTTAACATCGCAGTAAATGGTTTGACAGTACAGAACTTGAGTATTGCTGAAAACAGAGACGTTATTTATCAGAACGTTTTGTCTTGCATTCATTAGGACAATTTGCAAGAAAGTACCAATGGCCGGGGAAAACAACAATTTATACTGTATGAGAAGAGTGCTGATTGATTGGCAAGTGAATGCACCAGTGGATGGTGACTAACAGTTAACTGTCAAACATTGTTTGAAATTTAAACCAGGCAGCTTGACTCTGATTGGTCAAGACATTGCCCTGGGGAATGGACCAATGAATGGCTGTCAGTTATTTTGTTCACTTGAAACCGGTGCCATGAGTGCACATGTTCTTTCCGTCTGCAAAGAACAGGGCCCCGTGCATTAATATATGGAGTTTCCAGTACATGCAAATGTGCCACTCTGCAAATTCAACTGACAATCTTAAATTGGTTGTCAGTGTAATTCTTATCACACTGAGGATTATTTAACAAATGTTGTCCAATCACGGAATCACGTCTAATGTTTGACACTGTATTTTGAGTTTTTTAAGCACGAGCTGGTTGGGTAGATCTGTACCTTGCCCGATGTGAACAGCGGCTGGGACATGCTGTTTGATACGATCCACCAGTCTCTGGGATGTACGGCCTACATGCCCAGCATCACACTGGCACTGAAATTCATATACCACGTTACTCATTTGTGTGATAGGCAGAATGTCTTTTTGGCTTGATGGCAGCATCCTGTTACTGGTGAATATCCCTCACGTTGCTACTGCATAGTAGCTGTGCTCTGTACAAACATCTAGGGGCTAGTGCCAAAATTAGGAGCGCTGTCTCACAATTAGTCAAGCAACAGCCTAACATAGTCATACTCATGGAATCACACCTTACAGACAATGTCCCAGACTTCACCATCACCATTCCTGGGTATGTTCTGTCCCACCGGCAGGACAGACGCAGCAGAGGTGGTGGCACAGTGCTATAAAGTCAGGAGGGAGTTGCTCTGGGAGTCCTCAACATCGATTCTGACCCCCATGAAGTCTCATGGGATCAGGTCAAACATGAGCAAGGAAACCTCCAGCTGATTACCACATACCACCCTCCCTCAGATGATGAGTCAGTGCTCCTCCATGTTGAACACCACTTGGAGGAAGTACTGAGGGTGGCAAGGGAACAGAATGTACTCTGGGTGGGGGACTTCAATGTCCATCACCAAGAGTGGCTCGGTAACACCACTACTGACTGAGCTGGCTGAGTCCGAAAGGATCTCTCTGCTAGGCTCGGCCTGTGGCAAGTGGTGAGGGAACAAACAAGAGGCGAAAACATACTTGACCTCATCCTCACCAACATGCCTGCTGCAGGTGCATCTGTCTGTGACTGTATTGGTAGGAGTCACCACCGCACAGTCATTGTGGAGTCTGGGCGGAATTATCCCAGATCCCTTCCAAACTCACTGCCACTACCATCGAGAAGGACAAGGACAGCAGATACATGGGAACATCACCACCTAGAAGTTCCCCTCCAAGTCACTCACCATCCTGACTTGGAAATATATCGCCGTTCCTTCACTGTCACTGGGTCAAAATCCTGGAACTCCCTCCCTAACAGCACGGTGGGTGTAACCTACACCACATGGACTGCAGCAGTTCAAGAAGGCAGCTCACCACCACCTTCTCAAGGGCAATTTAGCCAGCAACACTCACATTCCATGAACTAATTGAAAAAAATAACTAACAGGATGCTGCCACCAAGCCAAAAAGGCATTCTACCTATCACACAAATGTGTAATGTGGTATATGAATTTCAATGCCAGTTTGATGTTAGGTACGTAGGCCGTACATCCCAGAGACTGGTGGATCGTATCGAACAGCATGTCCCAGCTGTTGTTCACATCAGGCAGGGTAAGACCTACCCAACCAACTCGTGCTAGCAAAACATTAGAAGTGATTCCGCGATTGGACAACATTTGCTAAATAATCCTCAGGCTGCTAAGAATTACCCTGACAACCGATTTAAGATTGTCAGTTGGGCTCGCAGTGTGGTGCATTTCTGTGTACTGGAAGCTACATATATTAATACACAGGGCCCTGTTCTTTGCAGACAGAAAGAATATGTATACACACTGTGCCTGCTTCAGCTAAACAAAACAAGTGACGGCCATTCACTGGTTCATTCCTCACGGTAATGACTTGACCAATCAGGGTCAAGCTGCCTGGTTTAAATTTCAGCAATGCTTGGCAGTTAACCTTCAGTCACCAGACACTGGTGCATTCTCCATGGCAACCCATCTCCCAATCAGAGTCTGCTTGCCAACTAATCAGCACTTTCTTCTCATACAGTATAAATGTGTTGTGCCCCCTGACATTGGTATTTTCTTGCAAATTGTCCTGATGAATGCCAGACAATAAGCTTTGACAGAAAAATGTCTCCTTTGAACAATTGCAGTTAATGTTTAATACAGGAGAACCAGAAAGACTGATTACTCAGGAGTAGATCCAATTTACTCAACTAGCCATACAAATTCTAAATTTTACAATGTATGTTTGCTGCGAATGATCAGTCAGAATTAAAGTAATAAGGTGAAGGTCACATTTCTCATTAATCCGACAGATCCTGTAAAATGGGAGTGTTACCCATTTGGTCGATGTGGAGGCAATGTACTGATGTTAATAAATTACTTTGATTGGTTGCAGGAAGTGCTGTGAACTACTATTGATGATGTCAGTGTGTTATCCTGAACAGATATACTGGAAATAATAATAAGGAGGAAGATCTCAACAACTAAACATGATAAACTAAAATAAAAGCAAAATAATGCGGATGTTGGAAATCTGAAACAAAATCAAAAATCGCTGGAAAAACTCAGCAGGTCTGACAGCATTTGTGAAGAGATAAACAGAGTTAGCATTTCAATTCCATGTGCTCTGAAGAAGGGTCATAAGTACTCAAAAAGTTAACTCTGTTTTTCTTCTCTCCACAGATGCTGCCAGACCTGCTGAGTTTTTCCAACATTTTCTGTTTTTGTTTCAGACATGATAACCTACCTGACAGCAATATTTTAAAGAAAGAAAGGCCCACAATATATGTTACTGGACATTCTAGAAATGCACACACCTGTGCTAAGGAGGATGAACAAGCAACATACAGGAGATTTCCCATCTGTACATGAAATAGGCCTAAAACCAAACACGCAAGGAGATAAAAGCCGCAGGAGAAAGTTGTCATACAGAAATACTCAATTACTTCAAGGAGTAGATAAGAAGAACAACTAAATTAATTCTGCATGATCAAATGCACCACCTATATGATCAATACGAGCTCCTCATTAAGAGTCTACAAGGCACTAATAATTATTACAGAGAAAACATTTTTATGAACTGGTATTGCCGCTGGACTAGTATCCCATTGACTCAGGGGAAAAGGGTGTGAATCCCACCACAGCTGGAATTAAAAGTCTGATGATGACCACGAAACCATTGTCGATTGTCGTAAAAACCCATCTGGTTCACTAATGTCCTTTCGGGAAGGAAATCTGCCATCCTAACCTGGTCTGGCCTACATGTGACTCCAGACCCATGGCAATGTGGTTGACTCTGAACAAGGGCAATTAGGAATGGACAATAAATGCTGGGTCTAGTGATGCCCATATCCCATGAACAAATAAAACAAAATACCTGGGTCTATAAGTAGATTTCCTTCCAGCATGATCCTGGTGCAGGGAATGATCCCATGCTAGATGAGAATTTCTGAATGTGAAATTCCAGCATGTTAGGATCATTCTTCCCTAAGGATCCTTTGTTATGAATTAATCCTGTTCCATTACATATTATAAGTTTCAAAATAGTCTGTCCCCTGGTCAGTTCCAAATGTATTGCTCTAAGAAACTGACCCAAATACTCGATGAACTCTTCCTCTGGGCTACCTTTTCTAATTTGATTAATCTAATCTATATGATTAAAATCTCTATTATTGTGGTACCTTTCTTACAAATCTTTCTTGATTTACACTCCATCTACAGTGTAGCTACTGTTAAGGGGCCTATAAACCACTCCTACCAATAACTTCTTCCCTTGGTATACTTTATCATCACCCAAACTGATTCTGCGTCTTGATCCTGAGCCAAGATCATTTCTCACCACTATACTGATCTCATCCTTGATGAACAGAACCACCCCACCTCCTTTTCCTTTGTGTAATAATTTAAAATGGGTAATAGTGAATCTGAAACTGTTCAAAATATCACACAAAGTAAAAATTGCCCCCTCAATTTTATGATAATGAGGAAGAAAAAAATAGATTAGGAGATACTACATGTTTTAAGGGCGGTGGGGGGGGGAAGAATACAAGAGAACAAATTTTTTAGAGCAACTGTGATCAGTATTGATAAAGGACAGAGATGAGAGAGCTGTAATTAATTGTTGCTTTCAAATTTAACAAAGGTTAAACTCTTTAAAATTTACTATAATCTTTGTCAAATAATTCTCTCCATCCTCAATAGCTTGACCTTCATGGATGTGCCTGTGATAAATTTACATACACTAAATTTCTCACGAACAATTAAAAGATGCTTTCCATTAATCCACCAATGTGAAAATGTCAAGTATCAGCTATTGTCTATGGATCTAGCCAAACAAAAGCATAACAAATAATGTGCTGGGTACCAGGGTAACAGCCATTAGGGACTGTGTGAAAACTGAAAGAAAATAACTGCTCACAAAACAGAAAAGCTTTCAGCACATTTTATTATTCTGCTTCAGGAGGCTCAGGATAACAAGAAACTGCAGCAAATTATATCCGAAATGTCTGCCATGTCAAACCACCATTTATCATTTTGCCTGACTGCATTGTATTTAATCTCACTTGATTTCATGTATTGGTTAAGCATCATTCTCATTATTTCATTTGCTCCCCATGCATACTGTTAGGACCCAGACTCCAGTGCTCAAACTACAGGAAAAATGGGAGATGGTGGAAAAATAATCGACCATGCCCTTGGAGGAATGAGTCATATCGTTGTTACTTGCAAAGGGCGAAGGGTCAAATATCATCCCTGATCATCATCTCCTTGTTTACTCAAGGGTCGCCAAACTATGGATTATGCCATGATTTTACTGCAGGGCAGGGTGAGGAGCCAGGACCCAAGTCTGCTTCAGCCAGAACTGGGACTGAACTCCACATTGTTGGTGTTATTCTTAACCAGCTTCTGGCCATCTAACTGAGATAACCAGCAGCCTGCATCTGTGATCTAATCACATGAAAGATTAACTAAATAGGAGTTAACTAAATATTCTGTGCCCAGAAGGTGCAGTCAGAAAGTGTATGCCATGCACTATTGTTGAATTAGAAATCATAAATACTGGTACAAGGAATTTCATAATAGCTTGTAAAATGTTATGGCGAGTGCAGTAACTGAAGGTATAGCCTCTCCTGCTGTCTATCAGGGGGTCACATGATTTCTGGGGGCCTAAGTGCAGGTAATCTGGGAGGTGGGGCTTCCTGACAAGAGTCCTGATCTAGCCTGTGGCAGCTGAAAAACTCTCTGTAATAAGGTTTGTCTGTATCTTGTTGAAACCTGTCCACTCCGTGGATTCATTATATTTGGCGATGAGGAAAAATAGCTCTGACTCTGCTCCTCACTTTGTTAACGAGGGTGCATCGAATCTTAAGAAAAAGAAAAAACTACTCAGCAGTCATGCTACTCTTCAGCAGAGTTGATCCTTACAATGTGACTATGGAAGACTGGATCCAGTAAGTAGAGCACCTCGAATTTTATTTTGTAGCGAATGAAATTATCGTAGAGGAAAAGCAGAAAGCCATCCTTCTGAGCGTATGTGGCAGTAAAACAGGCAATCTCATTCGCAACTTGATGACCCCACCATGCCCATTCTAAATCCTTGAATGAATTAGTGGACCTCGTGAAAATGCACTTCCAACCGAAGATATCTGTAATAATGCAGTGTTTTAAATTTAATTCCAGAGTTAGGGCCTTGGAGAATCCATCGAGCCTATATAGCCAATCTGAAGCAGTTGGTAGAACACTGCGACTTTGGGACACACTCAGATGCTGCAGACCGATTAGTTTGTGGAGTTCAGGGTGATGCCCTTTACTCACAGGCATCGACATTGACTTTAAGCGCGGCCTGGAAATATCACTCACCATGGAAAGTGCTGCGAGAGACTCACAGGTTTTGCAACACATACAACATGGCACTGTCCTTCATGTGGGGCAGGAACCCACCGCCGAACATGGCACGAAAATCAGACCCACAGGAGCGACGCGAGAGGCAACGTCCACAGTTAGAAACACGAAAAGGCCTCGAAGAAACATTTCAGCAACAGCTCCAAGATTAATCTGTTATAGATGTGGGGGTGACCGTGGACCAGACACCTACAGATTCAAGAAGGCAGAATGCCATTGCGGCCATAAGAAAGGTCACATGATAAGGCAGTGCAGGGCAAAATCGAAATAGCCCATAGGGCAGCAAAACAACATGATCGAATTGAATAATACAGCAGAACCTGAAGCTGCCGATACCGACATAGTGTCACAGCTGGCGCAGTGGTGTGGCAGGCACTCAACTCCCAGTCACGGACAAAGTGAGGGCTGACCCGCTGCCACTCTTTCAAATGTGAAACAGCGTGAATTCCCGCTGGCGTGACAGAAGATTGGCAGGCGCCATGTAATTCCAGCAAGAAACGTATTTAATGAGCATTCATGAGATGGTAATAAATGCAAATAGCATCCACGTCACTAATCAGCGGGATACCTGACCCTCCAGCAACTCACCATTAAAGAGTTGTCGGGGGAATTACAAACTGTTTTTATGCTGGCTGGGATCCAATTTTTTTGCCTCTCTCCAGATTCTCCGCTCCCAGGCACCATGGAACCCACCATGGGTAGGATGGGAAAATTCTGCCATGAAAGATTCCAATAATTTCCACAGGTGAAGATCTCGCATTTGAATTCTCTTCAAGCGTCACTCCGACTCGGACAGCTTCGACAAGGATCCACTTCCAGGGTGTCAACTCTCGCCTCCCGAACTTCCTTTCCCCTGAATCTCCGAGTGCACTCAAACTTCATCTTCTAAGCACAATTTCAGATCTTTGGCCATATCAGGCAGAACAGCACTCCTCCAGAAAGACTCCAAATGGAGTCACCACCTTTCAACTGCCTCTTCAAATCTTCAGGGTGTCTCTCAAGCCCACTTCACTTCAAGTCTGCTCATCACAGCTCTCGCTTCAACTCAGAGCCTAAAGGTCTGCTCCTTTCTTTTAATTTGACTCCTGAGACCTCTTGCTGACCCCTGTATTTGTCCTGCCTGGGACTTTCTTTTGGGACCCCTCCCTGTCCTCCTCTCTTGTCCTGCTGCCTGGGACACACTCAGCCCAATCCCACTCCATTATCAGGACACTTGACCTCCTTTTCGCATCACTTTCCCATCCTTCTGCACAGACATGCAGGCACACAGGACTTGTTCCCAGCCTGAAGACGTGAGAACCCCAAACTGCGCATGTGCAGCCATTTCCCAGTCAGCACATGCACAAAGACCTGCAACTTCCCGACCTCTGAAGGTTAGTATTTGAGTTTCATCACAGTTGCAAATTATGCATTAATTACTTAAATGTTTGCCATTGCTTTTCCACCATCATATCTCTCGGTGCAATTAGCCAATCCATCCTAGCCAACTTGCCCAGCATACCTATATGGTTTGCTTTGTTCAGATTTAAGATCCTAGTTTTGGACTGAACCAAAATACTCAAACAATGCATCAAATTCTAGAATATGACACTCATTCTTCCCATAAGCCCCTCAGTGAAATGTTATGAATTAACCCATTCTCATAGCACAATACTAGCTCTATAACAAACTGCTTCCTAATTAGTTCATTGACATACTTAGCTAGAAAACTATCCTGACATGATTTTTTTGTGCAGATAGGGATTCAGAGGCCCAAATGTGGAGGTTCCACCCCGAACTAGACTTCTGCCATTTTCACAAGCTGGGGGAATGGGGGTAGCTTCTAAATTGCACATCCATGGCTTATGGAGGCAGCTGCCTATGTAAAGCAGCTGCCTCCACTCATGCTGATTTTGGTGAGATTGCTGTCTTACATCTGATGTGTGCAGATTAGACCTGGTAGGAGCAGTTAAGTACTTTGTGGATTTGTTTGGATATCCTTTTGAAAATGTAAGGCACCCTCTTGGATATGGTCCCAGAACACTTTTGGGAGAAGTCAGGTGCCCTTTGGTGGAGTTAAGGTGCCCCTTTGGAGAGATCATGTGCCTTTGGGATTGTTAAAATTAGACATGAGTTTGCATAAAAAGTGCATAAACTCAATGGAGCTGGCAAAGATGTCAAACAACTGTCAAAATATCAAAGAACTGTCTGGCTGTCAAAAACTGACAAAATTGTCAAAGAACTGTCAAATCTGTCAAAGAACATCACATCTCATTGGAAATGCTGACAAGGGATTTAACTCTCCTGGACTTTGAATTTTTAAAAAAGTGTGAATTTAAAAAAAAATCTGTGGTTGCTATTTCACTCTGTCTGATGTCACAAGCCTGATGATTATCATTATAGGATTTGTTCTTTACGACAGATTTTACAACCCGACATTATCACCGTGGGGTGCCTGTTTAGTGCGGTTTGATTGACAGATCCAAGTGGTTACAGAATAGGAATGTTTGTATTCAGAAGAGATTAGTTGAAGGAATTTCCTTGTACAGATTTTTTATTTAAACAGTCAGTGTTTTTTCTTTTAAATAGTGATGTCATCAATAGAAACATAACTTTATTTTATGTCAGCAAGGCTCCTGAGGTTTACCCACAGTGGACACGAGATGAGTTGCCATGGAGGGGGTAAGGGTAGTTGGTGGGGAGCATGGGTTGACATAGTTGGCTACAAAGGGCCATGGTGATGAGTGAGGAGACATGGGCTGGCAGAGAGTGTATGAGGGGCCATAAAGGTGGGTAAAGGCATGAGATGGCATGGGGGGTATGGATTTAAGTGCAGGGGCATGAGGTGGCATCGGGAAGAGATGGGGGAGGGATGTTTTGTGTTTTATTGTTTTTTTTGTTTCAATTTTTCACACAGTGCTGGGGTGGAGACCTTTCAGCCAACCTGCCTCCACACCCGGCAGCCTCCACATTTGTCCTGGGGGCGGATGGCCAGACTTCTAAAATAGCCCGCACACCCTAGAACAAAAATCACAACTTCCAGGCATCTTTTTTCCCGAGGTCAGGTTCATGGAGCAGGTGCCAATGACACCAGGATAAGCAGGAAAGTAAGTTGCCAAGAGGAGGTAGAGAGTCTGCAAAGGGATTTAGAGAGGTTAAGTGAGTGAGAAAAAACTTTGGCAGATGGAGTATAATGTGGGCAAATGTAAACTTGTCCACTTTGGCAGGAAAAATAGAAAAGCAGCAAAATTATTTAAATGGAGAGAGATGGCAGAACTCTGAGGTACGGAAGGATCTGGGTGTCCTGGTACATGAATAACATCATGTTAGTGCGCAGGCACAGCAAGCAACTCGGAAGGCAAATGGAATGTTGGCATTTATCACAAGGGGAATGGAATATAAAAGTAGGGGAGTTTTACTGCAGCTGTACAGGGCCTTGGTGAGACCACATCTGGAATGCTGTGTACAGTTTTGGTCTCCTTACTTGAAAAAAGATATAATTGCATGAGAAGCAGTCCAGAGAATATTCGCTTGACTCATTCTTGGGATGAGGGGCTTATTTTATGAAGGTTGAACAGGTTGGGTCTATACCCATTGAAGTTTAGAAGAATAAGAGGTGATCTTTGAAACATATCCTGAGGGAATTTGATAGGGTGGATACTGGGAGGATGTTTCCTCTTGTGGGAGAGACTAGAACCAGGGCACACAGTTTAAGAATAAGAGGTCGACCACTTTAGACAAAGATGAGAATTTTTTTCTCTCAAAGTGTCATTATTCTGTGGAATTCTCTTCCTCAGAAAGCAGTGGAGACTGGGTCATTGAATTTATTCATGGCAGAGTTAGAGAGATAATTTATGGACAAGGGAGACAAGATTTATGGGAGGGGTGGGGGGAGGGGGGGCGGAGGGTTGGGTGGCTGGGGGGGCGCAGGAATTCACCAAGGCTCCTTAGACAGCACCTTCCAAACCCACAACGACTACCATCTAGAAGGACAAGCGCAGCAGACACATGGGAACACCACCACCTGGAAGTTCCCCTCCAAGCCACTTGCCATCCTGACTTGGAAATATATCACCATTCCTTCACTGTCACAGGGTCAAAATCCTGGAACTCCCTTCCTAACAGCACTGTGGGTGTACCTACACCACATGGACTGCAGCGGTTCAAGAACGCAGCTCATCACCACCTTCTCAAGGGCAATTAGGGATGGGCAATAAATCATGACCCAGCCAGCGAAGCCCACATCCCATGAATGACTTTAAAAAATGATGGCAAAGTGGAGTTGAGACACAACCTATCAGCCATGATCTTATTGAATGGAGTAGCAGCTCGAAGGGTTGAATGGCCTTCCCCTGCTTCTAAGTCCTTTGTTTCTATGAAAATGTCCTGACTTAGCGCTCCTGACTGGGAATGAAAATCTAGGTCCATCTGTACACATTCCAAAACCTCATCCTCTCGACACTCTCTTCTCAGGTGCCATGTACTAAGAGGGCATTAGCAACCATGGATTGCCATGTGTTGGGCCACACTTATGCTTGGGCATGGTACTGCAGTAGCTTGCCTTTGCCTTCTGCATGTTCTGGCTGACCAAGAGACTCTCACTGCCTACCACTGGTGCATTGGAAGGATTTATAGGTTGATACTCAACCTCTTTGGCCACATTATCAACACACAAGGTGTGTTGATAATGTGGCCAAAGGGGTTGAGTATCAACCTATAAATCCTTCCAATGCACCAGTGGTAGGCAGTGAGAGTCTCTTGGCCAGCAGGTGCTGGGGTGAGACTCAAATGTGGAACCTTAGGTTCAGAGGCAGGGATGCTATCCATTGCACCACAACACCTCCACCACACTATTACTGAAAAGCATATTTGCCCAGTTTTTCTGTTCCCAGCTGAGGTTACCCCTGGACAAGCCTGTTCCCGGGGGGAGCCCAGATTGATAGGTCCTAAATTTAATTTGCTTCTTCAAATTAGTAGAGAGAAGCTACTGAACAGAGGCACCGGAGTCAGCTAATGAACTTTTAACAAAAGAATAAAACATTTATTCCACAAGAAAAGATTAACTATATTGCAATATTCCTTCACCCACAACTATATCTTGGCAGATATATTCAGATTTGTAGAGATAACACAAGCTACAAAGCTCTCTTATACCCTAAAGTTCACAGTAAGCACACAGTCTATGTAAACCTATGGCACCCTGTGGTCAGACATACCACACTCTGAAACCAAGTGACAGATGCCACATCAACCAGATGCTATGGATCTCTCCTCAACCCACCCCACTCATGCCCCAGACGCTTGTTACACTGTGAGCCAGCCAGTCTCACTGAACTCCGTCCTTCATACAAGGGATTCCAATCTCCACTCTTGCTTTGGAATTTTCTCCCAAACCAATGCTTTCTTTCAGACGCCTTCCACAAGGGTTCATCTCCAGGATTTTGAACTCTCCTTCTGATGTTCCTCTCCCCTAGGTCACCACATGCATTCAAGCTGCTTCCACACACTCTCTCTCACTAACTCAGCCGTCAACAGTACACCACTGCTTCACATGCCCATAGCAAAGATTTACAGACCTTCAGTTCTCTCTCTGGACCTTCCTGCCTCTTCTTAAGCCTTTATCTCTTTAAGCTTGAAGCTTTAAACTTGAACCTTGGAGCCTTTCTCTCTGCCCCTGACTCTTAACCTCACTTAACAGGATCTTTTCCAGGTTCCTGTCCTTTCTTTGACTGGAAGGTCTGTTTGGGACTCCCTGTTCCCCTCCCCTGGATTTTGGGTCTATTCTTTAGCTTGGGATTGGCTATCTGTCCCTTTCTAGATGGCGTCTGTTTGGCAGCTGTCTTCCAAGCCAGCTGAACTCCAACAGCTTCCAAATCAAACTGCTGTTTCTCTTCTTCTGTGTGAGCCTGTGGGAGGGACCTACCTCTCTGGCCCCCTGTTGCTAAGCAGCAGCCCAATTCTTCTACTCTTGCTCTGAAGAAGAGTCATACGGACTCGAAATGTTAACTCTGTCTTTCTCACCACACACCAGCATTATTTATTTTTGTTTCAGATTTCCAGCTTCTGCAGTATTTTGCCTTTACCTTCTACTCTTTTGTTTGCTTAACTTCTTAAGTCGTAAACTCTCAATTAAAATGCATGCATCCTTTTAAAGTAAAACTGAAACCTTTGACCTTTCTTAACACATAGATACAGAAATAAAATACAACTTAAACTTAAAAGCTAAAACTCATTCTTAACACCTAGAAATACTAATATAACTTACTTAAACCATCTCTATTTCCTAACAAACTCTATGTAAAGATTAAAGTCCCCCTGATTATGGGATTACCCTTGTTATTAATATTGAGCACATCCCTAACCTGTCTGGGCTTTTCACCTAGACCCTCTGTCTCAGCCACTGCTCTCCCTCCCTGCATCCAGCTCACCCCCTCTCTCAACCCCGACCCTCCCTGCACCATCCCAGCGTTGCTCACTGCACCCTCCCCCGCAGGCTGCTCTTCCTCTACCCAGTACCCTTCCCTGAAACCTCCCTTCCCTGTCCTGCACATTCCAACTCCCTCCCCCTGCATGCTCCTGAGCTGTATTTCTATTTGAATTAAACAGGACTTTAATTGTTGTTCACATTATTACAGCATTTAACATAGAATTTCCAAATTTGATTCCCATCATTATTCTAAAGAAACAGTTTCTAACTCAATATATTCTGGTAATTTTCCAGCCATTTTATTTTACAAACACCTTTTCTACAATGAAAATTACAAAGAAGCAGTAATTACACAAGCTACAGTCTATTAATAAAGAAACAAGTTGTGTCAAATGGAGATTTATTTGTGTGAGAGGTACAGGGAAATTGTTAATTCACTCTTTGAAAATTACAATTTCACTACAGCCAGAGCACAGCAGAGGCAGTTCAGAGTAAGTTCACTCGGCTGATTCCTGAGATGAAGAAATGTTGAGCAGGTTGGACCCAGACTCATTAGAGTTTAGAAGAATGAGAGATGATCTTATTGAAGCATATAGTATATAGTAGGATATGGTAATTGCTGAGAAAATATTTCCACTCTCAGCAACTACCCAGGACTAGGGGGCCACATTTTAAAAATAAGGAGCCTTTCATTTAAGATGCAGGTGAGAAGGAATTTCTTCTCTCAGAGGGTTGTTAATCATTGGCATTCTCTAGAGCAATAGAGGCTGGGTCATCAAATATGTTTAAGGCTGAGATATACAGATGTTTGATCTACAAATGAGTCAAGGGTTATAAGGAACAGCCAGGAAAGTGGAGTTGAGGCCAAGATCAGAAGAGTCACTATCTTATTGAATGAGGACCGGCCTCGATGGGCTGAATGGCCTACTCCTGCTCCTATTTCTTTTGTTCTTATGAGATCTTCCTTCCTGTCTACCCAACGTTGGCACCTTATGGATTGTAGATTAATATATGGAACTGAACTGCAACAAGGCCCTGCTGCAATCAGAAAACAACCCAATCTGTTCAAATCGAAGGCCATGCTTTTTTGGCATGGAGTCCTTTCCATGCTGCTGCAGACTCTGTCAGAGTACAACAAGGCTGTGCATTGGTGTTTGATGGAGCAGCCAAGACTTCCTCTGACAGGGGATCCTGAGGCCCATTCCGAGGCCAAAGGAAAATTAAAACTTATAAATCTTTCACTTCTTAAGAAGCCAAAATGGTTTCTTTGTTAAAGTAATAAACCCTTACTGGGATCAATTATACCTTGAAATGACAAAGAAATGAAAATGCAAAGGCTAGAATTGTCAATTAAATATTAACTAGAAATTGCCAGCGGCTCAGTCAGTATCTGTGGAAAGACAGATTTTTGTTTCCCATCCTTTATTAGACTAATTACTGAGCCACAAGCAGGCATTTCAGTAAGATGGAAAAAGAGTAGAGAGGAGTGGAGAGGGGTAAGATCAACAGATAAACTAATCATTTCCAAACCAAGCCATTTCAGAGCTTAGAATTGAAAAAAAAAAATCTGGAATTTAGTAACTTGTCAATTCAGGCAAATACATTTTACCACATCAACAATAATGGTTTGCCCAAGAAATATTAATTTAGAAAATAAAAAAGACCACAGTTTAGTTCATAAACCTTTACAGCTGTGAAAGAAATAAGTCAACATGGCACATTACACAAATCATTATTGTATTTACTGGACAAACTATTGCAGTTCCACGGTTATTAGAGTTTCATATCTTTCATTTTTCAGTTCAGAAAAACATCTCAGATGAACGATGTTATGAATGTAGTTTTGTATTGTTCTTTCAACAAATCTCATCATGCATTCTAAATTAACTTATTCTTCAAATGTTGTGCTTTCATTTTTCCTGCTGCTGCCTACACGGTGGCCTGAATCACAAGATGATCTGATGGGATCAAGAATGTGCTATCAGGCAGTGATCCCAATTATATAGATGCTTCCTCGAGGATGGGGAAGAAAATCTAATCGAGTCTCTCTCCTCGTCCCCAGCTCCAGGCAGAATTCACTGAGGATCTGGGATGAATAATGCCGAGAGAATTTACCTGCTTCTGTTGCTGCAGATGTAGCAGCAGAAAATGCCTGGTGTGTCAGAACGACTATAAAAAAAATTGCATCTCCATAAATGCATCTGAAAAATCAAATTTAAATCAATTCTCTACTCAATTAATTATAATCAAGTCTATTCCTGTGATCCTTTGGTAAATTGTTAACAAAATATATTTTCATCATCTCCTAAATGTCACCATAGCCCCTATTGCCTCTTAGTTACTTGGAATTAGAAGGGTGTTAATTGTTTTAGGCATTGAGTAAATAGCTGTACTTATGTGAGTCATAATTTTGGCAAAAGGTTAGTAACATTTGCAAAATTTCACTTGAGACATTTGAGGTCAATCATGAAATTTAAAGCACAACAGGTTCCTCCCTGAATCCTCAGGCAATATATTTCCTGCAAATCTAGGTTTTAAATTGTCGAGATGATTCTCAGATTTGACCTACACAGCACTTGCTGCTGGTGAGAAAGACAAAAGTCATACGATTAACTCTTCATTATTAATTACATTTGAGCTTTCATGTCACTGTGTCTTATTAAAGATTGCATCAGCAATCCATTTCACAGTATAATCACAGTTATTCACATTCAGCTGACAGAGAATGCATCAAACTAGCCATTAGAGGAAAAAAATGCTAATGTCAAATTCAGCTGAGATTTGGAATGTATCTGAATAATTTTGGCCTAGCATTTTAGACAGCAACAGATTAATAATTAAAGTTTCATTGGAATCAGGTGCTGAAACATGTGAAAAAGATTGAGACAATTAATTGCTTTATGTTCCAATTCCCATTGCAACAAATACAGACATTTTGTGTCATCCATGGCATAGTTGGTAGAATCCTCATCCTGAGCCTGTGGTTTATGTTGATCTCCAGGACTTGTACACAAAAGGGCTGACAGTCCAGTGCAGTGCTGAGGGATTGCTGCACCGCCAGGGATGCTGCCTGTAACACATTTAACCATTACTCAGGTTCGGGCTTGATTGAAATTGTTGAAATGACAACACTGACAAAAAATATGGTATTTCAAAATTCTTAACTATCTTTATTGAACTCATTTGAATGCTTCAAAACACAAGAATATGAATGCCATACTGATGGCCAATGAACAGGCAAATATCACTGCACAGAACCTATCAATGATATAGACTGACCTGGCTCACCTAGTCTGTGTCTTTACTTTATTACTACTTGAGGAGACTGACCTTATTGTCCAGCCTTTGTCCTTACTGAAACTCAACCACAGAAAACTGGTCTCTCTATCTCCTTCAACTCTGTATTTCCTGATTAACCCACAGTGGATAAAAGGTTTTTCTCACCCAGTTGGCTGGTATGAATCCACAAGCTTTTCTCTTATCCAGTCCAGTTTGGTCCCTTTAGTCTTTGTTCCGATTCCTGCTCTGTGCTCTGATCAGACATTCAGGGGGAGTTTTTTTTTCCAAAAATATACTTTATTCATGAATAAAATTCAACTTTTTCCTGTGCACCATGTCTATTCTGAGGTGCCTCGATATGATTTCAAGATTCTTGATATGGGCAAACAAACATCACAGAATCAAAGTTTTAACAGCACAGAAGGAGGCCATTTGACCCAACATGTCTACACTGGCTCTCCAAATGAAAATTATGACCCAGCACCATTGCTCTGCCTTTTCTCTGTACCCCTGCACATTGTTTCTATTCAAATAATCATCTAATGCCTTCCTGAATGCCTTGATTTGACATTCCTCCACCTCACTTTCAGGCCGTGCATTCCAGACCCGAACCACTCATTGTGTGAAAGAATTTTTCTCACAAACATATGAAATAGGAGCAGGAGTAGGGCCATTTGGCCCCTCAAACCTGCTCTACCATTCAATAAGATCACGGCTGTTCTGTTTGTGTTTCGAGTCCTACATTCCCATCTAATCCCGATAACCTTTGATCCCTTTGCCTAACAAGAATCTATCTACCTCTGCCTTAAAACTATTCAGTGACCCCGCCTCCACCACCTTCTAAGGCAGAGAGTTCCAAAGTTGCACAACCCTCTGAGAGAAAAAAATTCTCCTTATCTCTGTCCAAAAGGGTGACCCCTAATTTTAAAACAGTGCCCCCCTAGTTCTGGGCTCACCCACAAGAGGAAACATCCTTTCTATGTCCACCTTGTCAAGGCCGTTCAAGATCTTATAAACTTCAATCAAATCATCCCTCACTCTTCTAAACTCCAGTGGAAACAAGCCCAGTCTGTCCAACCTTTCCTCATAAGACAACCCACTCATTCTAGTAAACCTCCTGTGAACTGCCTCCAGTATGTTTACATTCTTCCTTAAATAAGGAGACCAAAATTGCACAGTGTTCAAGGTGCAGTCTCACCAATGCCCTGTATAACTGAAGCACAACATCCTTACTTTTATGTTCAATTCAAATCTTAATAAAGAATAACATTCCATTAGCCTTCTTAATTACTTGCTGTACCTGCATACTATCTTTTTGTGACTCATGTACAAGAACAGCTAGATCCCTCTGCACCTCAGAATTATGTAGTCCTTCTCCATTTAAGTAATATTATGTTTTTATTTTCTTCCTGTCAAAGTGAACAACTTCACATTTTCCCACATTATACTCTACCTGCCATATTTTTACCCACTCATCCAACCTATCTATATCCATCTTCACTCTCCTCATGTCCTCTTCACAACATACTTTCCTACCTATCTTCGTGTCATCTGCAAAGTTAGCTAGCATGTCTTCACTCCCCTCATCTAAGCCATTGATGCAAATTGTCAAAAGTTGAGGCCTCAGCACAGGCCCCTGTGGGACTCCACTCATCATTGCCAGCCAGCCAATCTTCTATCCATGCTAATATGTCACTCCCTACACCATGAGCTTTTATTTTCCACAATAGCCTTTGCTGAGGCACCTTATCAAATACCTTCTGGAAATCTAAATATAGTACATCTACAGGCTCCCCTTTATCCACAGTACATGTTACTCCTTCAAATAACCCTAATAAACCACAGTGACTCTTCACAACTACCTAGAGTTTCTCTAAGTGCCCAGCCATAACCTCCTTAATGATCAATTCTAACACCTTCCCCATAACAGATGTCAAGCTAACTGGCCTGTAGTTTCCTGTTTTCTGCCTCCCTCCCTTCTTGAATAGAGGGGTTATATTTGCTACTTTCCAGTCTGATGGAACCTTTCCAGAATCTAGCGAATTTTGGGAAATTAACACCTTTGCATCCATTAACTCATTGGCCACCTCTGTTAAGACCCTAGGATGAAGTCCATCAGGACCCGGAGACTTGTCAGCCCACAGCTCCATCAGTTTGCTCAGTACTACTTCCCTAATGATTGTAATTTCACCAAGTTCCCCTCTCCCCTCCACCTCCTGGTTTACAGCCATTATTTTTTTTTTATATAGCTACTATAGTGAAGAGAGAAGCAAAATATTTTGTTCATTTCATTTGCCATTTCCTTATTATCAAGTATTAAATCCCCATTCTCACTCTCTAGAGGACCAACACTCACATTACTTACTCTTTTCCTTTTTTAATACATGTAGAAACTTTTGCTATCCATTTTTACGTTTCTCGCCAACTTCCCTTCATAATCTAATTTCTTTCTCCTGATTAACCTTTTAGTCTTTCTCTGCCATTCTTTGTATTCTGAAATCATCTGACCTGTCACTCATCTTTGTGCATTTAAATGCTTTTTCCTCAGGTTTGATGCTTTCTTTAGATTCTTTAGTCAACCACAGATGGTGGGTCCTCCCTTTAGTTTTTCTTTTTGTAGGGGGTATACTTAGTTTCAGTATTCTGAAATATCCCCTTAAATCTATGCCACTGCTTCTCTATTGATCTATACCCTAGCATAGTTTCCCAGTTCACTTCAGCTAGCTTATCTCCACATGGTTGCCCTTATTTAAGTTTAAGATACTAGTTTTAGACCCAATCTTCTCCTGTTCAAACTGGATGTAAAATTCAATCATATTGTGGTCACTGCTACCTAAGAGTGCCTTTACTGTGAGGTCATTAATTAATCCATTACACAATACCAAGTCCAATATAACCTGCACTCTGGTTGGTTCCAGAACGTGCTGCTCTAAAAAACTCTCTCAAAAGTATTCTGTGAACTCCCCATCCAGGCTACTACTGTCAATCTGACTTTTCCAGTTTATATGTAAATTAAATGATTATTGTTGTCCCTTTATCACAAACAACCAATGTTTCTTATTGTATACTTTGTCCTACATTTTGGTTACTGTTGGAGCCTGTAAACCACTCCCATTAGTGACTTCTTTCCCCTATTATTCCTCATCTCCACCCAAACTGATCTCCTTAACCAAGGTCATTTTTAACTGTTGCACAAATGCCATTCTTGATTAGCAGTGCTAGAGTTCATGTCAGGCAGAAAGCCCAAAGGGTTCTACCGTATCCAGCCCCTCAGTGAACTATGGTTCCCACCCATTCACTGAAACAGCGCTACTGATGTTTGTGTAGAGCACTTGGATCCAATTGTGGATTCCCTCCCCAAACCCCATTTTGGAGAGCACATCTATTATATCAGTGTGTGATATTCTCCTGATCCAGGCTGATGATGCAGGTATTTATCCCATTTCCCACACACAGGCAATGGGCTAGCCTGTGCCACATACAGCAACACACAGAGTATCTCACACCTGATTAACAGAGTTCTTACTCACAATGGGGAGGGAGCATCACTCCCAAATGCCCAGTTTTTGCTTACCCATAGCTACTCGCTCCTTCCAGCTTTTAGCACACGGCCCAATGCCTCCACACCACATTCCCAGCAGCTTCAGGCAGTCTAACCTGATTTGAAGAGGACAAAGGATCGGTTAGCTCAGTTCCCAAAGAACACGGCCTCACTCTTGCCATATTTACCTTGGCTCCTGAGGCTGGCTCGAACTGGTCACAGATGTTGATCAGTTGGTGCACTGATCCGAGCAGGAGACAGGACATCGTCCATGTACAGGGAGGCTTTGACCTGAGTGCCTCCACTGCCCGGGATCGTCACTCCTCTTGTGCCCACCTCCTTCCTGATGGACTTAGCAAATGGTTTGATGTAACACACAAGCTGGGCAGGGGAGAGAGGGTCAGCCCTGCCTGACTCCAGGGCTGGAATTCTGAGCTCGGCAGCCCAGGAACAATCGGGAAATGGGCCTCCGACTGCAATCGGCCCCCGGACGCGATATCACTCTGGCTGGCCAATTAACAGCCAGCCAGCATGAAGAGCACCCGCTGAAAAGATCAGCGCTGCCGGGGTGAGGACAGGAGGAAGATGGGCAATGAGTCAACATGGGCACGGGCGAGCGCTGGCAAAGAGCTGCCTCCGAGAACTGAAGACCCAAAACCCAGGAAATAAAAGTTTTTAAAATCAGGAAAAGAGATGACCAAGTGTCACAATCAGGCACTTGAACATATAGGTTATAAAAATGCTGCCCACAGATTTCTATTTTTATTTTATTTAATAATGGAAGCCTCATCCCGCCCTTGGATGAGGTTTGATGAAAAACATAAAGGCCGCCTTGGCTGACAGACAATTGAACCGTTAATGTGGTGATCACTTTAACTATTACTGGTAATCATTATTGTCTGTGGTACTGGTGGTGAGATATAGCTCCAGTCTCCAGATACCGAGAACAAATATTCATACAAAGGATCTCCTGTGGCTGTCGGGGTTTGGTTGGACATGGTGTCTCACCACCTTTTTTTTGGACAAATTGTACCGCATAGCACCAGAGCCGAGGCATAGAATATAAGAGCAGGGAGGTGATGCTGGAGCTGTGTAAAGCTTTAGTTAGGCCACAGCTGGAGTACTGTGTGCGGTTCTGGTCACCAGATTATAGGAAGGGTGTGATTGCACTGGAGAGGGTGCAGAGGAGATTCACCAGGATGTTGCCTGGACTGGAGCATTTCAGCTATGAAGAGAAGCTGGGTAGGTTGGGGTTGTTTTCCTTAGAGCAGAGAAGGCTGAGGGGGACCTGGTAGAGGTATACAAAATTATGAGGGGCATAGATAGGGTGGATAGGAAGAAACTTTTCCTCTTAGTGGAGGGGTCAATAACCAGCGGGCTTAGATTTAAGGTAAGGGGCAGGAGGTTTAGAGGGGATTTGAGGAAAACTTTTTTCACCCAGAAGGTGGTTGGAATCTGGAACACACTGCCTGAGGGGTGGTAGAGACAGGAACTCTCACAACATTTAAGAAGTATTTAGATGAGCACTTGAAACACCATAGCATACAGGGCTACGGCCCAAGTGCTGGAAAATGGGATTAGAATAGATAGGTGCTTGATGGCCGGCAGAGACACAATGGGCCGAAGGACCTGTTTCGGTGCTATATAACTCTAATACTCTATGAGAGAGAGAGAGAGAGCTAGAGAGCTGCTCACTTTAAGTGATTTTAACATATACAGTGATTCAGCTAATCGATCATCCATCTTCAAATCAGTTCATACTTGTAAAAGTCCATTGCAGTCTCTCAGGTGAGATATTCCACCAACCCATCTTCCTTCTTGGATGGCTGCAAAATCCCATGGCATTATTTTGAAGAAAAGCAGGAGAATTATTCCTGTAGCCCTGGCCAATATTTATCCCTCAGTCAACATCATAAAAACCAATTATCTTGTCATTATTGCATTGCTGTTTGTGGGAGCTTGCTGTGTGCATATTGACTTTTGAGTTTTCCATGTTACAACAATGGCCACGCTTCAAAAAAGAGTACTTCATTGGGGCTTTGGGTTGTTTGCGTACCATGAAAGGTTCTATACAAATGCAAATCTTTCTTTTTCCAATAGAAATGGTACAAAACAGATTACACAATTGCTTTAAACATTCACAGACTTCTTATTTGTGTTAAATACAATTTTCCTTAATTAGCTTGAAATATCCTCAGCTGCTAAATGTTTTCCAATATTTTAGGTTTTATTGTTTGCTAACCAGACATATCAAAGATTGGTCACTATTAGTTAAAAGATCTTTGGCAGTTTAACTTCCTGATTTAATTATGATCTCAGGTACTAGCAACAATTTGTCTTACTAACTCAGACCAGATTGTTACTGTAAAATGGCCTGGGTTTTTGTTTTGATTAGAAGGTCAGTGACATTTTCTTGATGCATAACGTTATTGTATTAAAATATGAGCAATCATAACTATGAAGACTGCAAGGTTTGGTGCTGCAAGGAACAAAGATTATTCATGTTTGATTTTGACATTAGATTGCTATCCCAAGCCCTATAACGTGAACAGGGTATTGGAAGCACAGCTTGTTTATATTCAAAAGGACAGATACGTAAGCAGCCCTGCAGATCTCTGAGGTGCCTGCACTCCTCCAATTCTGGCCTCTTGAACATCTTGAATTTTTTATCACTCCGCCATTGGCAGCCGTACTTTCAGCTGCCTCAATCTTACGCTCCAGAATTCCTTCCCAAAAACTCTCTGCCTCATTAACTCACTTTCCTCCATTTAGATGCTTCTTAAAACCTACCTCTTTGACCAAGCTTTTGGTCATCTGTCTTCATAACTTCCTATCTGGCTCAATAGCATACTTTGTTTTCTCACACTCCTGTGAAGCACCTTAGAGGCACTATTTAAATACAACTTATTGTGATGTTTTGTGGGACCATTCCACAGACAACAGATTCTCCTTTGAATTTGAAATGTAAATTAGTTCATTTTTCATTGTGACTTTCAAGTCTATGAACGTATGAAAGACTTGACAGCTAGTTTGACAGTGGAGATCGCAGCTGTTAACTGTGTCAGCTACAAGGTCTACTGTCCTCCGATGAGAAACAGAAGGAAAATATTTTTGTGCAACGTTTATTGCCTACCACAAGAGTGATTTATTGCCATGGCAACTGTGCAGCCCTCCACAGCAATGTTTGACTAGGGTAGCAACAAGCAGAATATGTTTGATACTTTCATATTTTCCTGTGCACATAAAGACTTCAAAAATCAGAGCTATCAACTAAACAGTACAATATGCATCAGTACCTTTAGTTGTGACAGTTTATTATAGTCCTGTTTGGAAAATCTGTTTCCCTCAACAGTGAACTTTGATGTCATTGATGAATATTTAAATCATTATTTGAATAAGTTCCTTCAGTGCTGGCGTATTTTAGCAGAAGCAGTCAGGAAGAATGTCAAGTTTTGTGTTAAAACAACCATTCCTTCTTCTCCTCCGCCAGCTATCATTGAAACAACTAAATCCAAACAGACCAAATTAGAGTTTTTGCTTTTGGTGCAATTAGCAATTCTAGTGCAATGATGCTCCACATCGCACCCACCTTGAATATTATCTTGTTCCAACTTCCTGCTTAAACAATGAAACCCATGTTTAAATTTCCAAATTCTTTAGCTCCGGTTATGCTGATATTGGGGCAATTATGGTGATAAGCACAAGTAGCACAACTGTGCAGATACCCCAAGCCTCTATTTACATTTGTGAAACTTATCAAACCATCAATAGAGTAAGTATATGGTATTGTCACGAGCCCCTGAGGTTGAACATCTAACCATTTGTTGCTGTAATTTTTACTGTGCCACGTTTAAAAAATAACGCCACAGGTGATTTAAATCTTGGAAAGTAATTTACTTTGTTACTTGTTTACATTGTCTGTACAGTTGGGTTGAACTTGTTTTCTCTGGTTATGCATTTCCGTTAATCAGGACCATTCTCCATGTAACATAAAGTTACATCCAAGGGTGGGATGAGGTTTCCATTATGAAATAAAATAAATATAAAAATCTGTGAGCAGCATTTGTATCATCTATATTTTCAGGTCCTTAACCTGATGCTTGGACATTTCTTTTCTGCTTTTAAAAACTTTATTGGAGCATTTTCGGGTCTGCAGCTCTGAGGTAGCTCTCTGCATTCAGGGAGCTTTTTCTCAGCGTGTGCCCTCACCAGCATTGATATCATTGCCCACCTTCCTCCGCCCCCCCCCACCCCATCCTGGCAGTGCTGGGCACTCGGTGAGTTCCTGGCCAATCCCGAGCTCGCCGATCATGCCCGCCCGCCAAGCTAAAAATTCAGGCTCTAGATTTTCTGAGCCAATATCCTTTCCATCTATCGCACCGATTTCATCCTTAACGCCATGATACCTCCTTTTTGTTTTTGCCGCTCCATCCTAAACATCGAGTACCCTTGGATATTCAGTTCCCAGCCTTGGTCACCCCGCAGCCCTGTCTCCATAATTGCAATCACATTGTACCCATGTACCTCTATTTGCGCTGATAATTCGTCTACCTTATTGCGAATGCTCTGTGCCTTTAGACTTGTCTTTTTAATATTGTTGCACATCTATTTTTTGTACTATGGCCCTATTTGCTGCTGGACCCTGTTTCCTCTGCCTTCCACTTTTGCTTTCTACTTTCCTGTCTTTTATTTCTATCTTTATTTCCCTCTCTTATGTCTCCCTGCTCAGGTTCCCATCCCCCTGCCACTTTAATTTAAACCCTCCCCCACAGTACTAGTAAATACCCCTGTGAAGATATTGGTCCAGGTCCTGCTGGGGTGAACCTGTCCAGCTTTTACAGATCCCGTCTTCCTCAGAATTGATCCCAGTGCCTCAGGAATCTAAATCACTCCCTCCTGCACCATCTGTCTAGCCACATATTCATCTGGTCTATTCTCTTTTTCTTGATCTCACCAGCATGTGGCACTGGGAGTAATCCTGAGATTACTGTATTTGAGGTCCTGCTTTTTTGAGTTATTTCCTAGCTCCTTATATTCGGCTTTCAGGACCTCATCTCTCTATTTACCTATGCCGCTGGTACTGATGTGGACCATGACCTCTGTCTGTTCACCCTCCCCCTTCAGAATGTCCTGCAGCCGCTCAGTGACATCTTTGACGCTGGCACCAGGGAGGCAACACACCATCCTGGTGTCATGTCTTCAGCTGCAGAAACGTCTGTCTGTTCCCCTTACAGTAGAATCTCTTATCACAATTGCTCTGCCACTGTTTTTCCTCCCCACTGCTCACCCCAACCCCCACCACCACCCTGGGCAGCTGAGCTACTCGTAGTGCCACAGACTTGGCTCTTGCTACATTCCCCTGAGAAACCATCTCCTCCAGCAGTATCCAAAATGGAAAACCTATTGGGGAGGGAGATGGACCCAGGGGACGCCTGCACTATCTGCCTAGTGCTTTTACTCTGTCTGGTGGTCACCCATTCCCTTTCTGCCTATGCATTCATTACCTGCAGTGCGACCACCTCACTGCATGCACTATCCACAAAGATCACATTCTTGCGGGTGCTCCACAGTGACTCCAAGAGTAGCTCCAGTTCCAAAACACAGATTTCAAGTAGCTGCTGTTGGAGGCACGTCATGCACATGTGGTCGGCCTGGACACTGCAAGTGCCCCTGACTTCCCACATTGCACAGGAGGAGCATTCAACTTGTTCGAGCTGCCCTGCCATGACTTTTACCCTTAAATTACCCCCTTTACTTTTACTTCCCCTAGTTTAGAGAATATGAAAGACAGAATAAATACTTCCCAGGTCCTACTTACCCAGGCTGTCACTCGTCTTATTGAGGAAAGTTAGAAAATGAAAGGATCACTCCTTCCCTTTTCAGTGAACTCTCTCTCACCAACTCTAAATTAGGCACTCTAATGCAGCCCAGAGAAGCACTCCAGTGCAGACAAAAGCAGCACTGTAGATGTTTATATGCTGTCTGAATCTAGCTTCTGAAAACCTGTTTAAGCCAGTTAACCAATTAACTAGTTACAGCTGCAAGCAGAGCCTATATAAGACCTGTTTTAAAGCTGGACTAAAACTCAACTTATCCCAACAGAAAAGTAACAGTTTCTAAATTAAAGAAAGATTATACTTCAGATAGAAATTCACAGAACCACAGATTCACAGTGCATTAGAGACCCTTCGGCCCATCAAGTCTGCACCGACACGGGAGAAACACCTGACCTACCTACCTAATCCCATTTACTATTACTTGGCCCATAGCCTTCAATGTTATAATATGCCAAGGGCTCATCCAGGTACTTTTTAAAGGTTGTGAGGCAACCCCTCCACCACCCTCCCTGGCAGCACATTCCAGACCGTCACCACCCTCTGGGTAAAAAGGTTTTTCCTCACATCCCCCCTAAACCACCTACCCCTCACCTTGAACTTATGTCCCCTTGTGACTGACCCTTCAACTAAGCTGCTCCCTATCCACCCTGTCCATGCCCCTCATAATCTTGTACACCTCGATCAGGTCACCACTCAGTCTTCTCTGCTCCAACGAAAACAACCCAAGTCTATCCAACCTCACTTCATAACGTAAATGTTTCATCCCAAGCAACATCCTGGTGAATATCCTCTGCACCCTCTCCAGCGCAATCACATCCTTCCTATAATGTGGCAACCAGAACTGCACACCAAGGTGGCCTCACCAAGGTTCTATACAACTCCAACATGACCTCCCTACTTTTGTAATCTATGCCTCGATTGATAAAGGCAAGTGTCCCATATGCCTTTTTCACCACCCCACTAACATGCCCCTCTGCCTTCAGAGATCTATGGACACACACGCCAAGGTCCCTTTGTTCCTCAGAACTTCCTAGTGTCATGCTGTTCATTAAATACTTCCTTGTCAAATTATTCCTTCCAAAGTGTATCACCTCACACTTTTCAGGCTTAAATTCCATTTGCCACTTATCTGCCCATTTGACCATCCCGTCTATATCTTCCTGTAGCCCAAGACACTCAACCTCACTGTTAACCACCCGGCCAATCTTTGTGTCATCCGCAAATTTACTAATCCTACCCCCCACATAGTCATCTATGTCGTTTTTATAAATGATAGTAATAGGGGACGGAGCACGGATCCCTGTGGTACACCACTGGACACTGGCTTCCAGTCACTAAAGTAACCTTCTGTCATCACTCTGCCTCCTACAACTAAGCCAATTTTAAATCCACCTTATCAAATTACCCTGTCTCCCATGTGCCTTTGCCTTCTTTATAAGTCTCCTATGTGGGACCTGGTCAAAGGCTTTGCTGAAATCCACATAAACTACATTAACTGCACTACCCTCATCTACACACCTGATCAGCTCATCAAAAAATTCAATCGAATTTGTTAGGCATGACCTCCCTCTGACAAAGCCATGCTGACTATACCTGATCAAACCTTGCCTCTCCAAGTGGAGATAGATTCTCTCCTTCAGAATTTTCTCCAATAGTTTCCCTGCCACTGACGTGAGACTCACTGGCCTGTATCTCTACAACCCTTCCTAAATAACGGAAACACATTAGCTGTTCTCCAGTCCTCTGGCACCTCCCCCATGGCCAGAGGGGAATTAAAAATTTGGGTCAGAGCCCCTGTGATCTCCTCCTTTGCCTCCCTCAGCAGCCTGGGACACAAATCATTCAGAACTAGAGATTTGTCCACTTTTAAGCCTGCCAACACCTCCAATACCTTGTCACTCCCTGTATCAATTTACTTAAGAACCTCGCAGTCTCTCTCCCAGAGTTTGATTAACCCTTAAAAGTCCCTCTCTCACCAAACTCCAACTGAAGCACTCTAAAGCAGCCCAAAACAGCACTCAGGTATAGACATGTCTCTGCTGCCCTTGACCTTCTAGATGGTAGTGGTCATGGTTTGGAAGATTCTGTTTAAGGAGGTTTGCTGAGTTTCTGCAGTGCATCTTGTAGATGGTACACACTGCTGCTACTGTGCGTTGGTGGTGGAGGGAGTGAATGTTTGTAGATGTGGTGCCAATCAAGTGGACTGCTTTGTCATAGATGGTGTCAAGCTTCTTGAGTGTTGTTGAAGCTGCACTCATCCAGGCAAGTGGGGGGCATTCAATCACACTCCTGACTTGTGCCTTGGACAGGCTTTGGGGAGTCAGGAGGTGAGTTACTCCCCTCAGAATTCCTAGCTTCTGATCTGCTCTTGTATCCAGAGTCCAGTTCAATGGTCATTGGTAACCCCCCAGGATGTTGATAGTGGTGGATTCAGTGATGGTAATGCCATTGAACATCAAGGGATGATGGTTAGATTCTCTCCTGTTGGGGATGGTCATTGCTTAGCATTTTTGTTGCGCAAATGTTACTTGCAACTTGTCAGCCCAAGCCTGGATATTGTCCAGGTCTTGTTGCATTTGGACATGGACTGCTCCAGTATCTGAGTCGCCGTGAATGGCACTGAACATTGTGCAATCATCAGCGAATATCCCCACTTCTGACCTTAAGATGGAAGGAAGGTCATTGATGAAGCAGCTGAAGATGGTTGGGCCAAGGACACTACCCTGAGGAACTCCTGCAGCGATGATCTGGAACTGAGATGACTGACCTCCAACAACCACAACCATCTTCCTTTGTGCTAGGAATGATTGCTTTCTCCCTGATTCCCATTCAGTCCAGTTTTGATCAGGCTCCTTGATGCCACACTCGGTCAAATGCTGCCTTGATTCAAGGGCAGTCACTCTCACCTCACCTCTGGAGTTCAGCTCTTTTGTCCACGTTTGATCCAAGGCTGTAATGAGGTCAGGAGCTGAGTGGCCCTGGTGGAACCCAAACTGAGCATCAGTGAGTAGGTTATTGCTAAGCAAGTGCTGCTTGATAGCATTGTCAATGACCCCTCCATCATTTTACTGATGATGGAGAGTAGACTAATCGGGCAGTAATTGGCTGGGTTGGATTTGTCCTGCTTTTTTTGTAGAGGACATACCTGGGAAATTTTCCATATAGTCAGTTAGATGCCAGTGTTATAGCTGCACTGGAACAGCTTGGCGAGGGGGAACAACTGGTTCTGGAGCACAAGTCTTCAGTATGTTGTCACTCCCTATATCAGCAAATTGATATAGGGAGTGACAAGGTATTGGAGGGACCCCTAGAGGAGTCTGAGATGGATAATCCATTTGGCATTTCTTGCTGAAGATCGTAGCAAATGCTTCAACCGTTTCTTTTGCACTGATTTGCTGGATTCCCCCATCATTGAGGATGGGGATATACCTTGACACTCCCTATACCAATTTGCTTAAGAACCTCACAATCTCTCTCCCCAAGTTCGATACCTTCATCCTCATTCTCTTGGGTGAAGACGGATGTGAAGTATTCATTCAATACTCTAGCGATATCTTCTGGCTCCAGCCATAGATTGCCCCCTTGGTCCCTTATGGGCCCTACTCTTTCATTGGTTATCCTCTTCCCAAGATATTCTATACTTAGAGAATATCTTGGGATTTTCCCTACTTTTACCAGCCAGAGCTTTCTCATATCCTCTCTTTGCTCTCCTAATTGCTTTCTTAAGCTCCGCCCTGCACTGTCTGTACTCCACTAATGCCTGTGTTGATTTGCTTCCCTTGTACCTGCTAAAAGCTTCTCTTTTCCTTCTCATCGTCACCCGAATATCTCTGGTGATCCATGGTTCTCTGGGCTTGTTACTCCTTCCTTTCACCCTAGAGGGAACATGTTGAGCCTGTACCCTCCCCAT
The DNA here is from genome assembly GCF_017639515.1 of Carcharodon carcharias. Lineage (NCBI taxonomy): Eukaryota > Metazoa > Chordata > Chondrichthyes > Lamniformes > Lamnidae > Carcharodon > Carcharodon carcharias. The sequence goes on along the minus strand of NC_054469.1, from coordinate 215,071,312 downwards.
TTCCTTTTTGAACATCCCCCACTGTTCCTCTGTAGATTTCCCCACAAGTAACTGTTCCCAGGCAACCTTGGCCAGATCCTGCTTTATTTTACTAAAATCCACTCTCCCCCAATCCAAAACATTTTTTTGCAACTTTTAGATTTCTTTGTCCATAACAAACTTAACCTGTACCATGTTGAGGTCACTATCAATCAAAAGCTCCCCCACCACCACCTCAGCCACCTGTCCGGCTTCATTCCCCAGAATTAGGTCCAGCACTGTGCCATCCCTTGTTGGACCCTCTACATATTGACCTAAAAAGTTCTCCTGTACACATTTCAAGAAATCCACTCCATCCAAGCCCTTAACACTATGTCTATCCCAATTAATGTTGGGAAATTGAAATCACCTAATATAATTATCCTATTGTTATTGTTTTTACACACCTCCACAAATTGTGCACATATTTGCTCCTCAATTTCCCGCTGACTATCTGTGGGTCTGTAATAAACACCTAATAATGTGGTTGCCCCTTTTTTATTCCTAAGCTCTACCCACAAAGCTTCATTTGATGCCCCCTCCAAGACATCATCTCTCCTTACTGCAGTAATGGACTCCTTAACTAATAATGCAATGCCCCTTCCTCTTTTACCCCCTCCCCTGTCTCACCTGAAGATTCTATATCCCGGAATGTTGAGCTGCCAATCCTGCCCTTCCCTCAACCACGTCTCAGTGATGGCTACTATATCACAATTCCACATGTCAATCCTCACCCTTAACCCATCTGTTTTACCTGTAATACTCCTGGCATTAAAGTAGAGGCCATCCAGCCTTGCCTTATTCCCATGAAGTTTAATGCAGCTGTACTCCCTCTGACTTGATTGTTTTACTGTATTATGATGTGTCCCTATTCTGCTGACATTCTGTGTCCCCTCCCCTTGCTGAATTAGTTTAAACTCCTCCCAACAGCACTAGCAAACCCACCCGCAAAGATATTAGTCCCGTTCTGGTTCAGATGTAGACCGTCCCACTTGTGCAGGTCCCACCTTCCCCAGAAATGGTCCCAGTGATCCAGGAATCTAAAACCCTCCCTCCTGCACCAATTCTTAAGCCACATATTCATCTGTGCTATTCTCCTATTTCTGAGCTCACTAGCACGTGGCATTGGGAGTAATCCAGAGATTACAACACAAGAGGTCTTGCTTTTTAGTCTACTGCCTAACTCCCTAAATTCTTGATGCAAGACCTCATCCCTCTTTCCACCTATGGCATTGGTACCTACATGAACCATGACCTCTGCCTTATCACCCTTCCCCTCAGGATGCCCTGCAGCTGTTCAGTGGCACCCCAGACACTGGCACCAGGGAAGTCACACCATCCTGGAGTCACGTTGACGGCCACAATAGTGCCTATCTGTTCCCCTGACAATAGAATCCCCTATTACTATTGCTCTTCTTCCCTTCCTCCCCTCCTGTACAGACAGGCTGCTTGTGGCGCCAGAAGCTTGGCTCTGTCCACACTCCCTGGAGGAACCAGCGCCCTCATCAGCCTCCAAACTGGAATACCGATTTGCGAGCAGGATCCCAGGGGACTCCTGAACTACCTGCCTGTTTCTTTTGGAATGTCTGGTGGTCACCAATTCCCTTCCTTCTTCAAGTCCTTTCATCTGCGGTGTGACCACTTCTCTAAACGTGCTATCCACGATGCTCTCAGACTCACAGATGCTCCACAGTGTCCCCAGCCACTGTTCCAGCTCTGAAACCTGAGCTTCCAGGAGCTGCAGCTGCACACACTTCCTGCACACATGCTGGTCCCAGGCACTGGAAATATCCCCAGATTTCCACATGGAGCACAAGGAGCACACCATGGCTTTGAGCGCTGCTGCCATGACTTATCCCTTTAAATTAAACCTTTTAAGTCAATTACTCTAGGGCCCTTATTTCCTGATCTGCGTTACTGTAGAATGTACAAGCTATAAACAACAAAAAGACCTTAAACTATAAGTGATAAAAGTAGTAAATACCTTACCCACTACTTACCAGTGATTCCTTTCCCTTGTAGCCTCTCCTGCTGCAGCACGCTCTGAAGGTTTAGGAAGTTGAATAGCAAGGAAAAAATGCAAAGAGCACCTCATCCCCTATGCACCAAATCCCCACTTTACACTAAATTCCAAATCCCACTCTGGCTGTGCCCTACTCAGGACATGGTCTCTCCCCTGTTCATGTGCAAGCACACTGTAGTGTTCTTCCAGATAGTCCCTTTATTAAATAGAGCTGACTTGACTCACCACTAGTTAGTTAAGCTTCAAACAGTAATTAACCCCTATTCAGGACCTAATGAGGCTTCAGATTAATGACAGTTGGTTGGTTGAGGAATTACTTATCTCTGTCTATCACTTGCTGCTTATGCTGTTTGGCACCCAAGTAGTCCTGTGTTATAACTTCACCAGGTTCACATCTCATTTTTAGGTATGCCTGATGCTGCTCCTGGTCTTCTGCTATATCATTGACAGTGGACAGAATCAAGCTGTTTCCCAGTAAATATTTCACTGCAAAAAGCTGTGATCAAATTCCATAATCTCATTCAAAGTCACCTTAATCGAAGTGAATAAAGTATAAAGTTAGCTGATATTCCCTTATTCTGGTCTTTTTCCTGAATCCTGGAACTCCCTCCCTAACAGCACAGTGGGTGTACCTACACAACATGGACTGCATCAGTTCAAGAAAGCAGCTCATCGCCACTTTCTCAAGGGCAATTAGGGATGGGCAATAAATGCTGGCCTAGCCAGTGACACCCACATCCCACAAATGAATAAAAAAAATGAATATCAAGTTTCTTTTCCATTAACAGAACAGACACAAACCATTCAAACCTTGAAGCTCGCTCTATCGACATTTCTACTTTTAATCTATGATGTACTTTAATTCAACAATTTCATTTTTGAGGGGATATTCTGAATAAACATTCCCTGAATTCCAAAGGTAAATTTTACAATGTTCATCTTTCTCATTATGTTCACCATTTCACTCTAACTAGTCAACACCATGTGCCCAATTGGAGGAGTTTATCAGTTCAGGTGCACTGGTGGGTGTTGTGGGCAGGAGGGAGGTTAAAATCAGCAAAAAAATCAGGAAGCTTGCTCCAACCCACAAAACATTTGCATTTGATTGGAGTGAGTTAGGCTGTGTGCATGGAACTGCCTCAGGAGAGGTGTGATCTCAATGAACATATGGAAATTGCTCAATTAAGGCATTATTGACTGAGACTTTTGTGCTGACCTTTGGTTCACAGTTTTTCTGGGCTTCCTGAAACTCATCAATAAAAGCAAGCGAAGTACACAGTTACATTTGAGGGAGTTCAATCAGTCTCAGGGAAATATGCTAATAACCATAACCCTAATCCTAACCCTGATAAATACTGTGTACTCACAGCTACTTTCTCAGCTGCTAGTGTACAAGGATTTTCTCACATACTTTTGTACTCTTTGGCGATTTAATCGATACTTTGGGAATCTGATCTAATAGTTCGGGATGGGTGTGCTTCTGCTGCCTTAGGCTGGGCCTCAGTTGAGGCCCAAGGTGCTCAACATCAACAACAGCAGCAGCAACAATCTGCTGCACACAGAGCTCGAGCTCAAGATCAGGCAGCAATATAGGGATGCAGCCTTCAGGAAGCCACAGCTGGCGCACAGGGTCTTTAACATGCTGTGACACAGAGGGTGTTGAGATGAATGGCAGACATTTGCAGCTTGCTGAAGAAAGATCTGCTTCCTGCTGGAACTGGTGACCACACTTTACTGGTAGTTCTCAAAGCCACCACCAATTTCAACTTCCTTACGTATGGGACCTTCCAGGGCTCTGCCAGTGACATTTGCAGAATGTTGTCGTGAACAGTTCACAAAAGCATGAGGCAGGGTAACTGATGGTTTGTTTTCCAGGGCCAGCAATTGTGTGAACTTTGCCACTGATGATGTCATTCAGGAAGGGTGGTCACTCGGGTTTGAGGCTTAGCCTGGTGTCACGTGTACACGGGACAATTGGGCTGCCCCAGATCACCTGGGAGGATTCGTCAACTCCAATGGTTTCCATTTGATCTATGTGTAGCTGCTATTCAACCATGGAAAGATATTTATTCAGCTGTGTGAATGATTCCCAGGCATCTGCCATGAAGGTTTTATTCTATAACAATCCAACCCCCCTGCTGCCTTCAGGTCAGAGGCAGAGCTTTGAGTTGTCTGCTCAGAGAAAGGGATACCGTTAAAATGTCATTGCTGACATCTCTCAGAAACCCGAGGAATGAAGCCCTGGAGTTATATAATGAAAGTCATATAACCACCAGATTCATCACTGAACGAACCATTGACATGCTAAATATGTGCTTTAGGTGTGTGGAAAGATCTGGAGTGTCCTACAATTACTCATAGGGTCTCTGGGATAGGAGTGGTTTATAACATCCTATACAACTTTACCAGGAAAACAAAGTAGGACCAACAAGAGGAACAAGATACAGAGTGCGGATTCTCTCCATAGATTCTGAGGAGGAGGAGGACGATGAGAGAGAGGAAGGTGATGGGTGCACAATAATTCCCAGGATGCCAGGAGACAATCTGCTTTAGCTTTGTTTGGGAGATTCATTTTAGCCACTCGTTGGCTGGAGTGTGACAGGGAGATAGAGCTCTTTTATGTCTTGAGTAAATGAGTTCGTTGGCCAACTGAACTCTAACTGCATGCTTTCCTATCTTCTCCTCAATTGCTGCTTGCAATAAATAATGTGGAGAGACTGATGTAAGAATAAACAGTGATGGTTTATTGAGGCACAGGACAGAGCACCAGGTCATACATGCTTACTCAGAAACCTCCAGAAGTAGACTTACAGTTCCCAGTTGCCCACACTGTACAGTGAGTCATCAGTGCTGTCACATGATCAGTACACTTGCATTCTCTTAAAGGGACAGGGTGCCTCACTTCAGCACAAGACCACAAGCAGCAGAGTGGGGCAATTGCATGCAAGAACAAGGGGTGCTCTCAGTAGAAGGTTCTGCACTCTAGAATCTTTGGGGAGTATGTGTCCTACCTCCTCCCAACCAGGAGTAGTGTCTCAGCCAGCTACACTCCATCAAGAGGTGGTCACGAAACAGTGCCAACACCCATAACCAGATATCAAACCACAGAGCAGGGCGATGACAGTGCTGCTGGTGGCCAATAAAATCATCATTGCTCTCAACTTCTACACCAGCAGATCCTTCCAGCCGAGAGCAGATAACGTTGCCAATATTTCACAGTTTGCCATGAGTCAGGGAAATAACTGAGGCCTGGTAGAGAAGGGCAGGGGAATTCATTGCCTTCTCTCTAACAAGGGAGAAGCTGGATGAATGGGCAGCTGGTTTTGCCAGGACAGCAGGATCCCCATATGTTAACAGGGAGATGTACTGTGACTACAAGAACTACCACTCCATGCACATCCAGTTGGTGTGTGATGCACGTACAGAGAATCATGGCAGTTAATGCACATTATCCTGATAGCAACCAGGATGCACTCAACCTGTGCCAGTCAGCCATACTGCCATCTTTGGGCCACCACAGTGAATCAGAATGTGGCAACTGACTGGCAAGGGCTACTCACTCTATGCCCTGGTCATTACCACACCCTCTCCCCCTCTGCCACCTGACCACACAAAGACAGCACAGCTACAATAAAAGCCATGCAGCAACCAGGAGTGTGGTGAAGTAAGCCATTGACATCCTGAAACTGTGGTCCCATTGCCTGGATTGTGGGGAAGGAGCCTTCGCAATGGATCAAAGTGTGTCTCCAAGTTCCTGAAGATCTGCTGAGTCTTCCACATCTCAATCTCATGAGGGTTCAGCCAGCCAGCAGGCTTCTGGAGGGCATCTTGAAAGGGGGAGGAAGAGGGCAAGTATCCAGGAACTCTTTGCTCTGTACAGGCTGTCCACTTTCATGGGGAGGGACTGCAGGAAGCCTTGCAAGATGTTGTCTAGGTTTAAAAGGCCCAGTTTCACCTCAGTGTGGACTGCGGCAGCCTGGGCTGAATGAAAAGCAACAGTGAGGGCACTGGTGGAGTGGCAGTCATGCTGCCAATGGGCAGCAGGCTCATGCTCCCACTGGCAGCCTCTCAGCAATCCAGTAAACTGCTGGAGGATCGATTGCTGGACTTTGCCTCTTTAATCCATGATGGTAGTAATCTGAGGCTTCATGACAACATACTGAGATCTCATGACCTCAGGTTGAGTTCCCACTGCAGCACTCAGATATCAGGTGGTTTCTGCTTGGGCTGCAGTGACATTGACAACCGACTCTCTGGCAAGTCTCTGTGTACATTTTCTGTCTGCCTTTTCCTGTATTTCCCAATCAAAGCCCATACCTGAATCCTCTGCTGCAGAGCTCGTCTGAAACTTGCCAATTGGTGACTCTGTCTCCGTGTCTAGATGCATAACACTCGTACTTGGTGACTCACCAGATACTGAATGTACATCTATAATAATCATCAAAGTCTGGGCTGTTGATTGCAAGTATTAGATCAAGTGATCTTGTTTCTTCATCAGAGGCCTGGTGTTGGTTATTCCCTTCAGGGTGAGTCTACACTGACTGCCCATCAGTGCATACAACATGACAGTACACATTTGTCATTGGTTTAATTTTATCCAAATCCCTCACATATCCCCAGGCAGGTTTATTTTTGCTTCACATTCTGCGGTTAAAGGGGACGTCCATGAGTGCTAAGCAATATCATCACTTCCTGCAGTTATTATGCAGTCAGCATGACATGGGGGAACCGTTACCAAGTAAACACGGGAGGAAAGGGAACTTAGAATGCGTAGAAAAATATATTTTAGCCATTCCTATAATCTTTTAATGAACTGTTTTTTTTTATCTCATTATAAAGAGGTTTCCTCAACATCTCGTGTCTAATTTTAATATTGCAGAAGCACTTGGTGTAGAATCAAGTGAAAGTATTTGCATAATAGTCACACAGAAAAATATTGCTGAGACTCCCATTGAGATTCCCCAGCTCGTAGTTCAGGCAACATAAAGGGTGAAAAGCCTTTGGAGAAACTGCTTCGTTTGACACATTAGTTTGTTGGAAACAGAATTATTGGGTAATCTGGTGGCTTCGAGGGTGGTCCACAATGTCTGGGGAGAGTGGAAGGAGCTGGAACGAGAAGGAGGGAGAGGAGGAGGGCATCACGCAGGAGGCCATGCCTACAGTGAGTTTTCAGCCTTCCTCCGCCCCACTGAGGGTCAATTTGTCACTGAGCAATGTCACCCACTGCAGCCTAACCACAAGGCATGACTGCCCTGCAACTGTTAAGATTACCAGGCCTCCTAATTTTTATGCTACACTCTCTGTCAGCTGGTGACATCGGCAACATCTCAGTTTGTTCTGCAGTGCTGGGTCAGAAGTCACCAAGCCTCCTTACACTAGTATGAAAACTTATATCTCACTTCCAATAGACAGAGTGAGACAGGAGCACTTGGTGGGGCCCCTTGGCAGCCCTGGAGTCTATGCTGCAGCCTCTCACCCCACAGCCTCGCCAGACCATACACGACTGTGGTAAAATTCATTTGAACGCAGCAGATAAAAGTTATAGGCAGAAGTTAGAATTCAGTTTTAGAACACAGAAAATTGGCAAATATCACTCTGCAAATTGAAAAGACAAACCAATAACTAAACGGAATATAACAGCCAAAGTGTTATGCATATCAGAAATAAAACCAAAAGATGCTGGAAATACTCAGCAGGTCTGGCAGCATCTGTGGAGAGAGAAACAGAGTTAACATTTCAGGTTGAGATTACCCTCCATCAGGACTGAAGAAAGCTAGTTTTTAAGCCAGTGGAAGTGGTGAGAGGACTGAAAAGTAGTAGTTGAGGCAACACTGGTGAAAATTCCTTGCTGCCTAGCAGCACCATCAGTTACTGACCACGTTTAATATACAGCCAGTTAAGTGTTGGGGCCTATTTTCCAAATAGGCATGAAATTGCACACAGGTTTAGGGAATGGGTTCGCTGTCACACAGGACACACTGGTCTCCATTTTATACCTGCAAAATGGTGCAAACCAATTCTGCACCATGTTTGGCAGCATCATGTCCACGCAAAAGATGTAACACCTGCCCCTTCACTTCCTCTCTCCTCACCGTCCAAGGGCCCAAACACACCTTTCAAGTGAAGCAGCATTTCACTTGCATTTCCCCCAACTTAATCTACTGCATTCGTTGCTCCCAATGTGGTCTCCTCTACATTGGAGACACGCCCCCCACCCTCCCCCCACCGCACCCCCACCCACCCTCCACACCTTAAACCAGCTCATATTTCACCCCTTCCTTGGATTCACCTAGTTCTGTTGAAGGGTCATGAGGACTCGAAACGTCAACTCTTTTCTTCTCCGCCGATGCTGCCAGACCTGCTGAGTTTTTCCAGGTAATTCTGTTTGTGTTTTGGATTTCCAGCATCCGCAGTTTTTTTGTTTTTATCTCTGCACCATGTTTATCTGTCAAGGAAACATAAGTCTAAAGAACTCTCCATTCTCGTTGGCACAATCAAGCTGGCGATTGGTTACTAGCTGTTACATGACAGGTGTCTTAGCAGCCACTCACTGTAAACATGTCAGTGAATTATTATATTTATACGTGGACTGCCAATTGAGAGCAGTCTCCATAGTTACAGCCAAAAATCAGTGTAAAAAGAAACAACTCCAATGCTGCTGTGCCTTCTGATGCAGGCTGAAGTGGGATAGCAAACACAGTGATTGTGAATTTTTCAGAATAATTCTTGACACAGCAAAACATGTAGAGGGAAAAGAATATTTGCATCCAAAAGGCTGGGATTAATCATACAAGCCTGCAGGTTGATAGCAACATGGCAGGAACTCTATCAGAGCTGCTCTCTCACCCATCAACTTAGCTCAATGTGCAGTGGAAACCCCCAGTGAACAATATAAACAGAGTCAGTGCCACATTCTGGACATAATGATGACCCAGGAGGTGGGAGTAATTAACCCTGGGGAAATTCTGAGTTAAAAATGGCTCATTGCCTTGATGCAGGTCGAACTACAGGAACACATTTTAAGCATGTGTTGGATTTTATGGGACTCTGTGGTCCCCATTCTACAGCTAAAAAGATAGTGGGGGAGCTAACCAAGGATCCCAGCAGCTGCCCCTCAGCAACTGAACGCTGGGCAGGAGCGGGTACAAGCGGGCCGTTTCCCGATCAGCCCACCCGATTGGGGGCGCGCCGCCATTTTACATGGGCAAGACAATTAAGGCCCACCCAGTGTGACATCTGCCCAGAAACGCTGAGTGCTCCTTGTCTGGGGGGGAGGGATTCCCTGAGCCGGGAGTGCACTCTTTCACATACGCACAAGAAGGAGCACATTGATCTCCCTGAGGCAAAGCGCTGCCTTAGGGGGATCAGCTCAAGATTCAAAGGTTCTCCCAAGGCAGAAAAAAATATTCCTGATATGTCTCTGCTCATGTGACACTGTCACATGAGCTGGGACATGTCAATTTCTTATACTTAAACATTTTATAGAAATTTTAAAACCCTCATGAAGCCTCATTCCACCCGTGGATGAGGTTTCATGTTTTTTCTGAAGGCTGCCTGATCTCTTCGCCTGCCCACCAACCTTAAGGTTGGACGGGCAGCTCAGTTGATTGTTTTCATTGCTCATTAACTGGCCTTAATAGGCTTTTGACAGTTCAGCCAAATTGGTTACTTGCCCTAAATGACGCAGGGTGATGTCGGGATGCACACGGGATGTATCCCAGCGTCACCTTGTGTGTCGGCGAGGGGGCTCCGTCCACACTTGCCGACCGGAAAATGCAGCCAATTTATTCATTGTATAATTTAGAGGTAGGAAGAACAGAACCAAACAGTGAGGGCAAATGATGGGCTTATCAGAATGGAGGTGTTCCCAGGAGCTTTCACTACAGTAATAGGTGGGCATATTTTCACAGAGCTGAATTACGGGGAATGTAAATTCAATTTGGAAGATACAGATACCAAATTCAAAACTCACACAGGAGAAGACTTGGATGTCAAAGCAGGGTTACGCTACAGTACAGAAATCGATCAGTAAAATTAGCCTTGGTGGTGGTAGCGGGTGAGGGGGCCAAGCCTCCTTGGATGAAACTGGCTGAAAGAAATTAAATTGGATTGGGCTGAGATCTTCCAGCTGAGAGCCAGTGGCCACCTGAGCCCCTACAAAAATACACCTCAGTTTTCCAAGATGAACTCGGGAAGATCCAGGGGCTACAAGTCAAAATTCAGGTCGATCTCAGACTCGACCCCCCAACTTATGAAGGCAAGACCTTATGCAATGTGGGAAAAGGTAGGTGTCAAATTGGACAGATTAGAGAAGCTGGGAGTGACACAACCTGTACAGTTCTCAGAATGGGCAGCACCAATAGTCCCTGTACTTAAACCCAACCAAAGTGTTCAAAATTGTGGAGATTACAAACTGACTGCCAACAAAGTGGACAAGTTGGACAGACACCCTATACCAAAAATTGAAAACCTGTATGCTGAGCTGGAAGGTGGAACTGCCTATACGAAGCTTGATATGAGCTAAGCTTATCAACAATTGGAGTTAGAGAAGGCCTCCCAGAAATTTGTCACAATTAATGCACACAAAGGGCTGTACCAATACACCTGTTTACCTTTTGGTGCATCCTCAGCATGTGCCATATTCCAGAGGACAATGGAAAGTTTACTGCAGGGACCGCCTCACGTTGAAGTTTATTTAGATGATGTTCTGGTGACAAGACTCACTAAAAGGAGCATTTGAAAGAAGTTTTGAAACGTTTTTCACAGGTGGGATTGTGTTTTAAAAAAAGAAAAATGCACGTTCCAAGCGAAAGAGGTAATTTATTTGGGTCACAGGGTAGATGCACAGGGCCTCCACCTTGTTGAGGAAAAAGTCAGAGCCATTCGAGAGGCACCAGCACCAAAGAACACCCCCGCGCTCAAATCATTCTTGGGGACGATCAATTACTATGGATGCCTTGTGCCTAATTTGTTGACAGAATGGACACCCCCTGTATCACCTACTCAAGAAAAACCAACATTGGTCTTGGCAAACAGCACAGAGAGAAGCTTTCACACAAGTGAAACAACTGTTACACTCATCCGCCCCTTTAGTGCATTTTGACCAAAGAAAAGACTGACAGTTCCTGACATGTGACTCATTTCCTTATGGAGTGGGAGCAGTGCTCTCCCATCAAATGGATGATGGTTCAGAACGACCAATTGGATATTTACCAAGAACTCTCAATGCAGCAAAAAAGGGGCATTCACAGGTAGAAAAAACAGGCTTATCAATCATCTTTGGTGTCAAGAAATTTCACCAATATGTACACGGACATCATTTTGCTATAATTTCAGACCATAAGCCTTTGCTAGTGTTGTTCAGTGAGGACAAGGTTATACCACCCATAGCCACTGCAAGAATACAGAGATGGGCGTTGATCCTGGCAGTGTAGGAGTAACTTTCATCCACAGGCCTGGAAATCAGATTGGAAACGTTGATGCATTTAGTCGTTTGCCTTTGAAAGAAAATGACGAGGATGTTCCAGTTCCTCAAGAACTCATTTTATCATTGAACTTCTTAGATTCATCCCCGGCATGTGCCAGACAGATCAGAGATTGGACCCAGTCTTCGCCAAAGTACGAGAACAAGTTCTTCACGGTTGGTCACAAGAACAGGGATCTGACAAAATGAAACCATATTTGCACAGAAGATGTGAGATAACCAGGTAGGATGGTATCTTATTGTAAGGAGCTTGAGTGATTGTTCCTCCAAAAGGACTAAAGTCATTGTTAACTGAACAAAATGATGCCCATCCAGGAATTTCTCAAATGACACCCATGGCACCCAACTATTTATGGTGGCCTGGAATGGATGGAGAAACAGAGAGCTTAGTGAGAAGTTGTATACAGTATCAGACAGTGTATAAGTTACCTTCAACAGCTCAGTTACACCCTTGGGAGTGGCCAGGGAGGCCATGGGTGTGATTACTTATTGACTATGGGGGACCTTTTATGGGAACAATGTTTCTCCTTATTATTGATGCTCACTCAAAATGGATGGGCATATATGGGGTGAAGTCACCAACATCTTCTGTGACAGTAGGCAAGCTATGTCAAAGTTTCGCTATCAACGGACTACCAGAAGTGGTCATATCTGATAACGGCACAGCACTTACGAGTGCTGAGTTTCAACAGTTTATCAGCCTCAACGGTATCACTCATGTAAAAACTTCACCGTGCCACCCTTCTTCGAATGGACTGGCCGAGAGAGGTTCAAACGTTCAAAACTGGCAGGAAGAAATTAACAGTAGACTCCATAGCGACCAACCTAGCATGTTTTCTTTTCCATTATAGAACCACCCCTCATATGACAACAGGTATCACACCTTTGGAATTATTGATCAAACTCTGCTTCAGAATGAGATTGAGCTTAATAACCCCAGATTTAGGGGGGAAGGTGGAAACGAGTTAGGAAAGTCAGAAAACTGGACACAACTGGCATAGTTGTGACAGAAAGTTCACCATAGGAGAGAGGGTATATGTGAAAAATTTTGGCGAAGGAACCAATTGGTTATCAGGCGAAATTAGTGCAGTGACTGGACCTCTTTCTTACCATTTGAAAGTGGAAGACCGAGTCTTACAGAGACATACAGATCATATAAGGAGGAGAGAAACAAAGCATCAGGAAATTATTCCTCCAGTGTTCATGACTGCGTCAACATCTCCTGTTGAAAGAAATAAATAGAGTACCCATGTGTCTAAAAGATCTGCTGTACCTGCAAGAGTTGAGGAAACAGAATTGTAGGTGCCCACCAAAGAACCTGATGTTTGGATAACAGCAGAAAAGCAGGTTCCTGACAAAACATCTGAAGCTATAGAGCTGAGACGCTCTACATGTATAAGGAAACTCCCAGAAAGACCGAATTAGTAAATTACCTATCTGTGTAAATAATGTGATATTTTGAGAAAAATTGTAATTGTAACTGTAAAATATATTTCTGAGTAAGGGAGGAGGGATGTGGTAATCTGGTGTGTAACGTACCTTTAAGAAGAATGTATAATGAAAGATCACATGATCTTATTATCCAATAGCAGGGTAGCGCAGGCTTACATAGTAGTCAATAGGAGAAGCCTAGATTTAGACTCTGTAATGTAAAGACAGGATTTGAGTTGTAAGCACACAAGTGTAACTGCTGAGTTCCCTTGTAAATAAATAATGTGTTCTACATAAGAGCTGTCTGCTGATCAGCTCTGTCTATGGTACCAACTCAGTAACCCCGAAGCAAGCATGTAACCTGGATCCAATAGTCCAACTAAACTAAGGACCAGGATCCAACAGTTCCTACAAGTAATTATCCAATTTCCTTTTGAAAGTCACCATTGAATCTCTATCACCAACCTATCAGGCAGTACATACTGATACTGAACACACTTTGCCTAAAAAAGCTTTTCCCTTTGGAGCCTTAAATCTGTACCCTGGTTATTGATCCTTCAGCCACAGTTTCTCGTTATTTACTCTATGCAAACCCTTCATGATTTTGAACACATCTATCAAATCTACTCTTAGCCTTTTCTACTCTAAGGAAAACCCCCAGCTTCTCCAGTCTATTATATCATTGTAACCCCTCCTGCCTGAGACAATTCTAGTAAATCTTTTCCAAGGCATCTCCAAGCTTTTATGCCTTTCTGAATGTGCGGGGCCCAGAATTGGACACAACACCCTAGCTGGGGCTAAACTAGGGCTGGTGTTTGACTGACAGATTTCCTCATTTCCTTCAGCATCTCTAAAGAAAATACCAACTTTTGAAATTAAGTTGTGATTGAATGTGTTAAACCAGTTCAGTTAGTTCCCAGAATTGAGCAGTGGGCAATCTCAGTGCACAAGAGTCAATCATTTCATTCCACTGTTTCCACCAAACACCACAATCTGTGTAACAGATAAAGATTAATTGAAGTGTACACGGAATTAAATTGAAATAGGCTTATTATCAAAATGGCTGGTAACCGCATTTAACTTCTGAGGGAAGAATGTTTGCTATTTGGCTAATTGACTGATAATCATATTTATCAGATTGAAGGATTTACTTGCTAACTTCTACATTTGGCAAGCAACCCTGTAAAGGATTACAACTCAAAAATAACATGCAATAAAACAAGTGCCTGAAGTAAATGTTTATGACCACAGCAGTTGTTATAAATTAAATAAGTTAAAACTTTTATCGTTACTTTAAATTTCAGGATTTCTATGAGTGCTCTAGGATCAGCGTTCTGTAAGTTAGTTCTTCTCATGGGGGTTTGAAGGAGAGGGGGGGTGTGAAACCTAATCACACCTATTGGAACTACAATAAGAGTGAAGTGGGATATAAACTTGTTGTCACTTAAGCTGTAGTTAGGCCCAAAGGGGGTGAAATTTGTCCAATTTGCTATCACTCATTTTGCGCTAAAACTGCCAAAGACAAATTCAATCCCTGATATTTCTTCAATCGCACTGAAAGTCAGGAAAACATAAAAGCAACCTTTTCTCTGGCAGTTTGAGACAATTCTGATACTGGAGTGGAATTCCCAGGCTACACAATAAATTCCAATGAGAATTCGTGGGATTTTCTTCTGCTCCAGAAGATTTGGGGTTTTTTTGTGCATTTTCTATTTTTTTTTAATGAGTCTGACAACAGTTCAGTGTCATCCGTGAAAAGGAGAACATTTCAAAATACCCAGACAGATATTCTGATGCCATTCGTCATATCATTGATGAAGACACCAATTAAATTGGTTGACATTAGCTCTCTCCATTTCTGAGAGAGTGGTACTTGAAGGTAAAGTCTTCCAACTGCTCATCAGGGGCCATGTGATTGTTCTTGGAGACTCTGACCAATGAGCCCTAAGCGTGGGTAATCCGGGGGGGTGCAGGGTGTTCTAATCGAGAATCTGGTTCAAGCATGTCGCTTCTGAAAATCTCTCTGTAATAAAGTTATCTGTTTCAAGTAGAAACCTGTCTGGTGCATCAAGTCATTACATTTGGCGACAAAAGTAAAATAGTTCTGATGCTGTACCGCACCTCGTGGATGTGAATACATGAGATCTTAAAAAAAAAAGAAACGTATACTCATCAGTCATCCCACTCTTCAGCAGAATCGACCCTTACGATGTGGCTATGGAAGACTGGAGCCAGTCTGTAGAGTGCCTTGGTTTTATTTCATGGTGAAAAAAATTACCCCAGAGGACAAGCAGAAAACAACCCTTCTGAGTGTATGTGATAGCAAAACATACAATCTCATCTGCAGTCTGACAGTCCCGATCACACCCAATTCTAAGTCCTTTAACAAATCAGTAGACCTCATGAAGGCCCATTTTCAGCTGAAGCCATCCGTAATAATGCAGCAATTTAAGTCTAACTCAAGAGTAACGGCCCTGAGAGAGTCCATTGAAACCTATATAGTGAAGTTGAAGCAGTTGACTGAGCACTGCGACTTCAGAGACACGTTCAATGGTACGTTACCGGACCGATTAGTTTGTGGAGTTCACGACGATGCCATTCAGTGCCCTTTACTCGTAGAAGTCGAGCTCGATTTGGAAATAACACTCGCCATGGAAAATGCTGTGAGAAACTCGCAGGCTTTACAGAGTGTGCATCATAGCACTGTTCTTCAGCTGGGGCAGGAACATACCACCAGGTGTGATGCGAAAACCAGAGACACAGCAGCGAAGTGAGAGACAGCCTCTGCTGCTAGAAAAACAAAAAGGCCTAGTGCAAACATATCAGCAGTGACTCCGAGGTTAATCTGTTATAGATGTGGGGGCGACCATGGACCAGACGCCTGCAGATTCAAGGAGGCAGAATGCCATTGCTGCCATAAGAAAGGTCACGTGATAAGGCAATGCAGGGCAAAATCGAAACAGCGCATAAAGTAGCAAACCAAGATGATTGAATTGAATAATACAACAGAACCTGAAGCTGCCGATACCAGCATCTATTCCCAGTACAATGTCCAAGCAGAGAAAACTGAACCTATCACTATCACAATCCAAGTGAATGGGAAGCCATGAATAATGGAGGTAGATGCAAGAGTCTCAACCACAGCAGTGGGAGAGCACACGTTTAAATACCTAAATGAAGGTACCCAGCCACTGAATCTGGAGCAGACAACGGCTCAGTTGAAGGCGTACACTAGTGAATCTATTCAGGTAAAGGGCATCGCCACAGTACCTGTGTCTTATAGGCAACAGACAGCTCAGCTTCCAGTGATCATAGTGACAGGTGAAGGACCTAGTCTTCTGGGTCGAGACTAGTTACAAAAAAATTAAGCTCAACTGGACTGAAATGTTTCACTTGAGAACAGGAGGAGTTCCTGAACTGATAAGGAAATACCACAGTGTATTTTCTGATGAATTAGGAAAGTTAAAAGGCTTGCAAACAAAAATATATGTAGATTCTCAGGGGACACCACATTTCTTTAAGGCCAGACCTGTGCCTTATGCCCTTAAGGAGAAGGTGGATACAGAACTGTGGCGGTCAGAAAAGCTGGGTATCATCCAACTTGTCCAATTCTTGGAATGGGCAGTGCCCATAGTCCCAGTGGTTAAACCTAACTAAACTATAGGCATTTGTGGGGACTATAAACCATGGATAAGGCAGCAAAACTAGATAAATATCTTATACCGAGGACAGATGACTTGTATGAAAAGCTAGCTGGAAGCAAATCCTATACAAAACTGGACATGAGCCATGCATGCCAACAGCTAGAGCTGGATAGAATGTCTAGAGGGTATGTAACCATCAGTATGTACAAGGGTCTGTACAATATACACACCTACTCTTTGGAGTATCGTCTGCATGTGTAATCTTCCAAAGGACAATGGAGAGTCTTTTGCAAGGATTTCCCCAGTGGTGCTATAGCTGGGTGATGTTCTGTTCACAGGATCAACTGAAACTGAACACTTGGCCAACCTGGAAGAGGTACTAAGAAGAATCTTGGAAGCCGTTAAAGAAAGCGAAATGTACATTCCAAGCGCCAGATTCACGGGGTGGACGCCATGGGTTTACATCTGGTAGAAGAGTAAGTTAGGGCAATCAAAGAGACGCCCTCTCCATCTGGTGTAACCAAACTCAAGTATTCCCTGGTTATGATCAACTGTTATAGCCACTTCTTGCCAAACTTTCCAACCATGTTAGCGCCATTATACTTGTTATTGATAAAGAATCACTGTTGGTCATTGAATTTGTAACAAGAAGAAGCTTTTGTGAAAATTAAGCTGTTATAGTCATCATGTTTACTGGTACATTATGACCCATCAAAAGAATTGCTATTACATATGATGTGTCTCCTTATGGTGTGGGAGCTGTGTTATCACATAGGATGGAAAACAGATCAGAAAGGCCCATTGGCTACATCTCGAGAACCCTCTCCACATCCGAGAAGGGTTATTTCCAGCTAGAAAAAGAAGGTTTATCGGTGATATTCAGAGTGAAGAAACCAGTACCTGCATAGGCAACATTTCACCATTGTGTCAGACCATAAACCATTAATGGGCTTATTCAGTGAGAATAAGTCCATTCCTCCAATAGCCTCCAACAATAACCTGTTACTCCAGGCTGTTGCTGCCATCAGGACTTTGCTGCTGTGTGGACACGTTTATCAAAATCCATCTGGTTTAAAGATTGCAGTAAAGCTATTGGAGGAATAGACTTATTCTCACTGAATAAACCCATTATCAGCGTATGAGTATACCTTTATGGACCGATATTACCTGCATATGAGTATACCTTTATGGACCGATATTATCTGTGTATGAGTATACCTTTATGGACCAATATTATCTGTGTATGAGCATACCTTTATGGACCAATATTATCTGCGTATGAGTATACCTTTATGGACCGATATTATCTGCGTATGAGTATACCTTTATGGACCGATATTATCTGCGTATGAGTATACCTTTATGGACCGATATTATCTGCATATGAGTGTACCTTTATGGACCAATATTATCTGCATATGAGTATACCTTTATGGACCGATAATATCTGCGTATGAGTATACCTTTATGGACCGATATTATCTGCGTATGAGTATACCTTTATGGACTGATATTATCTGCGTATGAGTATACCTTTATAGACCGATATTATCTGCGTATGAGTATACCTTTATAGACCGGTATTATCTGTGTATGAGCATACCTTTATGGACCGATAATATCTGCGTATGAGTATACCTTTATGGACCGATAATATCTGCATATGAGTATACCTTTATGGACCGATATTATCTGCATATGAGTATACCTTTAGGCACCGTCCTGGCTTACACATTGCAAATATGGGCATATTCAGTCATTTCTCGTTACCAGATAGCATTGTACACACTCCAGTGCCAGAAGAATTTGTGCTTGTGCTGAATTTCTTGGATTATTCACATGTGTGTGAGGCAAATGTGTGTGAGGAATTGGACAAGCAGGGATCCAATTTTGTTGAAAGCCTGAGACTTTGTTTTGCAAGGGTGGTCAAATTCACCTGTGTCTGAAGAGATGAGATCATTCCATTCCCAAAAAACAGAGTTAAGTTGTCAAGATGGAATCTTGTTGTGGGAATCACGAGTCGCTGTTCCTTCACAAGGAAGAGAACCACTCCTGACAGAGCTTCACAGTGCACATCCAGGCATATTGAAGATGAAAATGCTTGCGCAGAGCTATGTCTGATGGCCAGGCATTAACCGTGACATTGAAAGCACGGTCAAGCACTGTCTCCATTGTCAGCAACAACAGGAGTTGCCTGTTTCAGCTTCACTGCATCTGTGGGAGTGGCCTGGTCGACCCTGGGTTAAACAATATATTGATTATGTAGTTCTGTTTTTAGATACCATGTTTTTATTGTTTGTCGATGTGCATTCGAGATGGATGGATGAATACGAAGTCACTGACATTGAGCGCAGCTATTGAAAAGTTGCGACAATGTTTTAGTATACATGGCCTACCGGAAACCATCATTTTGGGTACTGGTACAGTCTTTATCAGTACAGAGTTTCAGAAATTCATGAATTTAAATGGAATCAGACATATTAAAACAGCCCCATATCATCTCTCATCAAATGGTTTAGCTGAAAGAGCTGTGCAAATTTTCAAATCTGCAATGAAGAGGTTATCAGGGGGTACTCTAGAAACTCGACATTCCTGCTTTCTTCACAATTATTGTATGACCCCTAATTCAACTATGGGTTCAACACCGTCTGAATTATTGATGAAACGCCATCTATGTACAAGGTGATTCCAAACTTAGAGAGGATGGTAGAGAAGAATCAGAGTAATCAAAAATTGAATCACGATATTCAAAGATTTACTGTAGGAGATAGAGTTTTCGTGCAGAATTTTGGAAATGGACCTTGTTGAGTTCCTGGTGCAATTGTCTCAGAAACTGGTCCCTTGTTTTTCCAGGTGGAAGTGGAAGATTGAATTGTTCAAAATCATGTGGTCATCTTAGGAGTAGAGAGACACTCCAACAACCAGCTATGTTGCCTGTGAATTATGTCAAACATTATAGTCACAGGGTCATAGAGGTCTACAGCACAGAAAAAGGCATTTTGGCCCATTGAGTCTGTGCCAGTCAAACAAGTACCTAACTATTCTAATCCCATTTTCCAGCACTAGGCCCATACCCTTGTATGCCATGGCATCGCAAGTGCACATCCAAATACTTCTTAAACATTATGAGGGTTTTTGCCTCTACCAGCCTTTCAGGCAGTGAGTTCCAGATTCCCACCACCCTCTGGGTGAAAAAATTCTTCCTCACATCCCCTCTAAACCTCCTGTCCCTTACGTTGTCCCCTGGTTATTGATCCCTCCACCAAGGGAAAAGTTCCTTCCTGTCTACCCAATCTATTCCCCTCATAATTTTATACACCTCAATCATATCCCCTCTCAATCTCCTCTGCTCCAAGGAAAATAACCCCAGTCTATCCAATCTCTCCTCATAACTAAAGCTCTCCAGCCCAGGCAACATCCTGGTAAATCTCCTCCATTAATCTCTGACATGACAGATCAACCTAGAATAGACATACCCGATGTCTCTGTAGAGTTGCCAAACCCTGAACTGCCAATTTCTAACAATGTAACTGGTGCCACAGTTCCTGATCATGTCGACTCAGTGAAAGAACCTCAAGTGGTGGAGCTACGTCGCTCTAACCAAATAAGGAAACCACCTCAGAGAATTAATCTTCAATCATCTGACTTATATATATATATGTGTATTGTGGGTTATTCAAATGTTCTCTGTAAATTGGAAAAACAAGCTATAGTAGGAGAAAATCCAGTGACTGAAGGTATAATCTTTCCTACGGACTATCAGGAGTCATGTGATTGTTCTTGGAGACTCCGACCAATGAGCCCTTAGCATGGGTAATCCAGGTGCTGCAAGGTTTTCTAGTCGAGGACCTGGTTCAAGCATGTAGCTTCTGAAAAACTCTCTGCAATAAAGTTACCTGTTTCAAGTAGAAACCTGCCCGGTACATCAAGTCATTACAATGGGTCTTGGAGCCAGAGCATACGCACAATAAAATTCTGAGTTTAGCTTGTATACCAATAACTTTCAAGTTCTGTCATGAGGTCAAAAGCTTCACAGGATCAAAATACCACCAATTATTTTCTGACTGGTTGATTGTGTTTCCAAAGTGTTTGAATGCAAGGCATGATAACAAATCACTTTAAAATTCCACCGAAAGCATTGAATTCTACAACACAGAAACAGGCTATTCGACCCAGCCACTGATGTTTATACAGCACACAAAACCCCTGCCACCATACTTCATTTTATTCCTTTCTCTGATATTTCTTATCTAGTTGCCTCTTAAATGCATCACTGTGTCAGATACCATTGAAACTCCTGTACACACAATCTGATTCCTGAGTATCCTGAGAAAGTGTCAGAGGCAACCAAAATACTGCTGCCCATCGGCAGTGAGCAGACACACAGGACATAGCAAGCACTGAATATCAATGCAGAACACTGACAGTCCTTATTATTAATCTTGGTCATTTACGTGAGGTGCCAAGGAGAACACAGTCTGTACAAAGATATGATGATATGATGGTCTGGATGATACATTTAATGATATGATAGTGTGGATGATATATATGATGGTATGATGGTGTGGGTGATATATATGATGGTATAGGTGATATATATGATGAAATGATAGTATGGATGATATATATGATGACATGATGATATGGATGATATAAATGATGATATGATGGTATGGATAATATATATGATGATATAATTGATATATATGAAGGTATGATGGTATGGATGGTATATATGATGATATGATGGTGTGGGTGATATATATGATGATATGATGGTATGGATGATATATATGATGATATAATGGTATGGATGATATATATGATGATATGATGGTGTGGGTGATATATATGATGGTATGATGGTATGGATGATATATATGATGATATGATGGTATCGATGATATATATATATATATGATGATATGATGGTGTCGATGATATATATATATGATGATATGATGGTGTGGATGATATATATGATGATGTGATGGTATCGATGATATATATATATGATGATATGATGGTATCAATGATATATATATGATGATATGATGGTATGGATGATATATATGATATGATGGTATCGATGATATATATGATGATATGATGGTATGGATGATATATATGATGATATGATGGTGTGGGTGATATATATGATGATATGATGGTATCGATGATATATATGATGATATGATGGTGTGGGTGATATATATGATGATATGATGGTATGGATGATATATATGATGATATGATGGTGTGGATGATATATATGATGATATGATGGTGTGGGTGATATATATGATGATATGATGGTGTGGGTGATATATATGATGATATGATGGTATCGGTGATATATATGATGATATGATGGTGTGGGTGATATATATGATGATATGATGGTATGGATGATATATATGATGATATGATGGTATGGGTGATATATATGATGATATGATGGTGTGGGTGATATATATGATGATATGATGGTGTGGGTGATATATATGATGATATGATGGTATGGATGATATATATGATGATATGATGGTATGGATGATATATATATGTGATGATATGATGGTGTGGGTGATATAGATGATGATATGATGGTATGGATCATATGTATGATGATATGATGGTATCGATGATATATATATATGATGATATGATTTTATGGATGATATATATATATGATGCTATGATGGTATGGATGATATATATGATGATATGATGGTATCGATGATATATATATATGATGATATGATGGTGTGGATGCAGCAATTTCTGAAAAGGGAGAAAGTTGGCAAGCAAAAAGAAAAACAATTGTTCTTCTTCATTTCAAAATAGCAGAGCTGTCAGAAGAGCGAGCAAGGAAATCTGGCAGGTTTTATCACATAACTGATTTGAATAGCAGATTTAATTCCTATTTCTATACTAAACTGGAAGCTGTTCATGTGGACATGAGAAGAGGTAGATCAACCTTAAAGTGAAGCCTTCCTGTTTGTAGGATCTAATTCCAGAAAACTCGTAGATCAGTTTGGAGGAGAGAATTGGTCCCATTTTTGGGCAGGGAAGTCAAACACAATACAATCTAATTAAATCAAGTACGGTTGACTCTTTAGAATAGTAAATAATTTATATTCATTGCCTAGAAAGAGTTTAGGGACGTTCTGAGGTAATGAAAAGCTCCATATAAATAAATGTTCTTTCTTATCTAACAATAATGCAGAAGCTTTAGAGGCCTACCCCAGGCTTGTTTGGTTTGTTTGAGTGGTCACTGGTTTCTTGCTTGAATTTTCCTTCCTCTTTACCTTGGTTCCTCAAAACGTTTCAATCTAATAAAGATCATTAAATCCCACCCAGCAACAAATGCATGGCTGATTGGTTAAGGAACCTACAACCTGCACTAAAAGCATTTATCAGTCTGTTCAGGGGCACAAACTTAAACTCTGCACATACACACATAAATTTTTTGGAGGGTAATTTTGAGGAATTTTCGCAACTTTTACCCCATGTGAAATCCCTCCATGTAGCTAAAAACATTTCAAGCATTCTGAGGTAATTCAGCCTGAAGTACTGAAGGCAATAAAAAACATGGTGCATAACTTTAAATTTTGGTGGATTTGGATTGGTTGAGCTTTATACATCCGCCCAATTTCCTGCCTATCAAAGTTTTATCAGTTCTGCGCACAGATTTTCATCAGTAAAGGCTGATACAAGGATGGCCTGTGAAGCATGGACGGCTTGCACGTCTGCAGATTCGATTCCATTTCGTCAGTTGTCCTTGCTCAACGACCACTTATGTAGCAAGCTTGCAGGTTCCTCAATCGCAGCTTCCTCAGCTGTTGAATTCTTCTGCTGCCTTGCCATTTTGGCTTTTCTCTTAGCAGAAAATGAAAAGTTTTTGATGTTAGTTTTCTGCCAACTGTTTCCCTGAACTTCCCCTCTGTCTCCAATCAATGGGAAGTTTTCTCTCAAAGAAAGAAACTGAAGCTCCCTCTAACAGCTTTCAATGTAAGCCACTATTGAAGTTGATGTGAAAGAAAATGGTGTAAACCAGGCTGTCCCCATGAGCATGTTCAGAGTTACTGTCATAGACCAATTAACCCTTAAGTTCGCTGTCCAACAACCATCAGATTCCCCTCAGGAGATAGAGACACTCCAGCTTTTAACAAATCATTTCAGATAGTTCCAAAGATTTTTCTGTTCATCTTTTCTTCATAGAAACTTTTTTAGTTTTCGTCAGATTTTAATATAATTGATTGGCGACAACAAGGCAAGATCAGGTTTCATTAAGTAGTGGAGAGAAAAATTGGGCAGGATACAGATGCCTGGCTTGAACTTGCCCTGTCCCTGGTTAGGTTAAAATTGCAGCTTCTGTCTTTCTGGTTTGGGTACAGACAAGATATAGGTCAAATTATGTGGTCAAATTATGCATTCAAATATGATAATTTGCAAATAATTTGAATTACAAATTGCCCCTCCCCCTTTTGTCTAATAAATTTTCATTCTTACCCATTTCCTTTACAAAAATTAATGTAGCATTAAGAATTAATGCAATGAAAAAATAATAAATCTATATAACAATTACTTTAGCAGCTAATTTTTTCACTGCCTTAATAAATGAATCAATAGAAGTAAAGCTTATTTAAACATAGGATAGATTACTGTCATCCCAATGAAAAAGTGTCGGACATGTCCATCATGGAAGATGGCAGCAAGGGTGTAGTTAAGTTGGATACAAGTGAACTAACCACACTGGGGTGATGCTGGTGTTATAGAGTTCAGGCAGGCATAGGGTGGAGGGCGAAGGACAGAGGATATAGGGCAGAGGGCAGACAGGGTGTCCACTCCGGCTGCTCCAAGACAGGAGATTGCTTTATTTTGTTGGTCAGGCCATATTTCACTGTAACTAGCAAGCTGCCATTTGAAAGGTGGGAGATCCGATGGAGCAGACACTGATCAAGAGCTGGCAACAACTTAAAGGGGAGAGTTGGAGTTAAAGAGGACAGCTTCATAGCCGGAAACAATTCATGAGGAGATGTATCAGCAACTTATGGAGCCTTTAAGGTCTGAAACTCTCATGAGATTAAAGAAGAATCTATGATAGACCTGTTTCTAGCTTTTCCAGATTTCAACTAAGGATCTCCTTGACTAGTAATGTCATACCTGTACCCTTACTTGTTCCACGTGGGTTGAGGAGATTCTGGTAACAATCTGATTGACAAAATATTAATATTAGGAGGATTGTAAAATCTGCTGGCATATGTTTGAATATTTGAACTGGCCTGTTTCTAAAAGTGCATTTGCTCCATAATCAACATCCACCTGAAAATCTATGCATTATACATTTCTGGTTGAATTGCCCAATTATTTATATTAGGGTGGGCGCACAAAATGGACAATAGGCTCAGTGGCCTGATACTTGACCAACAGAGTTTTTTGACTTCAGTTCCACTAAGCACTAAACAGAGGGAGTAATGAGATGGTGTCTTCATATATCCCATTTTTGTCACTGCTGCATCCATAATGCTGTTCAAACAGTGTCCAGAGTTACTTGATGCCATTGAAAATATGAAAGTACTTTTCAAGGGTAACAACCCATGGTTTGTAAAATATCATTTTTTGATCCTTGTTTCCTGCTTGTGCATCAACTGCTGGAATCTATTTTGGTGCCTTCTCCTGGATGTGGTCCAGTTTTACTCAGAGTCTCTGTCATGAAGTTAGTAATGTATATAATATTACTGGAAAATATTTTTCTTTTAAAATAAAGGCTTGGTCTGTGGATATGTCTTAACTGGATTGAAACCTGCTAGTCTGGGTGCTTTGATGTGTACTAGTTTTGAAATGTAAGGGAGGTAGAGTGTATATGCATTTTTTGAATAGAGCATTCAAGAAGTGGGGTAAAATCTGGCACCTAGCGAGCAGAGACCAAGTAACAATCCAAGGAAACAATCCAGGACTGTCACTGACCTCATCTCCTCTGGGGATCTTCCTCCCACAGCTTCCAACCTGATAGTCGCCCAACGTCGGACGGCCCGCTTCTACCTCCTACCCAAAATCCACAAACAGAACTGTCCCGGTAGACCGATCGTGTCAACTTGCTCCTGCCCCACAGAACTCATCTCTCGTTATCTTGACTCCCTTCTCTCTCCCCTTGTCCAGTCCCTTCCCACCTACATCCGTGATTCCTCTGACACCTTACGTCACATCAACAATTTCCAGTTCCCTGGCCCCAACCACTTCCTCTTCACCATGGACGTCCAATCACTCTACACCTCCATCCCCCACCAGGATGGTCTGAGGGCTCTCAGCTTCTTCCTCAAACAGAGGCCCGAACAATCCCCATTCATCACTACTCTCCTCCGTCTGGCTGAACTTGTTCTCACACTGAACAATTTCTCCTTCAACTCCTCTCACTTCCTCCAAATAAAAGGTGTGGCTATGGGTACCCGCATGGGCCCCAGCTATGCCTGTCTCTTTATGGGGTATGTGGAACATTCCTTGTTCCAGTCCTACTCCGGCCCCCTTGCACAACTCTTTCTCTGGTACATCGATGATTACTTTGGTGCTGCTTCATGCTCTCGTCGGGACTTGGAAAAATTTATTAATTTTGCTTCCAATCTCCACCCCTCCATCATTTTCACGTGGTCCATCTCTGACACTTCCCTTCCCTTCCTTGACCTCGCTGTCTCAATCTCTGGTGATAGACTGTCCACCAATATCTATTACAAGCCTACCAACTCCCACAGCTACCTTGACTACAGATCCTCACACCCCGCTTCCTGTAAGGACTCCATCCCATTCTCTCAGTTCCTTCACCTCTGTCGCATCTGTTCCGATGATGCTACCTTCAAAAACAGTTCCTCTGACATGTCCTCCTTCTTCCTTAACCGAGGTTTTCCACCCACAGTCGTTGACAGGGCCCTCAACCGTGTCTGGCCCATCTCCCGCGCATCCACCCTCATGCCTTCTCCTCCCTCCCAGAAACATGATAGGGTCCCCCTTGTCCTCACTTATCACCCCACCAGCCTCCGCATTCAAAGGATCATCCTCCGCCATTTCCGCCAACTCCAGCATGATGCCACCACCAAACACATCTTTCCTTCACCCCCACTGTCAGCATTCCATAGGGATCGTTCCCTCCAGGACACCCTGGTCCACTCCTCCATCACCCCCTACTCCCCAACCCCCTCCTATGGCACCACCCCATGCCCACGCAAAAGATGTAACACCTGCCCATTCACTTCCTCTCTCCTCACCGTCCAAGGGACCAAACACTCCTTTCAAGTGAAGCAGCATTTCACTTGCATTTCCCCCAACTTAGTCTACTGCATTCATTGCTCCCAATATGGTCTCCTCTACATTGGAGAGACCAAACGTAAACTGGGCAACCGCTTTGCAGAACACCTGCGGTCTGTCCGCAAGAATGACCCAAACCTCCCTGTCGCTTGCCCACGTCTGTCCTTGGCTTGCTGCGTTGTTCCAGTGAAGCCCAACGCAAACTGGAGGAACAACACCTCAACTTCCGACTACGCACTTTACAGCCTTCCGGACTGAATATTGAATTCAACAACTTTAGGTCTTGACCTCCCTCCTCCATCCCCACCCCCTTTCTGTTCCTTCCCCCTTCCTTTTGTTTTTTTCCAATAAATTATATAGATTTTTCTTTTTCCCTCCTATTTCCATTACTTTTAAATATTTTTAAATCTTTTATGCTCCCCCCACCCCCACTAGAGCTGTACCTTGAGTGCCCTACCATCCATTCTTAATTAGCACATTTGTTTAGATACTATCACCAACTTCGACACCTAGGTATTCTTTTGTTCTGCCGTCTGTGACATCTTTTGATGATCTGCTTCTATCACTGCTTTTGCCTACAACCACACCCCCTCTCCACTTCTCTCCCCCCACCCATCCACCCCCACCTCCGCCCCCCCCCCCCGCCCCTCCACCACCTTAAACCAGCTTATATTTCACCCCTTCCTGGGATTCGCCTAGTTCTGTCGAAGGATCATGAGGAAACGTCAACTCTTTTTTTCTCCGCCGATGCTGCCAGACCTGCTGAGTTTTTCCAGGTAATTCTGTTTTTGTTTTAGTGAGTTGTAATGCCTGGCCTGGAAAACAGCTGTCTCCAACCTGACAACTTTAACGTATACAGCAGCACTTTGAAAATCCAAGCCAACTGCTATGGGAGCCTTTGGGTCGGGGGATGTGACTGTCTGCTCCTAGTACTCTGCTTGATGTCAAAGGCTGGGGGAGGTGTATATGGGGGAAGTGGTGGCATAGTGGCATTGTCACTGTGCTGGTATTCCGGAAGACCCAGGGCAGAATTTTCTGCCTGCTGGGTGGGCCTGACCCAATCTCCGGCGGGCGGGGAGCCGATCCCCACCGGAGAAGGGGGCCCTGCCGCCATTTTAAGTGGGGGGGCCAATTAAGGCCTACCCAGCGTGACATCCAGTGGGAAGCGCTATGCGCTCCCTGTGCGGGCGGTGGGGGGATTCCCCAAATGCGAGATGGGACACGTTAATAAGTTTCACTGAAACTTTAATAAACTTTTTTAAACCCTACATGAAATCTCATCCCGCCGCTGGATGAGGTTTCATGTTTTCTCTAGTTCCTGCTGGGGCTCCTGGCCAATCCACCAACCTTAAGGTAGGACGGGCAGGTCCTTTAATTGTTTTAATGATCCTGCCAATTGCCTCAATTGGCCACTGACAGATCGGCGGGCCCACAGCTGATCTCACTGTCCCCCTGCCTTCCTGAATATTTAAATGGGGCGGGATGATGTTGGGAGTTCCTCTCGATGTCATCCCACGTCATTTTCACGTCGGAAAGTGGGCCCCGTTCCCTGTTCACCGACGGCAAAATTCAGCCCCCAGGGTAATTCTCTGGGGACCTGGGTTCGAATCCCACCGCACAGATGGTGAGATTTGAATTCAATAAAAACCTGAAATTAAAAAATTCTGATGATGTCCATGGAACCATTGCTGATTGTCGTACAAACCCATCTGGTTCACTAATGTCCTTTAGGGAAGGAAATCTGCCCTCCTTACCCGGTCTGACCTATCTGTGACTCCAGACCCACAGCCATGTGGTTGACTCTTAAACGCTCTCTGAAGAAGGGCAATTAGGGCCTAGCCAGTGATACACACCCCCCATGAACGAATAAAAAAAAACTCCGAACTGGACTGTAGGTTGCAAGGCTGCCATTATAGTGAGTTGGTGCTGGTGATGCTATTTGCCGCACAGGGGTGGAGATTGTCTTTAATACCTCAGCACATCCATAATGTACTGCATTGAAAATTATTAAAGGCAGGACCCATGAGACTGTCACAGCCTTGTATCATGTATCATGTAGCGTGTATCATGTATCATGTATCATGTATCATGTGCAATGTGGAATATCAATTGTTAGTTTCATCAGCTGGTGTAATGCCTTGGATTGTTTTTAAAAAGAAAAAGAAACACTAGAACTGTAAAGACCATGGGCAGAGTTTCCCACTCTCACCAGTGGCAGGAATCATGTCTGGCAAGAACACAAAATTGGGGCCTGAGGCCAAAAGTCGATGTCCAACAGCAGGAAAATAATTGGAATTTTCCCCTCACACCTTTCATTGCAGCATAATGGTATCCCCACTGATCCATGTCGGACACCCCAATTGCTTAAATTAACATGTCATGAATACACATTAAAATCACAGCTTGCTAGAACCACATTCTCCCTCCGAATTTAGTGCCAAATTAATGGGTACTTGGACTATTCTGACTTACGACTGGATAAAAGTGGTTTGCACCTGTCCACCTTCACTTCACTCACCACTTGTGGTGCATAAAATATAGTGTTCACCTTCCTTTCACTGCGCTGCTGCCATCTCCCAACACTGCTCCTGACCAAGGGCAAAGCTGCTCCGTAAGGTGAGACCATGGGGGGTGGGGTGTTGGGGGAGCAGGAGGGCAGTGGGCTGCACTGTACCCGAAGAGACGGGTATGGGGTATAGGCAGGGCTGAACTGTACCCGGAGAGACCGGTGTGGGGTATAGGCAGGACTGCACTGTACCTGGAGAGACGGGTGTGGGGTATAGGCAGGGCTGAACTGTACCCAGAGAGACGGGTGTGGGGTATAGACAGGGCTGCACTGTACCTGGAGAGACTGGTGTGGGGTATAGGCAGGGCTGCACTGTACCCAGAGAGACGGGTGTGGGGTATAGGCAGGGCTGCACTGTACCCGGAGAGACTGGTGTGGGGTATAGGCAGGGCTGCACTGTACCCAGAGAGACGGGTGTGGGGTATAGGCAGGACTGTACCGTACCCAGAGAGACTGGTATGGGGTATAGGCAGGGCTGCACTGTACCTGGAGAGACTGGTGTGGTGTATAGGCAGGGCTGCACTGTACCTGGAGAGACGGGTATGGGGTATAGGCAGGGCTGCACTGTACCCGGACAGACTCGTGTGGGGTATAGACAGGACTGCACTGTGCCTGGAGAGACTGGTGTGGGGTATAGGCAGGGCTGCACTGTACCTGGAGAGACTGGTGTGGTGTATAGGCAGGGCTGCACTGTACCCGGAGAGACGGGTGTGGGGTATAGGCAGTGCTGCACTGTACCTGGAGAGACGGGTGTGGGGTATAGGCAGGGCTGCACTGTACCCAGAGAGACGGGTGTGGGGTATAGGCAGGGCTGCACTGTACCCAGAGAGACGGGTATGGGGTATAGGCAGGGCTGCACTGTACCTGGAGAGACTGGTGTGGGGTATAGGCAGGGCTGCACTGTACCTGGAGAGACGGGTGTGGGGTATAGGCAGGGCTGCACTGTACCTGGAGAGACGGGTGTGGGGTATAGGCAGGGCTGCACTGTACCCAGAGAGACGGGTATGGGGTATAGGCAGGACTGTACTGTACCTGGAGAGACTGATGTGGGGTATAGGCAGGGCTGCACTGTACCCAGAGAGACGGGTATGGGGTATAGGCAGGACTGTGCTGTACCCAGAGAGACGGGTGTGGGGTATAGGCAGGGCTGCACTGTACCTGGAGAGACTGGTGTGGGGTATAGGCAGGGCTGCACTGTACCCAGAGAGACGGGTATGGGGTATAGGCAGGACTGTACTGTACCTGGAGAGACTGATGTGGGGTATAGGCAGGACTGCACTGTACCCAGAGAGACGGGTGTGGGGTATAGGCAGGGCTGCACTGTACCTGGAGAGACGGGTGTGGGGTATAGGCAGTGCTGCACTGTACCCGGACAGACTGGTGTGGGGTATAGGCAGGACTGTACTGTACCTGGAGAGACGGGTATGGGGTATAGGCAGGGCTGCACTGTACCCAGAGAGACGGGTGTGGGGTATAGGCAGGGCTGCACTGTACCCAGAGAGACGGGTGTGGGGTATAGGCAGGGCTGCACTGTACCTGGAGAGACCGGTGTGGTGTATAGGCAGGGCCGCACCATTCCTTGAAAAACCAAACTGGGGAAATGGGGCAGAGCGATTAGGCAGAGTCATGATGGGGTAGGAGGGGGTTGTGTGTTTTGATGAACAAGGGAGTGAATGTGGGGATGGCTGGAGGTGGAATGACTGGGGATGGGTAGGGTTATGAGGAACAAGGGAGGAGATGTCTGACTTGGAGAGGAATGACTTGGACTGAGGGAACTGGATCTCGAAATGCAAAGGGTGGACAGCGACTCATGAGGGAATTGGGTGTGTTCTAGTTTTGGGGAGGGAGGGGTTGTCACACAGGCTCATGACTGGAGGAGTGGGGTTTTAAAGCATGAGAAGGTAGATTTTCACACAAACTCATGACTAGGAGTGTAGCAGTGGTTGTTGTAACTGGGAGGGGAAGTGGCAGTTACTCCTCTCTTCATGTATCTTCGGAGCACATTCTCATGTGGGAAAGCAAAGCCAGACTTAATGCTGCGTGGACCGTGCTTCAGGTGAATGCATGGCACACGCATCATGGTCCCAGTCCTGGGAGGGAGAAGCTGTGGGGGGTGGTACAAAGAATGGTATGCAGGGCGTGGTCAGTGGTCCTGTGGTCCTGCGGGTGCTTGGCTTGGTACTGGGCTGCAGGTGGTAATGTCATGGTCAAGGGAGGTGTCTGCAGCCTGTAAATTGGGAACATCTAATACAGTGGGGTGGGGTGTGCGTGGGTGGTGGGGTGGCTATTTGTAGCTCTGGTGAGGATGGTCTCTGTATGTGAGGACAGGAATGTTGGTTACAATTACAATGGGCTCCAGGGTTACTGGGGGAGGCAGGAGAGCGACCAGAGGGAGGTCAACCTGTACATTGTAGGGTTCCAGGATGATCAGAGGGACTTCCATGGTGACAGGGGGAGGCTGGAAGCTGGGCTCAAAGTTAAAGTGCAGCACCACAATGTTGAGTGCCTGATGGAATGACACAGCTAAGAAAGGCCCTTAGAAAATATTGCCAGGGGAGAGGTCAGAGGCTGTGTGGGAGGAGTAAGTGGTTGGACTCATGGCCTATTCAAGGGGCATCCTTGTGTTTTGCACATGAAAACATAGTGATCCATGCTCAGCTGGAATCAGTAATGAAGTTTTATTAAAAAGATAATGAATCAGTAACCGTAAGTTGCAATGTGCTTTGATATTATTACACACCAAGGGCTTGGGCTCACACTTCAATTGGTCTCATTGAGCCTTGGCAGTCAGATGAATGTGGAGTGGGAGGACTGATCAGACCATTAAGGGAATACAGTCGCAGGACCTACGCCGTATGCAAGATGTTCCATGAGACCCTGCACATCGCACCATGGAATAGACATGGCTTCTAGGGCACTAGGTTTCCAAAGACTCCAAAGTGTGCAAGGCAGGGCTATGTCCACACCCAAAGACAGCAGCCTGACAGTGCCTTGGATGAGTCTGAAATCACATGACCATGCTCAGCCCTCTCCCATCCCATGTGCGATTGTTCTATCAGGTGGCTGGGGAGATTAATAGGCCCATGACCCTTGAGATAGCTCCTCAGGTACAAGGGTGGAACTGGGAATGACACGTTCAAATGAGTGCAGCCCAAGTTATTGGATTTTAGCCTTGTAGTGGGAGGTTGATCCTTGCAGGCTAAGCTGCATTTCTGTGTTTGATCCATCTGTCCACAGGAAGAAGCAGTACAGAATGGAAGGTGTGGATAATGCTGCCTACTTGATGGCTGTGTTCACAATGAGGAGGAGAAAAAGGGTCCATCAATGTCTGGCAGGGGCTTAGAAAAGAGCCTCAGCCTGAGGTGCATGACCCAGGGGGTCCCAGGAAGGCTGTTGGATCATGTGCCCTGGTTTGTTGGGGCTAAAGGACCCTGCTTGCACACTTGATTCGGGTGACTGAGTCGGTACAGAGACAGAGAAGATCAGTCGATCGTTCTTAGAAGAAACACATTCTGTTTACTTACAAAAGTAGCTCAGCAGCTACACTTGTGTGCTCACAACTCAAATATCTGTCTTTACTCTTCAGACTCTAACTCAAGACTACTGACCACAGAGGTAGCCTGTGCTACTCTGCTCTTGGGTATCAAGATCATGTGATCTTCCACATTTGTCTTAAAGGTATATTACACATCAGATTGCTTCAACCCTCCCCCTTTACTCAGAAATACATTTTACATTTTTTCTCAAAATATCAAATTATTCACACTGATAAATAATTTACAAAGTCAGTCTTTCTAGGGGCTTCCTTATGTGTGTAGAACGTCTTAGCTCTACAGCTTTAGTTGTGTGATCTGAAACCTCCCTCACTGTAGTCATCTGAGCATCTGGTTCTTCAGTAGGTACCTGCAAATCTGATTCTTCAACTCGGCCCTTCAGACAAATCTGTATTCAGTTCAGTTCTTTCAACAGGAGACGTTGATTCAGTCACAAACACTGGTGGAATCATTTCTGGTTGTTTCTCCTCTTATATGATCCATATTTCTCTGTATGTCTCGATGTTCCACTTTCACGTGGTAGAAAAGAGGTCCTGTTACTGCACTTATTTCACCAAACAACCATGTTGGACCTTCTCTAAAATGCTTCACTAATACTTTCTCTCCTACGTTAAACATCCTGTCATGACTCCGACAGTCATGTCCAATTTTCTGACTTCCCTGACTCCTTTCCACCTCCCCCCCACCGGCCCCCAAAGTTTGTCATGATTAGATTCAGTCTCGATCCGAGATGGCGCTTCATCAACAAATCTGCAGGTGTGACATTTGATAATGGAAAATTTAGTCGCTACAGAATCTCCAGACAATCTCTTCATACCAGGTTTGAATGTCTGAACTGCTGTCTTGGCCAGAAGGGTGGTTTGGTGAAGTTTTGACATGGTTAATAGCGCTGAAGCTGATAAATCGGTGAAATTCAGCACTCGTGAATCCTGTTCGATTGTCTGATGCGACCATTTCAGGTAGTCCATTGATTGTGAAACTTTGTCCTGGCTTGTCTATTGTAGCAGAAGATGTCGATGGGTGACCTCACTTCATCTATGTCCATCCATTTTGAATGTGCATCAGTGATAAGTAGAAACATTCTTCCATAAAAGGTCCCACATAGTCGCATGTGTTCTCGCATCCATGGTCTTCCTGGCCACTCCCAGGGGTGTAACAGAGCTGTTGAAGGTAACTTTTGTACTTTCTGACACTGCACACAACTTCTCAGTGAGTTCTCGATTTCTCCATCCATCCCAAGCCACCATAGGGAGCTGTGTATAGCAGCCTTCACTCAGGAAATTCCTGGATGTGCACTGAGAAGTTCAGATAACAATGGCTTTCGTCCTTTTGGAGGAACAATCACTCATGCTCCCCACTATAAAATATCTTGTTGGCTGGTGATTTCTTTATCTTCTCTGGAAATACGGTTTCATTTAATCAGATTCTTGTTTGTATGACCAAACATGAAGAACTTGATCTCGCACTTTGGATAAGACTGGGTCTCGGTTTGTCCAACCTTTAATCTGTCTGGCACATATTGGTGATGAGTCCAGGAAGTTCAATAATAAAACAAATTCTTGAACATCCTCATCTTTTACTTGCATGGTTAAATGACTGAGTGCATCAGCGTTTGCAGTTTGACTTCCAGGTCTACAAATGAAAGTATACTCATATGCTGCCAAGATCAATGTCCATCTTTGTACTCCTTCTGAGGTTATAGGGGGTTTAGACTTGTCTTCACTGGATAATCCCAATAATGGCCTGTGATCCATTATGATAGTAAAATGCCGGCCGTGTACATATTTGTGAAACTTTTTAACACCGAAAATGATTGACAGGCCTTTTTCTATTTGAGAGTATGCTCTTCCTACAGTATTGCATGTTCTCAATACCTATCCTATAGGTCGTTCTGATCCATCATCCATTTGATGGGAGAGCACTGCTCCCACTCCATTGGGAGATGCATCACAAGTTAATACCAAATCTTTTTTGGGTCAAAATATACTGGAAGTGTAAATGATTGTAACAATTGCTTCACTTTTCTGAAAGCTTCTTCCTGTGGTGTTTGCTAAGACCGATGCTGGTTTTTCTTGAGCAAGTAATACAGTGGTGGCCAGTTCAGTCGATAAGTTAGGCAAGAAGCGTCCATAGTAATTCATCATTCCCAAGAATGATTTCAATTCGGATGTATTCTTTGGCGCTGGTGCTTTCGTTATTTCTTTGACTGGATGTAGGCCCTGTGACCGAGGTAAGTTACCTCTTTCACCTGGAATGTGCAATTTTATTTTTTCAACTGCACTTGAACCTGCGAAAAACATTTCAAAACTTCTTCCAAGTTCATCAAATGTTCCTTTTCAGTGAATCCAGTCATGGGAACATCATTCAGATAAACTACAATGTGAGGCAATTCCTGCAGTAAACTTCCCATGGTTCTTTGGAATATGGCGTAACTTGAAGATACACCAAAAGTAAACAGGTGTATTGATACAACCCTTTGTGTGTGTTAATGGTGGCAAACTTCTGGAGGCCTTCTCTAATTCCAACTGTTGACTCATATCAAGCTTCATGTAGGTAGTTCCACCTGCCAGCCTAGTGTACAAGTCTTCAATTTTTGGAATGGGGTGCCTGTCCAACGTGGCCACTTTATTGACTGTTAATTTGTAGCCCCCACAAAGTTGAATGCTTCAGTTAGGTT
This sequence comes from Carcharodon carcharias, assembly GCF_017639515.1. Lineage (NCBI taxonomy): Eukaryota > Metazoa > Chordata > Chondrichthyes > Lamniformes > Lamnidae > Carcharodon > Carcharodon carcharias. The sequence goes on along the minus strand of NC_054469.1, from coordinate 215,035,613 downwards.
TGAGATTAGGTACAATTGGTGCTGCCCACTCTGAAAATTGTGCTGGTTGTATCACTCCCAGTTTTTCTAATCTGTCCAGTTCAGCATCTACCTTATCCTGCATTGCAGAAGGTATTGGTCTTGCCTTCATGAAACTTGGTGTTGCCTCTGGATCTACATTATTTTTTTTGCTTGTAGCCCTTCAATCTTTCCAAGCTTGTCCTTGAAGACTGAGGCAAATTTTTTTAGTAGCTCTGATAGCCCATTAGTACTCAGTCGGAAGATTTCAGTCCATTCCCATTTAATTTCTTTCAGCCAATTTCATCTGAGGAGACCAGGTCCCTCGCCTGCTATTACCATCAAGGGTAATTTCACTGTTTGATCTCCGCAGTGTGCTGTGACTTTATATGTGCCCTTTACTTGTATGTTTTCTCCCAGGTAAGTTTTCAATTTGGCATCAGTTTCTTCTAAATTTAGTTTACATTCCCCATGATTCAGGTATTTTAAAGTAAGCTCACCTATCACCATAGTGGCTGCCGTATCCACCTCCATTCTGATCGGCCTCTCATTCACCCTCATGGTTACATAGATAGGTTCTGTTCCTCTTACCTTTAAATTATATAACAAATAAATATCTGAATCTATTACTTCAGGCTTTTCAATGCTGTTAATCTCATTGGGTTTTTGCTTTGGTCTGAAAACCTGCCTAATTCTATCTTTACAATGTCTCCTGAGGTCTCCATTTCAATCACATAAAAAAAATTTGATTTTTTTTAAACTGTGATTCATTACAAGGTTGGCTGCTTCCACCTCTGTTACCATGATGCCCTGTTTTTGCTGCTAAGTTATCTTTTTTAATTTGTCTGTTAGCGGTGGCTGCTTCCCGCTTCTGAGTAAAGCTTTGCACTTCCACGCTCTTTTTGTCTGAGGCCCCTCCCCACCCCCATCCAACATGGAGGACGCGCCATTTTGTGCTCTCTGTGTGAGTCTCGCACTGCACCTTCCATTACCAGATTGATTTCCAATGCCTTCTGAAAATCTAAATTTGTTTCAGACAGTAATCTTCTGATTCGCATCTTCATTTATACAGCACACCAAATAATCTCCAAGCATATCATTGATAGATGTACCAAACTCGCAATATTTAGTTAATTGTTTCAGACTTGCCACATAACAAGTGACTGTCTCCCCCCGCGGCTCTAATTCTTGAGTTAAACTTGAACCGTTGCATTGTCACCAACGGCTTGGGCTGGTCATGATTCTTTACGAGGTTCACTAAGTTATGAAAACTTTTCAAATCCGGAACACTGGGTACCAACACATTATGAATTAATCCAGATGTCTCACTCCCACATGTGGATAAGAGGAGCGCGTGCTTCTTCTCCTCCCCAGCAATGTCGTTCACCTGGAAGAAGAACGTGAGGCGTTCAACATAATGAGACCAGTTGTCCGAGATTGGATCACATGGCCCCACTCTTCCAAGTTGCAGCATGCTCTGAGGGGATTGCTTCGACGATCCAGAAGGAAATTTTTCTTTACTTATAATTACCATGTGAGGTAGGGCCCAATTTCGGTTATTCTGATTTCCTCTGTTCTTTCTTGCCTTTTACCTCAGCCTTCCATGTCTTTTCTTGCTTTTCACTCTCGTCGCCAGTTTGTTGGGTCCAGTGCCCTGGTTTGTTGGGGCTAAAGGATCCTGCTTGCACACTTGTTTCAGGGTGACTGAGTTGGTACCAAGACAGAGAAGATCAGTAGAGTGTTCTTAGAACAAACACATTCTCTTTATTTACAAAAGGAGCTCAGCAGCTACTGTGTGCTTATAACTCAAAACTCTGTCGTTACTCTCAGACTCTGACTCAAGACTACTGACTACAGAGGTAGCCCGCGCTACTCTGCATGGGTACCAAGATCATGTGATCTTACTTTACCACATTTGTCTTAAAGGTATATTACACATCAGATTACTACAAAGACCCAGAGGCTGAGGAGCTGAGACCCCTCCCGCTGAGGCGAGTGGTGCGACCCAGGATGTACCGAAGGAGATTCTCATATTTAGAGATGACCAGGAATGAGCACCACAGGAGCCTTTGGTTGTCAGGAATGTGTGGCTCACACAGCTGTCCCAGTCACAGGGACGATCTGATGCCACATGGACTGGGAGGCCATCCCTTGCCAGTGGCTATAAAGGTGACGGCTGCACTCAACTTATTTGCAAGTGGTTCATTCCAGGGATTGGCTGGGAACCTATGCGGCATCTCTCAGTGCTCCATGCATAAATGTATAAGGGATGTTACAGATGCCCTTTACAGTAAAGCACATCATTACACCCAGCTCACAATGGATGAAGCTAGCCAGGTCACTAGCTTTCTGGGATTTGCGGTGATCTCTGAGTTCCCACGATGCAGGCTGCCATAGATTGCACACATGTCATTTCGAGAGCTCTGTGGGAGCAGCCACTGATCTTCATCAACAGAAAAGGGTTCCACTCGCTCAGTGAGCATGAAGGGATCAGCGTTGGAAAGGTCTCCACCCAATGCTGCATTTGTGTGATGTGCACTGGAGGGGGTGCAGAGGAGATTCACCAGGATGTTGCCTGGGATGAAACATTTAAGTTATGAAGAGAGGTTGGATAGACCTGGGTTGTTTTCGTTGGAGCAGAGAAGAATGAGGGGCGACCTGATCGAGGTGTACAAGATTATGAGGGGAATGGACAGAGTGGATAGGGAGCAGCTGTTCCCCTTAGTTGAAGGGTCAGTTACAAGGGGGCATAAGTTCAAGGTGAAGGGCAGGAGGTTTAAGGGGGATGTGAGGAAAAACTTTTTTACCCAGAGGTTGGTGACGGTCTGGAGTGTGCTGCCTGGGAGGGTGGTAGAGGTGGGTTGCCTCACATCCTTTAAAAAGTGCCTGGATGAGCCCTTGGCACATCATAACGTTCAAGGCTATGGGCCAAGTGCTGGTAAATGGGATTAGGTAGGTAGGTCAGGTGTTTCTCATGTGTTGGTGCAGACTCGATGGGCCGAAGGGCCTCTTCTGTACTGTGTGATTCTGTGAAAGGCAGGACTCCAGGGCACAACCCAAGTCACTGCACATTGTGTAGTCTTTGCCACCAGCATGTGTAATTTTCATCAGCTATTTGGATTTTGATTTGCTTCCAGTGAGCATAATGCATCCAGGAAGTGTGCTTTAACACTCACAAGGGACACAGCTCAGTCCGGATGCCAGAACATTAGATGTCACCCTATAAGACACAGAAGCACACATTATTCAATTGTGTGCTGCAAGACTTAAAGGACTTAAAAGTGTAAGTGCGTATGCTTTCTAGCTCTGGCTTGACACAGCTCCCTTAGATGACAAAAGAAGTAAGTGACGAGCATGACTTTGCTAAACATGATGTGAATCTGAGGGACACAAAGGCAGAGGAGGGCAGGAGTGTGAGCTTAGGTCACCCTTGAAATGAGAATCAGACGCAAGAGGCATTCACACCCTGACACGTTGGGTTGTAAATTCAAACCGTGTTTACAAAGGTGCATTATACACAGTGAACAAGCACCCTTGTCACCAGTGTCCAATCATAATTTCTTAACTTTGCATTCTCTACCCACCACGACCGTGTGCAGAACCAACATCCACAGCAGAAGTGGAGGCAGCCTGCTCACCGCCACACCCTATTGTCTTTGCTTACTTTGAGTCACATCCTCTTGAGGCCCAGGGCCTGGAGGGCCCCAGCCTGCTTTGGGTGTCCTGCTGTGGGGCAGGTGCACCCTCCTCAGCCTGAGTAGCTAGAAATGATGGTGTCAAAGGCAGACAGGGTTGGACACACTTGGACTCTCCTGTGTGAATGGCCCTAGGGTGTCCACCAGATGCTCCTCCACCCTTTGAGTTCCCAAGGTCCCCTGCCTGGTTCCTTGAAGAGAAGGGGCAACTGAAGGGAAGTCAAGATGCCCTGTGCCCCCCTCGCCTAGCCACTGATGGATCCCATCAATGTCTATTGTGATGGAGTGTAGGTCCGAGTACAAATCCGGCAGAACAGATGGGCCCTGGTCTCCAAGGTGGCCGTTGGCCTTCCCATGGACACCTCGAGGTGCTCACAAACCATGAAATCAGGGCCATGGCATCAGAGAGAATGCGGATGGATTCCCCCATCGTCCGCTCTAGTCTGGTGACTGCCTCAGATAACTCTGCCTGATGTTCCCCTGCCTGCCTTCGCTGACTACAGAGGCTCATTATCTGGCTCGGGCTCAGCAGCTGAATGCTCCTTACTGCGTTGATGGGGCCAAGGGCATGAAAGGCAACAATCAGAGCTCAATCTGTTCCAGGGGAGGGGTTGTCCCTCTCTCCCCATGGACCTGTCAGCTTAGACTTTGTTTATTTCTGCATTGCTGTTAGGCCAACCAGTCCCCTCCATGTTGAAGAGCCCTCGTGGTCCCCAACCTCCCTCAGCAGTGCCTACCTTTCCTGATGGCACTGTCCAGGCTCCCAGAGCTGTAAGCCCTCTGATTGGGCCAGCACATAAAGAGCCTGCTGTCCTTAACAGGAAGGCAAATACAGAAGCGGCCAATTAGGAGCCTGCCTCCTGGATGATTAGTGAGCTGATTGTAGGTGTGGACATAGAAACCCATTTGGTCCTGAAATCCACAGCAATCTTGGCTCCAATGATTCTAAATGAACAGGAAGACCTAAGCTGCAGCGATCAGCCCATTCCTGTCCTTAAACCAAGAGCCTCAGGCAGCTCCATTTTATTTGTGCTGCAATTTCTTATTCTCTACACTGTACTGTTCAGAGTTTCGTGAATCTGGAGATTTAGAAAGTGCTATTATTTTTAGCAATTTTTTATCTGGCATCACTTTGGACCCTTTATGTAAAGCAGCATCATTAGGAACAATATTGATCCAAGTATGTTGAGCATAAAAGGAGGTCAGATTCTTTCCCACATTGAACCATTAAAGCAAGTGGAAAACAAAAACAAAAATACCAGGAAAAACTCAGCAGGTCTAGCAGTATCTGCAGAGAGGAACACAGTTAACGTTTCGATTCCGAATGACCCTTCAACAGAACTAAGGAAAAATAGAAGAGAGGTGAAATATAAGCTGGTTTAAGGGGGAATGCGAAAGTAGAGCTGGATAGAGGGCCAGTGATCGGTGGAGATAACCAAATGATGTCACAGACAAAAGGACAAAGAGGTGTTGAAGGTGGTGATATTATCTAAGGAATGTGCTAATTAAGGGTAGAAAGCAGGACAAGCAAGGTACAGATAGCCCTAGTGGGGGTGGGGTGAAGGAATCAAAAAAGGCTAAAAGGTAGAGATAAAACAATGGATGGAAATACATTTAAAAACAATGGAAATAGGTGGGAAAAGAAAAATCTATATAAATTATTGGAAAAAAACGGGGGGAATCGGAAAGGGGGTGGGGATGGAGGATAGAGTTCATGATCTAAACGTGTTGAACTCAATATTCAGTCTGGAAGGCTGTAAAGTACCTAGGCGGAAGGGACTGGACAAGGGGAGAGAGAATGTAGTCAAGATAACGAGAAATGAGTTCCGTGGGGCAGGAACAAGCTGACACGATCAGTCTGCTGGGACAGTCCTGTTTGTGGATTTTGGGTAGGAGGTAGAAGTGGGCCGTCCGAGGTTGGGAGACTATCAGGTTGAAAGCTGTGAAAGGAAGATCTCTAGAGGAGATGAGGTCAGTGAATCCACAAACAGGACTGTCCCGGCAGACTGATCGTGTCAGCCAGTTCCTGCTCCACGGAACTCATTTCTTGTTATCTTGACTCCATTCTCTATCCAACTCCACTTGTCCCACCCCCCCTTAAACCAGCTTATATTTCATCTCTCTTCTATTTTTACTTAGTTCTATTGAAGGGTCATTCGAACTCGAAACGTTAACTGTGTTCCTCTCCGCAGATGCTATCAGACCTGCTGAGTTTTTCCAGGTATTTTTATTTTGGATTTCCAGCATCCGCAGTTTTTTTGCTTTTATCTTAAAGCAAGTGGAATATTGATATGAAACCATAAGAGATATCTTAATGGGGTAAGAACTTTAACTTAATCTTAAATATATATTTTACTTTGTCTTAGATATAGATTATTAGTGTGGGAAGCATGGGCACAACTTGCACAATAACCTTTAGGTGTTTTATCTGAGTTCAGCCTTTAACTCTGTCTGTTCATTAACCCGGTGTACTAAGTGAATAAGGGTTTGATTTCTTCACAGCTCTGCCATCCTGACTGGTGAACTCAGAACCCTCAACGTGGCTCACCCCAAAATATCAACTCAACTTTCTCAATTCTGATTGGCTGAGTCAACCATTTGCAGCAATTTTTGCTTTTACTTAAAAAATAACTCAAGGTGGTGAACGGGGGAAGTGAAGGAAATGGAGGAAATAGCAGGATAAGACAAACTAAAAGCATTTGAACTTTTAGTTAAAATTGTTTCTGGAGTGAATTTTCTTAGTTCTAGCTTAGTATTGCAGAGGCTCCCTTTGTGTAATGCTGACATCATTCTAAGTGTGTGAGCTGAACTCTCTTTTTAAAAGGTCAGCCATGGGTATAGGATTGCCTCCGGTCCTGTAAGCAGGCTAAGGGGTAGATTTTCATTTTGGGCTGTGAGGAACAGGCTCCCCATTATTAAACCTGCTGGATGTTCACAGGCTGTGTGTGTCCCAGACAAGGATCCACAATTAGAATATAAAAGCAAAATACTGCGGATGCTGGAAATCTGAAATAAGAGCAGAAAATGCTGGGAAAACTCAGTAGGTCTGACAGCATCTGCGAAGAGAGAAACGGAGTTAATATTCTGAGTCCGTATGACTCTTCTCCAGAGCCCATTATTTATTCGTGATCTACCATTCGTGATCTACCATTCGTGATCTACCATTGCCCATTTTCTGCCATCGTTCAAGGCGAAAATCTGCCAATGAAAGTTGAGGAAATTGACTGGAACTGGGAATGGGTGGATGTGGAAATGTTAGTTTGAAGTTCATTTGAAATGGTTTCTCAAGCCAGATAAAGTGAATATTCTCTGCAATAAGCAAAGCTCAAATTTAGCCCCATTTTCAAGGTTCAATTTATTGCCTGTACAATGTGACGCGTTTAATATCCTTACATATTGTCCCGCTTGTTAAATTCTTTAACTTTCATTGGAGGCAGATTAGTTCTCCAGACCTGGTTGTGTCATGTTGAGCTATCAGAGACAGGCAATGTTATTACCTATAACATCACACGAGTGTGAAAGCCTTGTACAAGTCCTGAGTGCACACTCGTCCTGAGAGATGAACTTGGTGGGTTTCCAAAGTAAGTTAAAGCGGCTACTCATCCTGAATGTTGATATAAAAGGAAGTTCTTGTGGGCGGAATTTTCTGGGCCCGTTGGGGGCGGGGCTGATGGGTGACGCGCGCGGAAAATATGCCGGGACCTGCTTCCCGACTGAGCGAAGGCAGGACACGATTGTCTGCTCAGCCTGCCGAAGCCTGGCCAGGTTTTCCCCCATCAGTCTGTGGGGAGCTAATTGTAATACATCAGGATCTTGGATTCCACATTATCCGTCTACATCGGCAGGAAAGCAGGTCAACGTGTTTCACAACAGCACACGGGGGATGTGCACTTGGCGGCTTCACTTTGGGGGAACTGAGGTGAGTGAGCAGCAGCGTTCACCACAGCTCACCCACTGTTTACAGGCCTCAGGGGCACCGGGGGGCGGGGGGGGCGAAGACAGGGGAACTGATGACTGGCTCCAGAGGTGATTGCTGGGAGGGGGGGTGGGTGTATAGTGCTGCCCTGGCACTGCATCCAGTGCAGGCGGGGGTTAGGGTAAACGAGGGGAAGTGGCGACACATTCAGGACACCCGCTGTATAAACTGACCATCTCTCTGCAACTGAGACAGGTCAGGCACAGCCACAGGGATGTGATTGGGGTCGGGCTCCTAGCCTGCCCGCCCATGTAAACTTCGCAGAGGCACCAAAGGGCTATCCAGCGTTCCATACCTGTCACCCCCCACCCTCTGGGCACAGACCTCAAGTCCGCCACCACTTTACTGGACCACAGAACAGTTGGGCTGCACACATTGTACAATCTCCTCACCAACACTGGCCATGGAGCAGTCACTGCTGGAGGTGCTCACAGCCGCCTGCAATCTCAGCATCCTGGTTTGGACCAGTGTCCCCCATGTCACAGGCTGACAGGGCAGCCATGCAGCGTGCTTAACTCTGGCCATCTGAGGGGTGACCAACACCCTCCGAGAAGCGTTAAGGGGCGGTCACACAGGGACAGGGAAGGTGCTACGTACAGCCACGTCTCTCTCTCTCCTTCATACTGCAGGAGGACCACGTCAGGATCATGGATCCTGGTGACCTAGCTGTGCCTGATGGCCGACAGAGACCATAGAAGATGGAGGAGAGAGTGACTGAGGCTCCTGGCTGCACAAAGGCAGGAGCAGCAACCTCATGAAGAAGGGGCAGCAGGGGGTCCCACACACACTGCCCAGGAGTGACAGTGAGCTGTGGCTGGTCGGTGCCTAGTGACACCCAGGGTCTATAGACAGTGCCTGTCATTCCTGTAGATGACTGAGAACCAGTGTTGCCAATGACTGCACATGTCTAGGGACCTGGTGGCTCCCATCTGCCACTTACTGCAGGACTTGGTGCCAAGGGGACATGGAGGGCATCCACTGCCAGTGGCTGTGCAAGTGACCATGGTGCTCAATTTCTATGCCGGTGGCTCCTTTCAGGTCTCCACAGGTGACCTCTGTGGGATTTCACAATCCACCACCCACAAATGTATCCATGAGGTCACGGATGCATCTTCTCCATGGCAACAACTTTGTGCATTTCACCCGGGACCGGGACAGTCAGGATTCAAGAGCCATTGGATTCGCCCTGATCTCGGGATTCCCACAGGTACAGGGTGCGATCGACTGCACCCATGTGGCACTCAGGTCTCCATCGCTACAGTCAGTGGATTTCATCAACCGCAAGGGCTTCCACTCACTGAACGTGCAGCTGGTGTGTGACCACCAGAAACACATCCTGCAGGTGTGCGCACAGTTTCCAGGGAGTGTGCACGATGCCTACATCCTGAGTCACTCGCAGGTCCCTGCAGTCTTCCAGGGTCCACAGAGGCTGCAGGGATGGCTCCTCAGGGACAAGGGCTGCCCACAGAGGCTGTGGCTGATACACCCGTGCAGCAGCCTCAGACTGCAGCAGAGCGACGCTATAATGAGGCTCATGCAGCAGCTCACAACTTGGTGGAGCAGACCATCGAGATGCTGAAGATGTGGTTCTGGTGCCTGGATCGGTCTGGTGGAGCCCTGCAATACAGTCCACAGAGGGTGTCACACATCATCATCATCTGCTGCACCCTTTACAACCTGGCACTGCAACAGGAAGAGGAGCTGGCTGAGGAGGAGATGGAGGAGCTGGAGGTCTCCTCCGATGAGGAGGAAGCTGATGGGGATGAGCGTGAGGGGGTCTTTGGTAGTGACGATGATGGGGTTGAAGCCCTCACACTGGTTAGACGAGGCAGGCATGCCCTGGAGGCCCTCATAGCTGCCAGGTTCATAGAGGATGACGATGACATGCAGTGAGGTGTCCCCATAGATCCTCACATCGCAGTTGTGAACGTTTGACTCCAGTCTGGCTTATGGCAGCGTGAGTACCCTCTGTGAGAATGCTCCTGTCATGGAGATGCAGTGGAGGCCCTAATAGTCGCTTGATTTCAGGAGGATGATGACAACATGCAGTGAGGACACTCCATAGATCTTTACATGGCCTCTGAGAATGTCTGACTCCTGTCTGGCCGAGGGCAACTCGCTTGCGTTCCATGATCAGGACCATCTCAGAGACGCAGCCATGGAACTTTAGACGCATCTGATGCTGTGTCCGCCTTCAGCACCTCATCCCTTCAGGAGCTGGTGCACAGCATCACTGGTCGCAGATGCTGGTGTGATGGAGCCAGCCCCACCTTAAAGATGCTGAGAGCGCACAGAGAGAATGCGAGAACTCTGTGGCGCCTGCCCACTACATTCTGGCAGCAATGACCAGCACCCACCGAGGTGCAGGCATCAGTAATGTTTTCAGGAAGTGTGAGGCCAGACTATCACTGTGGACTGAAGGCTGTACAGAGCACAGAGAAAAGGCCCTGGACTGAGACACCTGCCTTTATCTTGTGCAGAAACTAAGGTTTCACATCTGAGTGACATGAACACTGCTCATCAGAACAAGGAGTCATAAACAGGGAGACATTCTTAGGAATGTACTGACAATAGTGAACATTATGTACAAGTGATTAATACCCGTGCCCAGGCTGTGCAACTACTTTTATCTAACCACCTGCCTTTTTGTGGTCTTGTGGAGTCCGTGGACCATGCTTTTATAGGGTGTGGTAGGCTGCACTCCCTTTTTAGTTATTTAAAAAACCTTTTGTTACTGTTTTGTTTGCACTTCAGCCCCACGCTCCTGATCTATGGACACCCAGTGCGGAAGGGGGTCGGGAAGGAGGAGGACCCCCTCGTGAACCTGCTCCTGGGCCTGGCCAAGTTGGCCATTAACAGGTCCAGGCAGCGGGCGATCAAGGGGGGAGTCCCGCCCGATTGCTTGTCCCTCTTCCGTGGCTACGTTCGTAGCTGGATGTCCCTGGAGAGGGAGCACGCGGTGTCTGCCGGCACCCTCGAGGCCTTCCGTGCTCGGTGGGCACCAAGGGGACTGGGGTGCTTTATTGACCCCTTTAATCACATTTTGGTTTAAAGTTTGTAAGTTTCCTTTAAACTTTGTCCTTAGTTTTACAGCTGACCTGAATTAGGGGCTGTGCTTGATTTGTCCTTCATTTTGTTAATTTAGTTTAATTGTTTTAACTCCAAAAGAGTTACCAGTAAATTGATGACTGACAGTTAACTGCCAGGCTGTGTTTAATTTCAAACCAGGCAGGTTGACTATGATTGGTCAAGGCATTGCTCTGGGGATTGAAGCAGAGAACGGTTGTTGCCTATTTTGTTTAGTTGAAATAAGCACAATTCATGTTCTTTCTGTCTGCAAAGAACAGGACCCTGTGTGTTAATATATGTAGCTTCCAGGATGCATAAGTGAGACACAATGTGAGCCTGATTGATAACCTTGAACTGGCTGTCAGTGTAATTCTCAGCGCACCCAGGACTGTTTAGCAAATTTCGTCCAATTGCAGAATCACGTCTAATGTGGACGCAAGTGGCTGGAATTTTCCAGCACTCCACACCCACCCCACCTCAGAGCCCGTGGTAGGTTTCCGTGTAGCGGGGCTGGTGATACTATTGAAACCTCCGTTCATATCAGAGGGGCCGGAAGATACTGCTGGAGTGAGGCGATGGAAAATTCTGGCCTGTGTTTTGAAAGCATGGGCTGGTGGGAGATATGATTGGGAAATTTGTAGATGACACAAAAATTGGCCATGTAGTTGATAGTGAAGAGGTTGGCTGTTGTCTCCAGAATGATATCAATGGTTTGGTTTAGTGGGCGGAGAAGTGGCAAATGGAATTCAATCCGGAAATATATGAGGTAATACATTTGGGGAGGGCAAACAAAGCTAGGGAATACTAAATAATTAGGAAGATATTGAGAGGGGTTGAGGAAGTGAGAGTCCTTGGAGTTCATGTCCACAGGTCCCTGAGGGTGGCAGGACAGGTGGACAAGGTGGTACAGAAAGCATATGGAATGTTTTACTTCATTGGGCGAGGTATTAAATACAAAAGCAGGGATGTAATGATGGAACTGTATAAAATGCTGGTTAGGCCACAGCTGGAATTTTGTGTACAGTTCTGGTCACCACAGTACAGGAAGAACATAATTGTTCTGGAGAGAAAGATTTACAAGAATGTCACCAGGGCTTGAAAATTGCAGCTATGAGGAGAGATTGGATAGGCTGGGGTTGTTTTCCTTAGAACAGAGGAGGCTGAGGGGTGACCTAATTGAGGTGTACAAAATTATGAGGGGCCTAGACAGGGTAGATAGAAAACACTTGTTTCCCTTAGCTGAGGGGTCAATTACCAGGAGAAATGGATTTAAGGTGATTGGTAGAATGATTAGAGGGATCATGAGGAAAATCTTTTTCACCCAGAGGGTGGTGGGTATCTGGAATTTGCTGCCTAAGTTGATGGTTGAGGCTGAAATGCTCAACTCATTTAAAAGGTACCTGGATTTGCAACTGAAGTGCTGTAACCTGCAAGGCTACGGACCAGATGCTGGAAAGTGGGATTAAAAATAAGCAGCTCATTTCTTTTTTTCCCCTGTTGTTCGGCCGGTGAAGACGTGATGGGCTGAATGGCCTCTTTCTGCATCGTAACTTTTCTAAGGTTCTATGGTCCGTACATTGCCTGTTGCAAATAGTCAAAGGATTGTGCTGCTTGATAGGATCCACCAATCTATAATTTGTACGTCCTACATACTGAAACTGAAATTCACATTACTTATTTGCATAATAGGCAGAACGTCTTTTTGGCTTAATGGCAACATATTTGTTTCTTCATTCATGGGATGTGGGCATCGCTAGTTAGGCCAGCATTTATTGCCCATCCTTAATTGTCCTTGAGGAGGTGTTGGTGAGCTACCTTCTTGAACCGCTGCAGTCCATGTGGTGTAGGTACACCCACGGTGCTGTTAGGAAGGGAGTTCCAGGATTTTGACCCAGTGACAGTGAAGGAATATTTCCAAATCAGGATGTGAGTGGCTGGGACGGGAACTTCCAGGTGGTGGTGTTCCCATCTATCTGCTGCCCTTGTCCTTCTGGATGGTAGTGGTCATGGATTTGGAAGGTACTGCCTAAGAAGCCTTAGTGAGTTGCTGCAGTGCATCTTGTATATGGTACATACTGCTGCTACTGTGCATCGGTGGTGGAGGGAGTGGGCATTTCTGGATGTGGTGCCAATCAAGCGGGCTGCTTTGTCCTGGATAGTGTCGAGCTTCTTGAGTGTTGTAGGAGCTGCACTCATCCAGGCAAGTGGGGAGTATTCCATCACTTTCTTGACTTGTGCCTTGTAGGTGGTGGACAGGCTTTGGGGAGTCAGGAGATGAGTTACTCACTCCAAGATTCCTAGCCTCTGACCTGCTCTTGTAGCCACAGTATTTATACGGCTGGTCCAGTTCAGTTTCTGGTCAATGGTAATCCCCAGGATGTTGATCGTGGGGGATTCAGTGCTGGTAATGCCATTGAATGTCAAGGGGTAATGATTAGATTATTTCTTGTTGGCGATGATTATTGCCTGGCATTTGTATGACGTGAATGTTACTTGCCACTTGTCAGCCCAAGCCTGAATATTGTTCAGGTCTTGTTGCATTTGGACCTGGACTGCTTCGGGCAGTGGAAAATACTACCCATGTTGTTACTGTATAGTACCAGTGTGAAATGGCTAGCATCACAGGTTTCTCAAATTTTTGAGATTCCTTACCTTTCCAGCGTAACCTGAGTTAAACTGGGTACTTTTCAGGGCTAAAAGTGGAGGCCTTAGGCCCGTTCATGAGTTTGCGCAATAAACAATGCAAAATTATCTGATCTGGGTAGCCATTATCCTGCAAGATGGCTTTGGTACACCTTATAATGCCAATCTTCTAGTGTGTGGAACTGTAGGAATCCCAACGCATTTATTGACCACTGAAGACAGGCTTGTGGTAAACCGTAGTAGAGAACTCCCTGGCAGATTTTTCAATTAACATGTCAAGCAAGGAGACCTTGTTTGACTGTTCAACGGTGAAACTGAGCACAGGATGGACCCCATTAAGATGTGTAAGGAAATTCTTACAAGTAGTTGCGGATTCAAAAATAGCAAACGTATCATCTACATATTGGAAATATGCAAGGGGTAGGAGGTCGGCTGTCATTCTATTGAAGACGCATTTCTCATGGAACCCAAGAAAGACACTTGTGAGAGCTGGGCCTAGAGGGGATCCCATGGTAACATCATATACCTGGGCACACATGGTGTCGATAAAACTGAGCTCAACTTCATGAGTTGCTGAGTTTGTAAGTTCAATAAATTCTGATTCACTCAATAGCAGCAAATCTAGAGTGCCATGATATAGAGCTACAGTGCAAATTTCAATGGCTTCCTTGAGCAGTACATTGGTGAATAGACTGGCAATATCAAATAAGCACATGGACCTGCCGCTCAGCATTACCAAACAGCCTTTCTCAAAGAGAAACAGAAAATGCTGGAGAAACTCAGCAAGCCTAACAGCATCTGTGGAGAGAAAAACAGAGTTAAAGTTTCAAGTCAGTATGACTCTTCTTCAGTGTATCTTCTTCATGCCAGCCTTTCTCAAAAGCAATATAAAAAAATGTTGTTGGACTTGTGAATGAGCAATAAGCTGTGAGCTGATATATATGATGGGGTTCACCCTCAAGGCTCACTGTGTCCGTGTATGTATGGGCTACCCAAGGCTACCCATTACACCTTATCTTATCTATGACCAGTTTTGCATAACGTGAGTTGGCCAATAGCAATGCCGTGTCAATGTGCTCATTTGACATTGCTAGCCTACTCACCAATGTACTGCTCAAGGCAGCCATAGACATTTGTATGACACTGCTATTGATTTACAAGTCCTGTATGGTCTGAGCAAATTGTTAGAATCATATCTCTCAAGACTGAAGTACTTGCAACCTGTTAAAATAAGTTTTGTTTTAAAAGAAAGGAACCATTCTGAGTTTTTGAAAGAAGCCTGGTCAGAATCTCTTTTCTTCTGGGTACTAGAGGTATAGGTTCACAACTGGTAATTTCTGTGAGAAAATTAATATATTTAATTGAATGGTATGACCTGCGAGGTAGTGGGGCTTGAGAATTTGCACACTCCTCCTATCCTGGTCGTAACATAAATTGGGGGCTCCTGTGGGATTTTGAAATGTGGACAGCGGGTGATTGGACACAGGATAATAATTGTTAAAGGCTAAAATGACAGAGACCAGGTTTCTTATACATTGGTAAACTAAAATGGCGTCAGAAGTTGCTAAGGCATTTCTTACAGATGGAAGATGCAACCCTGACTGCTTTACAGAAATTAACAAAGAATAAGCAAATGGAATTTTTGGATAAGCTGGAGTTAGAATTACCTGAAGGGGTGAGGAATGCAGAAATAGTTGAGATAATAGTGTGGCATTTGAAATTGGAAGGGATACAGAGAGAACACATTCTCCAGGGGATGAGTCAATTGGATTGGTTAAGATTAAGTTGCAAATAAAAAAATTTGAATTGGAGGTGAAAGAAAAAGGAAAAGAAAGGGAATTGGAATGGAAAAGGCTAGAGGCAAAGGAGAAAGAAAGAGAAGAAAAGGAAAGAGAAAGAACATTTAGGAAGTTGGAACTGGAATTTCAGGCAAGGGAGAAGGATAAAGAAAGAGAGGCAAAAGAGAAAGAGAAGGAACGAGAAAGGAGATACCAGCTTAAGACTAGACCTTAAAAAAGAGGCCTCGGATGTTGAGGAAGGTTCTGAGGATGAAAAACCTTTCAACCCAAAGCCTCGTGGGGAGATGTTTAACTTTGTACAAGCTGTCCCAAAGTTTGAGAAAAAGGATGCAGAGGCATTCTTTATTTCATTTGAGGAGGTGGCTAAGCAAATAAAGTGGCCAAACAAAATCTCGACATTGCTCTTACACAGTATGTTGGTGGGTAGAGCTCATGAGGTTTATGCATCACTGTCAGAAGAGGTATCAATGGAATATGATGCAGTTAAAAAAGACTATTCTGAGTGCATATGAGTTAGTCCCTAAGGCATAAAGGCAGAAATTTTGGAATATAAGGAAATAGCCTGGGCAGACCTTCATTGAGTTTGAGAGGGCAAAGCAAAGTAATTTTGACCATTGAGTATGGACATTAAAGGTAGAGACAATGCATGAAGTTAATAATTCTCTTGGAAAAATTAAAAAATTCACTTCCTCCAGTAGATAGAACCTATGTTGAAGACCAGAGGACTAAAACAGCTAGACAGACAATGGAGATGGATGATGATTACGATCTGGTCCATAAATTTAAACCCTTTTTCTTTCACCCCCACAAACCTGAGAAGGATAGAAGATGGGAAGGTGAAAGAAAGGTAGGTAGCCAGGGAAGAGAAGGGACAGCTGGAATTACCCCACAAGCTCTTCCTCAGGCCAGCAAGGAAGGTGCTGAGGGTGGAAGTGATATTCAAAGGCCTAAGTGTTTCTGTTGTAACAAGGCAGGACATGTTCATGCAGATTGCCGGAAGTTACATGGGAAATCAATGAGTTATTAGGGTATGTAAGGGTGATTTAATTGAGGCTCAAAAAGCTGATCAAGAGTCAAGCAAGATAGCACAATCAGCCCAGACTGAAGCTGAGACTAAGGCAGTTCCAGAATGTTATTACATTAGAAATGGAATTCTAATGAGGAAGTGGAGACCTCCTCACAGACTTGCAGATGAGGAGTGGACGCTTGTTCATCGGGTAGTGGTACTGCCCAAATATCTTAAGGAGAGATTATGGAGAGCACATTAAATTCTTATGGCAGGGCATATAGGGAGGGATATGGAAAACTCAAGCATCGATAAACCGGCGGTTTTACTGGCCAGGTCTTCATAAGGACATGGTGCAGTTTTGTATAACTTGCTATATGTGCCAGATGGCAGGCAAACCACAACACATAATCAAACCGGCACCCTTAATTCCTATAACACTTTTTGAGGAACCAATTAGTAGGGCGTTAGTGGACTGTGTGGAACTGTCACCGAAAACTAAAGCAGGACATGAGTATTTCCTTACTATTATGGATATGACAACTCATCTTCCAGAGGCCATCCCTTTAAGGATCAGTATGGCTAAAGTAGTGGAAGAGATGTTAACCCAATTTTTTACTCAATATGGATTGCTAGAGGTGGTCCAGTTGGATCAAGGTTCCAATTTTATGTCTAAAGTTTTTCAGAACATAACGAGTAGTTTGGGTATAAAACAGTTAAAATCCACAGCATATCATCCATAGACACAGGGAGTTTTAGAGAGGCACCATCAAACTCTCAATGATTAAAGCATATTGTCATGAATATCCTCATGATAGGGACAAAGGACTGGATTTTCTTTTATTTGCTACCCAAGATTCACCGAACGAATCTATTGGTTTTAGCCCTTTCGATTAATTTATGGACATGAGGTAAGAGGTCCCCTGAAATTAGTCAAAGAGATGTTTTTAGCAGAAAAGGCTGAATCCTCTATGTTAAATTATGGGCAGAATTTTGCCCTTGGCGTGCGGGCTCAGTGGGGTTGGGAGGGGGTGATGGGGAAGCCGACTGCCACCCGCGATCAGGCTGGAAGGGGATTTCACAACGCCGCGCCAGCCAGCGTGAAAAGCAAGCAGCAGTGGTGTGTGGACAGAGGGAGGAGTGCGAGCCAGGCAAGTGTGACCTTCGCTCATGTGTACAAGTGTGTCTACATCATCCACCTGAGGCACAGAGCTGCCTCAGGGAGATGAAGATATATGAAAAAAAAATTTAAAAATAAAAATGTACTGAAACATCTCCCCACTTGAGCAGGGACATGTTATTAATGAAAAATGAAAGTTTTAAATTTATTTTTATTTGCTGTTGGAAACCTTATCCCGCCTGTGGATTAGGTTTCCAAAAAATTGCAAAGGGTGCTCAGTCTTTTTGCCTGCCTGCCAACTGTTAGGTTGGATGGGCAGTGAAAAATTTATTTCAATTAACTTTTTCATGGCCTTAATAGGCCTTTTAATTGTCGGCGGGCAGGCTGCTGACTCCAGGGCGCACTCGCTGACCGAAATGTCGCACATCATTTTACACTAGGCCAGGTCGGGTGAATGGATCATATCAAACAGCACAAAAATGTGTCTTTTTTCAGCAATACTCAAGTTCTGTACCACCAAACAACTAAACATATGAATAGAGGAACATAAGAAACAGGTGCGCAAGTAGGCCATTCGGTCCCTTGAGCCTGCTCTGCCATCCAAAAAGACTATGGCTGATCTTTATCCCAACTTCACGTTCCCACCTGATCCCCATATCCCTTGATATCCCCAAAACGTATCTATAAACCCCTGTCTTGAAATTATCCGACTAAGCACCCACATCCGGCAAGAAACATTTGGTTAACTTCCTCTAGAAATGAAAATTGGCTGAAATGTTTTCAAAAGGGTGAACAGCTCTGGAACTCACTTAGTGGAAATTCTCAGCTGTGTGTATTGTTTTTCTATCAAAGCCATGCTTGTGTACTTAGCTGACGAATTCCTTTGAGACGATGACTCCTGTTTAACAGAGTTACCCTGGTTCTTTCCCCATTCCTGTGCTCTATTGCTGTGAACCAGCTGCTTTCAGCATGAATATCCAGTCACTTGACACAACTTGACTCATTAATATTGTCTCAGAGAATTTGTGTGTTCAAGTGATATTGGACTCGATTGTGATGAAGAACACATGCAGTTTTTGATCATATCTGAAGTGAAAAATTGCATGTTGGTTTATTTAATCCCGGGTTTAATTGGTATTTTAATGATAGTTCAGTAATCCAAAGCTCCCTGTGTTTAACCACCTGTGGTAAACACAAACTTGTAAATACATCAAAAGCAGCTAATGCCAAAGTATACATTCCCTTTACGTCATAATTCAGCAATAAAATGATAATAGCTGATACATGATCTGCAATAGAATGTCTCAGCCAAATCATGCCAAGGTTTTGATGATCTTAAAAACCATTTAAGCTTTGCTCTTTATTGATGCATGTTAAGTGGATTTGCAAATGCTGAAGGTACGGATGGTAGGACTTTACCGTACATAGTTGGATGAGTATTATCTTAAACTACCTTAAACTATCTTAACCTACCTTAAATACCTTAATCTATCTTAAACTACCTTAACCTATCTTAAACTAGTTGCACAACTCTTGGAATGTTAAAATATAAATGGAAAGTAACTATGATTATCTGTTATTTAATAAAATAAGGTTAGGGGTTTATATCAACATTAAAAGACGAAATGATTAACAAGATGCTGTCCTTACCTTTCAGTGAGTTCTAGAAGCAAAATAACTATTAACTTCCTGTGGCAATCTGAAAAATTATCCCTGCGGAACATTATTTACACCAATTAACTGATTGCGGGTCCAACGTTCATTTATCTGCAGTCTTCAGAGGAAAAAAACTAGAACAAAATTTGGAGAAAGTCATAAAACAGAAGAATCACCTAAATGAAATATTAAGGAATGATGTGGAAGGTGTCCATGACATACTTCTTGATCTAGAAGATGCGCACTCCGCGTTCGTCGTCTGCCATTTTGTTTTCTAGAGTGTTGCACATGGGCGCTCATAGCTGTTATGATTTCATTTATGTCTACAGTAAGATACAGCATCCAGGCAATCTTTAAGACATCATTATTGAAAAAAACGAGTGAACCTGGACCAATATGGATGCTGAAATGACCAGGATTGTTTAGTTGGCAAAAAAGTTGGAGAGGAGGGATTTGAAAGCCCGGCCACAGATGAGGTAGATCAAGCTAAACTCTATACAGAAGAAGTGGTGGAACTGATAAAATGAAGTGAATACAAAGAGGAGGAGGAAGCCTAAGAAGGCTCAGTTTACACCTAAGATCAGCTGAAGAATTGAAAATGAAACAGCGGACAGAGTATGACACAAACATGGAGAGAAATGTTGTCTCTTGTAAAGTAATTGCTCCTTACCAAGAACTACCAGGTTGAAAAGCAAAAGAGGAAGCAGTCAAAAATAACAGTGCTTTTTCTATATAATATATAATAAAAACAGAAAATGCTAGAAATACACATCCGGTCTCATAGCATCTGTGGAGAAAGAAACAGAGTTAACGTTTCGAGTCCATATGACTCTTCTTCAGAACATTTTCTGTTTTTATTTCAGATTTACAGCATCTGCAGTATTTTGCCTTTTTTAAAATCTACTTCCACCTCAACATGTCCATCAGCCCCTCACCCACTTCCTTCAACTCTACCTTAAAGAAACCCTCTGCCAACTTCACTCCCAAGGCCATCACCTTCTGCTGGAGAACCTTATAATAAATGTAAGTGTGATTAATATATATTTCTTATTTTGTTAAACAGAATGACATCTGTATATTTATTTAAAAAAACATTGGCCAGCATTTTACGTTCCCCCCACCCACCCCGGTGGGTTCTGAGGGTTCCTCCAGTTTCCACCCCGACTGATCTGGTAGCGACTTTACAGTAGGGTGGGCAGGGCCTCAGATGGGAAGACCACCCTTAACCCACTTCAGTGGCCACTTAAGGGCCTTTTCCCGCCCAGCTTCAATTTTTAGGCTGGCTTCCGGATGACAGCTCAGGGGGCGGAAACCCAGAAATAAACTGAATTTGATCTTGTGCAGGAAATAGAGGGGGAGGCGCCTCCATCAAAAGGCCCCTTCTGACTGGGGCACCCTCTCCTCAAGGCCACGTGACCTCCTGACCTTCCTTCCCCTCCGGCCTAACCCCAGGACCCCGATATTCTCCCTCGTGGCCTTCCAGTTGTTGCCTCCCCTCCTTGCTCTGGGACTCCTGCCACTTACCTGTCCTCCGGGTCCCAGGACTTAGTTCCAGGCAGCTCCCTGCAGTGCCTCTTCCGGGCCACTGCAGCGCTGTCCTGGAGGGACCGGAGGGCTGCCGGCCAATCAGATTGGCCAATAGCTCTCCAAGGTGGGGTTTCCTCCTGAGTGAGGGGCAGAAGTCCCGCCAACTCTCAATCAATTCTCGTTAGAGTGTAAAATGGCTTCGGCGCTGCTGGGGTCAACGAGAATGTGTCCCTGCCAACTCCTGAGGCCCCACCATCCTAAAAATTCAGGCCATTGTTTTTATTGTCTTTTATTCTCTGTACATAGCAAATTTTTGAATGGTTGGAACCTATCTGATTAATTCACATTATAAAATATGTTCGGCATTAGCGAATTTCCTGTTTGCGAGGTATTCCAAGAAGGTAAACCCCATGAACGGTGGGAATTTACTGTCGTTGTTTTACTCAAAACAATGGAAATGGAAATGAATGTGGCCTTATGATAAACTGCATCAAACTCAGTCTGCTTAACTCTGTCTCATTTAGTTCTGTATCTTCTAAAGCATGTAGGATCAGTACCAATTTGTAAAACACGTGAAATAACAGAGTGAATCTCCAAAGCTTTGAAAGTTTTTTTGGCATTCGGGACCAATTTCAGGCCCTGACTCCATTCGCCGCTGCAATGTGCTTGGTTGTTTTATTGGAGAAACCCAGTAAAGAGGCTGCGCCCGGGATTGCCGCCCTATTAGGGATTGCGACCAGCTTGCAGAGGCAGGAGGGTGAGTCAGTGCGAGAGGCTGCAAGGCTGGACAGCAGCCTTCATGGTCTACGCAGTGAGAGTGCTGCTGGTGTGCATGGCACTCCAGAGGGCCGAATAACATGGAGAAGTGAAACGGCTAGAGGCAATGTCCTGCACTTCCTGACCACCAGCACTATTCCTTATTGCAGTCTCCTGGAGGTTGAAAGGAAATTGCAAAATCTCTACCTGTGGAGGATCTCAGACTGGTTGCTAATTGCATGTTAAGGCGGCTGGTTTAATATATTTGTCATGGTGTTCCAACTACCTACTCTGTACATGCCTCCTGTTACCTGACAAATTCTAGACACAACTGGGGTCCTATGTGACACGACTAAAATCTGATTAACACCAGAAAATTGATACCGATTTACTGATAAGCCTTCTTTAGCTCCCGATCACTGCCAGTTGCCAACACAGCACTGCATTTCTATAATTGCTGTTGAGACTGTGCAAAAACATAAGAAATAGGAGGAGGAGGTCATTTAGCCCCTCAAGCTGGCTCTGCCATTCAACAAGATTATGGCTGATCCTTCTACCTTAACTCCAGCTTCCCGCATTTTACCCAAATTCCTTAATTCCCTTCGTATCCCTAGAAGAATTCCATGAAACAGAGTTCCAGTCAGTAAGGATGAAAGGTTACCATTAAAGCTGAAGAGTAGGACTGGGCAGAACTAGGTCAATGCAAGAGGAACAGAAGGTAACAAAAAATACCTGGATGTGCACCTAAAGTGCTGTAAACTGCAGGGCTATGGGCCGGGTGTGCAGGAAGGTGGGATTAGAAAGGGCACCTGGGTGTCCTCGGGCTGGCATGAACAAGATGGGCTGAATGGCCTCCTTCTGTGCTGTAACTTTTCAATGGTTCTATGGTAAGTGCATGGACGTTGCACTGGAGGAGCTTGTACAAGTAGGAATTTAAAAGTGAGATCAAGAATCATTCTATAGGTTATGGAAAACCAAATGCACGTGACAAGGATAGGAACGATGGTGGTGGAAGTCTTAGTGAGTGAAATAGTCTGTGTGCTTCCTGGTCAATGGGAGCATGGATGCTGGGTATGATAGCATTGCAGAAGTCAAACCTCAAGGGTGAAAGGGTTTAGATGGTTGAGGTAGTGACAGGTGATATTTTAGTGGCCTTTGATAACAGGCCAGGGAAGAGGTTAAACAAGACCAATAAAGTGAGACTAAGGTTCCAATTCTTTGTGCTTAGGCTGAGGAATAGTTGGGAACATTGATGGGGTCCAAGACTGGTAGGCAAGTACATTCGACAGACACAAATGGCATCTTTACCTTTGCTGACATTTAGCGGAAGAGATTAGACACATTCAGCAGCTGAAGACAATGGGTAGAATCATCCCAGATTTGCACAAAGTGCGGAACTGGACGGGAAAAATGTACCAATGGCGGCTTTTTGTGCCATATCATCCTCTTCCCAGTGTGACCCGCCTCATTAATAATCCAATCACAGGAAACACTCTGGATTTCTGGCGGGTGGGCTCGGATTTGTCCATCCCGCTGTGACTTCAGCGCTTCCTCACTCCGGCTGCCATACTTAGAGTGCGTCAGAGCACAGCCAACTTCATATCTCCAGACCAGGACTGCTCCAGGTGACAAATGGCCCCGAAAGCGAGGATGACAGCAGCCCCCAAATTTAGTGACGCCTCTTCGAGGCACCTGCTGGACACAGTGGAAGGTTGCTGCAATTTCCTCTTCCCCCATACTCTGGCTGCAGGAGGTCCACCAGAGTCACCAATCTGGCCTGGGAGGCGGTGGCAGTGACAGTCAGTGCCAATGGAGCACAGAGGAGGTCAGCCATCCAGTGCAGCAAGAGGATAAATTCTCTCATCCATTCCACCAGGGTAAGTCAACTACCTCATCACTCTCAACTCACACACTCACAAACCCATCGCACATCCACAGGGATCTCACACCTCAAGGGGCAACACCACTAACTCTCACACACATCCTCACATTTCGAGCTCATCTCTTCATTCCATGCATGGATCCGCTCACCACACAAACATTCCAGGCAGTGTCATGTGTCCTGCTCACACTCTTTCCATCTGTTTTCATGCAGGAGAAGCTGGCTCACAACAGGGGGAGGTCCCAGACCAGGGGTGGAGTGGCCCACATTAGGCCCCTCACTCACTTTGAGGAGTGTGCCATCGTGCTGACTGGTGAGGACATGGATCCTACCTGTGGTGATGATGAGGTCAGCAGTGAACACCCTCATGAGAATCCTACAACACATCATCCCTCTCTCAATGTAACTGTGAGTGCCCTCTCTCCTGCTTTTGAGTCTGCTGCCATCTCTACTTTGGTTCACAGTGAGCTCTGCCAGGCGACTGACACCCTCAGCCAGCCAGTCCCTCAGCTCCATCCACGTTCTCACCTCCAGCCAACAGGACGCCTCCTCCATTGAAGAGCTGGAAATAAGCAGCCCGGAAGACCCGTCACAGCGCTCACCCACACCCTCCAGCAGCGCAGAGACACGCACCTCGGTGGGACCTGGATCTAGAGCAGGCTCGGGTTCACAGTCTGGTGGTCACCGCATGGACACGTGTCCACAGCAGGAGGAGGAAGGTTCAGCCAGGCTTCCCGGCACTGCTGGGGAAGAGGCATCTGTAAGGTCCGGGTCAGATGCTGAGCCTGTGGATTTGGCCTTTCAACTTATCCTGGAGCGTTAGCAGAAGGCAGGGGAACATCACGCAGAGCTGTTGGAAGCCTTCGGCAGAGTGGCACGTGAGTCAGAGGAGTGCGTCCGCCTGCTCTCTGATGAAGTGTGCATATGCGGGTCTCCACGGGAAGAATGGCAAACAGGGAAACTCTGCTCCAGCAGAATGCGGAGACGTGCGCAGACCTGAACTCTATCGCAGTGGCCACTGGTCAGTTTCTGCAGTGACAAAGCAAGAAGGCAAAATGCATCTCAATGTTCCTCCGGGTGCTCCTACCTCTCAAGGAGTCAGGCCGGGGCCCTCGGGCACCCGAAGGGAGGAGGAGCGGCAGCTGCACACCCCTGGATCTTCCACTCAGGAATCTCAGAGGCTGCCCACTCCTTGTGAGTCCCCTTTGCCCGTTACCCCCTCAACCACATCCTCTGTTACTGCAGAGGGAGCAGCAGGCCCACAGGAGGACAGCCAAAGCAAGCCGGGGCCCTCAAGGCCTCAACTCTCCAGAGGACCCACACCAGAGTCATCAGAGGTAACAGGACCAACCATTGCAAAGGCTGTCTCCACCCCTGCTGCAGATGTCAGTGCAGCACCTAGAAGAAGTGGTAGGCCTAGAAAAGTTAAGAAATTCTGATCACAAGTGGTTGCACGAGTGAACACATTTTGTCACTTTATAATCCAAAACTATATTCACTTTCACTGAATAGTGTGCAGAGTTGTCTTTCAGGTTTATTGACAGGCTTTGCGAGTCCTCCCACTGCACCTCCTCCGAGTAGCAGTTCGGCTGCAAACAGCCAGACCATGAGTGATTCTGAAGGGAGAAGTGTGTGTCTGGCAGAGCCTCTCGGAACCTCGTGCAAGCACTCTCTGACACATGCAGATCCAGGACAAAATAGCTATTCCACCGCTGTGCCTTTTCTATTATTTCACAGGATGTGGGCTTCACTGGCAGGGCCAGCATTTATTGCCCATCCCTAGTTGCCCTTGAGAAGGTGGTGATGAGCGGCCTTCTTGAGCCGCTGCAGTCAATGTGGTGTAGGTACACCCACAGTGCTGTTAGGGAGGGAGTTCCAGGATTTTGACCCAGCGACAGTGAAGGAATGGCTGATATGTTTCCAAGTCAAGATGGTGAGTGACTTGGAGGGGAACTTCCAGGTGGTGGTGTTCCCATCTATCTGCTGCCCTTCTGCTTCTCGATGGTAGTGGTCCTGTGTTTTGAAGGTGCTGTTGATGGAGGCTTGACAAGTTGCTGCAGTGCATTTTACATATGGTTCACATTGTTAGCATCGTGTGTCAGAACATGAATGTTTAAGGAGGTTTTGTCCTGGATTGCGTGCAATTCTGGTTGCCACATCACCAGAAGGATATGGAGGCATTGGAGAGGGTGCAGAGGAGGTTTACCAGGATGCTGCCTGGTCTGGAGGTTATTAGCTATGAGGAGAAGTTGGGGAAACTCGGATTGTTCTCACTAGAGCGACAGAGATTGAGGGGTGACTTGATAGAAATTTACAAAATTATGAGTGGCATGGACAGAGTAGATAGTCAGAAGCTTTTTCCCAGGGTGGAAGAGTCAATTACTAGCGGACATAGAAATAAGGTGGGAGGAGAAAACTATAGAGGAGATGCGCGGGGCAAGTTTTTTACCCAGAGGGTAGTGAGTGTCTGGAATTCGCTGCCAGAGGAGGTGGTGGAAGCAGGTACGATAGCGGTGTTTAAGAGGCAGCTTGACAAATACATGGATAGGACGGGAATAGAGGGATACGGACCCCGGAAGTGCAAAATGTTTTAGTTGACAGGCAATATGATCGGCGCAGGCTTGGAGGGCCAAAGGGCCTGTTCCTGTGGTGTACTTTTCTTTGTTCTTTGTTCTTTGAATGGTGTTGAATATTGTTGGAGCAGCACTCATCCAAGCAAGTGGAGAGTATTCCATCACACACCTTAGTATGCCTCAATGGACAGGCTTTGGGGAGTGAGGAGGTGAGTTACTCACTGCAGGGTCCGTAGCCTCTGCCCTGCTCTTGTAGCCACAGTATTTATATGGCTAGTCCAGTTCAGTTTCTGATCAATGGTAACCCCCAGGATGTTGATAGTGGGGGATTCAGTTATGGTAATGCCATTGATTGTCAAGGGACAATGGTTAGATTCTCTCTTGTTGGAGATGGTCATTGCCTGACACTTGTGTGGCATGAATGTTACTTGCCACTTGTCAGCCCAAGCCTGGATATTGTCCAGGTCTTGCAGCACTTGGACATGGGCTGCTTCAGTGTCTGAGGAGTTGTATTGAGGAAGGGGTATTGGGGCACTAGGAGCCTGGGAGAGAGGGAGGGGTACTGGGAGCCAGTGAGAGAGGGAGGGGTATTGGGGTACTGGGAGCTTGGGAGAGAGGGAGAGGTATTGGGGTACTGGGACCAAGGGAGAGAGGGAGGGGTATTGGGGTACTGGGAGCCAGGGAGGGGTATTGGAGTACTGGGAGCCTGGGAGAGAGGGAGGGGTATTGGGGTAATGGGAGCCAGTGAGAGAGGGAGGGGTATTGGAGTACTGGGAGCCTGGGAGAGAGGGAGGGGTATTGGGGTACTGGGAGCGAGGGAGAGAAGGAGTGGTATGGGGTACTGGGAACCTGGTGGAGTGTCGGGTGGTGGGGGGGGAGGGGTGGGGGGGTGGAGGGATGGAGTGGGAACTGGCGGTGCTCCTCCTTTTTCAAATGTCTCCGCAGAAACAATTGTTTTAATTGAAAAGCTTTTTGGGATGGATTGAGAATCCCAACTGGAACAGGGCCCAGTTCTTGTTCACTCAATTCAAACCCAATTCCACAAGGAGCCTAAAACCGTCTTGAGGCCCCAAATTTCCCAACGTACATCTCCAGGGCTGGAAAGACTGACTGATCTTTCAGTGAGCGCTAACTGATGTGGACTGTGTTCATTATCTTGCCCTGTTACATGAAACCAAGCTGTACTGATTAAACTGAATGACTCTCATTCTCTCGTTGTGAAATAAAGTTTAATCATTGTAACTGCCTTTTCTCTGTCTTCAAAACGATTGGAGAGTCACATGTGGGCACTTGTGCAAAAGGCACAAATATTCAGTTCCAATCTGAAGTGGCTGTGTTAGTGCATTCTGGATTACAGCAATATATAGTTAGATATTGGACATTCCTGAAAAGGTAAGGTACTCCCACTGTCTAGCGCAGTGACGAACGCAGCTGCACCCATGAGAGTATCTAAGGGACGACCGAAAACGACTAAATGCTTGGTCCAAGAGGTAGATTTCAAGGAATGTTCTAAAAGAAAAGGGAGAGATAGAGGTATTCTCCAATAAACTTGAGGTGTGCAAGAGACCAGAATTGATAGAGGGCAGAAGATCTCAAAGAAGGCCCCAGAGGAGGGAGGGGCAAGGCCACAGAGAAATTTCGAAACGAGGAAGGGGGATTTTTAAAACTGAGTGGTTGTCGGACTGGGAGCCATGGAGTTCAGTGAGTACAGGGATAATGGGTGAATGGAAAATGGTGTGATTCAGGACACAATGGACAACCTTTGTAATGAATTTGAGTTGATTTATGAGGAAGCTGGGAGGCAGGCCAGCAGTGTTAGAATAGTCAGGTCTGGAGGTAATAAAGTCATGTCTGAGAGTTTCAGCAACATTCTAAACATTATCCAAACTCCCCAGGGTTAATCCATTACCAGCTGGTTCATTGTTACATTTAATCCTACACAGTGATTGGCTCAAAAAAGAGGCTTTCACAGGGGATCTGGAGAGAACTATTTAAAGCTGCTCAGCATTCTAACCAATAATGAGACAAAATGAGTCACTATTAACTAAACAAAAGCAAATCAGCAACAGGAAGCAGAGAGTTGGATCCAGATTCATGAACTCCCAAATTCCCAATCATTCAGCTACAGACGGGCAAGACTGGAAGCAATCTATAAAAGTGAGCATTAGGCACTTAAAGAGGGAGACAGCTGCTGATACAAACAATATTAGAAAAACACAGAGAAAGCTGATACATAAATTGACAAGGGAGTCAAAGGAACTGGAGAGTAGACAGGAAAGTGCAATTAAGGCCACAGATCAGCCATGATCTTATCCAATGGCAGTGCAGCTCAAGAAGATAAATGACCCACTCCTGCTTGTAACTGGTATGTCCATATGTTGGTATGTATGTACTAAAACAACAGATTATCTGATTTCTATTTGTGGGATCTTACCATGTGCAAAGGTTGTCCACTGTGTCCTGAATCACACCATTTTCCATTCACCCATTATCTCTGTACTCACTGAGCTCCATGGCTCCCAGTCTGACAACCACTCAGTTTTAAAAACCCCCCTTCCTCGTTTTGAAATTTACCCAGAAGGATCTGGGTAAAAAGAGAGTTGAATTTATACATGAGCAGAGGACATTCCAAGGTGCTTTCCAGCCAGTGAGATACTTCAGTGCTGTGACTGTTGTGATGTAGGCAACATGCCAGCCAATTTGCACATGGTAAGATCCCACAAATAGAAATCAGATAATCTGTTGTTTTAGTACATACATACCAACATATGAACATACCAGCTACAAGCAGGAGTGGGCCATTTATCTTCTTGAGCTGCACTGCCATTTGATAAGATCATGGCTGATCTGTGGCCTTAATTCCACTTTCCCGTCTACTCTCCAGTTCTTTTGACTCCCTTGTCAATTAAAAATCTATCTAACAGCTTTAAAAATATTTGTGAACCTGTTTCCACTGCTCTCTGGGGAAGATTCTACAGACCAATGACTCTCTGACAGAAATAAATTCTCCTAATCTCTGTCTTAAATGGAAGACCCCTTAATTTTTCAACTGCCCCCCATCCTCTAGTTCTAGTCTCTCCCACAAGGGGAAACATCCTCTCTGGATCCACCCTGTCAAGTCCCCTCAGGACCTTGTATGTTTCAATAAGATCACCACACATTCTTCGAAACTATTATGACCCAGCCGATAGAAAAGGCTGAGTTGTTCAAATCCCAGAGAGAAACATGAAACAACTGTCATAACCCATATTTACAATTTATATGTTTCGAGATGTAGACTTTGAATTCAGTCATAATAAGACCACCAAGTCTCAAGAGGATTTTTATAAAACTAAATTAAACATTTATTAATGGAAGAAAGCTTGTAAACACATACACATGTCTACATGTCTACAAAATTACTACTATAATAACTACAAAAATCCCCTAATTATCCTGACTCTCAGTTACACTCCTGGTAAGGCAACAGTAAAATGCATAGAAACAAAAACAGAAAATGGTAGAAAAACTCAGCAAGTCTGACAGCGTCTGTGGAGAGAGAAACAGAGTTGATGTTTCAAGATCTGAAGAAGGGTCATATGGACTCGAAACATCAACTCTGTCTCTCTCTCAAAGATGCTGTTAGACCTGTGGAGTTTTTCCAGCAGCTTCAGTTTTTGTTTCAGATTTCCAGCATCTGCAGTATTTTGCTTTTATCTTAGTAAAACACATAGATTTAGCAGACCCTAGCAAAGCACACCCTGGACAACCACATTCAAAATGAGTTTCTATCAGCTCTGGGTCCTTGCAGACAGACTTGAGGCTTTCAGGCTGGAGGCTTTAGATCTTAGAATCCCTCCTTTTACCATCAGCCTTCTCTTCCTTTATAAATATTTTCCTCTTTGAATACAAATTCTCATTGTCACCAGGTTTTTTAAACTTTAAATTTTCTAACAATACAACCCTTTCACAATAACCACTTTATTAGTAAGTCTTATTAAAAAATAAACACATAGGCCAAAATTTTGCCCTTGGCTCGGTGGCGAGCGGACAGCCGAACTCTGCCGCTGAAATGGAACCTGTTGCCATTTTAAGTGGGCAGGCCAATTAAGGCCCATCCAGTGGGCTGTCCAATGGGAAGCGCTATCCGCTTCCTGTGCTGGGTGGGGGTGGGGGGTGCGGGGTGGGGGGGGGGAGGGAGTCCCCATCTGTCAAAGTGCGCTCTTTCATGCATGTGCACGAAACAGCGCACTGCTCCCTGAGACTATGTGGTATCTCGGGGAGATTACTGACAGTATGAAAATATTTAAAATTAGAAAAATATTAACATTATTAACATGTTCCCCCTATGTGACAATGTCACACGAGATGGGAATAATAAGAAGCACAAAAACTTTATTAAAGTTTTTTAAAACAAACATGAAGCTTCATCCCGCCAGTGGAATGAAATTTCATGTATTATCAGAATCCCGCTGGAGCTCCTGGCCTGCCCACCAGCCTTATGGTTAGACGGGCAGTGTATTTAACAAGCTTAATGATCCTGTCAATGGCCTTAATTGGGCATTGACAGGTCGGCGGGCGGGCAGCTGATTTCGCTGTCCGCCCACCTTCCTCAATAGTTAAGTGGACCAGGATAACATCGGGGGTTCCTCCCAACATCATCCCGCTTCATTTTCTCATCAGCGAGCAGGCCCCGCCCCCAAATCACCGACAGGAAAATCCTGTCCATTGTTTCTGAGCTTCACCTGGTTAGGTGTAATATTCCAGCCGCTCTTTTGAATGGCCTATTTAAAAATTTAAATTGCCCCCTTCACACCTCACCTTCATTTCCCTGTGTTTATCTAATTACCATTTTAAACCTATTTCTTTTTGATATGTCAAAGCCTCTAGACCAGCTCGCTTTAATCCAATTAAGACACACAAACATAGACACACATTATTAAACTCTATTTTAACATAATTTCCAATAACATTATAGACATTATTATATCTTCTTGACAAACTCCAATGTATACAGAACCAACCCGCCCAATCTTTCCTCATAAAACAACTTATCTTGATATTTAATTATTCAATGATTTCCATTTTCTCATAAGTGATGCTGGTTGAGGCATAAGAATTGATCAGGGAACCAGGGAGAATATTGTTAGTCTTCTTCAAATAATTGCCATGGGATTCTTTACATCCATTTGAGAGGACAAACTCAGTTTAATATTTCATTTCAAATCCTACAGCACCGACAGTACAACTCCACCAATACTGACCCTCCGACAGTGCGGCACTCCCTCAGTACTGACCCTCCGACAGTGCGACACTCCCTCAGTACTGACCCTCCGACAGTGCGACACTCCCTCAGTACTGACTGGCCGACCATGCAACACTCCCTCAGTACTGACCCTCAAACAGTGCAGCACTCCCTCAGTACTGACTGGCCGACCGTGCGGCACTCCCTCAGTACTGACCTTCAAACAGTGTGGCACTCCCTCAGTACTGACCCTGTGACAGTGCAGCCCTCCTTCATTACTGCCTCTCCAACAGTGCAGCACTCCTTCAGTATTGACCCTCCGACAGTGCAATGCGTTCTAAGTACTGACCCTCTGACAGTGCAGCCCTCCCTAAGTACAGACCCTCCAACAGTGCAGCACTCCCTCAGTACTGACCAGCCAACAATGCAGCACTCCCTCAGTACAGACCTTCTAACAGTGCAGCACTCCCTCAGTACTGCCCCTCCAACAATGCAGCAGTCCTTCAGTACTGACCCTCCGACAGTGCAGTGCTGTCTCAATACTGACCCTCTGACAGTGCAGTGCTAACTGAGTACTGACCCTCCAACAGTGCAGCACTCCCTCAGGACTGCCCCTCCAACAGTGCAGCACTCCCTCAGGACTGCCCCTCTGATTGAAGCAGTGAGCCTAGATCAACAATGCTTTGGAAGATGGGGAACCAACTCTCCTTATCTGAGGTGATTAATGACCCAGACCCATATCTAAAAAAAATGAATAAAATAAAAAATATGAATCAGAAATCTCATCCACAGGCAGTGAAGGTAGTCCCATGCATATGGTACAAATGAAGGGTAAAATCAGTGGAATTCACTATGAGCACCTGAAGCACATCACAAGAAGTATCTCAAGAATTTCAGGATGTTTGTCAGGGAGGAGTGGTCCAGCAAATTCTTGGACAACAATGTACCAGGAGGCGATTGGAGGACATTGATGGCTTTGGAGTGACCGCTATCTCTGTTTGGCCAGATTCACTGAGATCAATGCATTTTCACAAGACTCCCAAGACATGATTGAGATTATATATATATATATATATATATATGTTCGTATGTTCAAATGTTTGTATGTTCAAAATAAGGAAAGAAGCAAAAGTTGTGTTTAGAGGAAATGTAAATGGGGGAAAAAAGCTGCAGTCTGATACAAATGGGAATAGTGGTTATCTGAAATTTTTGAACTCAGTGTTCAGTCTGGATGACTGTAAAGTGCCAAATCAAAAGATTAGGTCCTGTTCCTCATTCCATTAAAATGATTTGGGAGTCTGGGGAGAGGCCAGAGTGGGATTGGGACAAAGAAATACATTTTCATCTGTCATTTTAATTCTCTGCCCCACTCCTGGAACCAACCCTTTTGCATTGCATCATCATCTCTTGCAGTCTGTGAGAATTGTTCAACAGTGAGACTGTCCCAGATTCCCAGATCTGCAAGAAACTTTCTCTTTAGTTACTCTTGCTCAAAGTCATTGAGCTGAAGTGTGAGTTAGAAACACTTGGAAGTATAAGCAGAGGAAGTGGGAGGAATTCCTGGATGGTTTTATCCAGAGCACAGAGACACTCCAATGGAAAGCACAGGCTCAGGGAGGGGGGATGCTTTGACTGGTAGGGAGCAGGTTTGTGGAAAGTTTCAGAAGGAGGACCCCAGGCGCCAGTCCTGTCCAAGAGGTATGATGCATTCAATACTGAGAGGCACTATAGCCCAGAAAGTTGTCCAAGTAGGGCAGAGCAGTATAGAAATGTGATGTCAGCTAGGGGATCCCATAATTAGGAATTTAAGACGTCTTCCACAGCCAAAAATGAGAGAGCCAGTGGGTGTGCTGTCTGCCGAACCTATTGTCAGGGTTAGAGATATCTCAAGTTGGTTGAGGAAGAATTTGGAAAGGAAGGAGATAAATTCAATTATTGTGGACAATATTGACACTAACTGCTTTTGAAGAGATCAGAATGGAAAATAAAATGGAAATAATATTGGCAAACCATAATGTAGAACAATATGGAACAATTTAAACATATTTCAACAGAGTCCAGAAAAAATATAAACCACTAAAGGACAAAAAGAAACCAAATGCTAATGGGCCACAATGGATGAATAAAGACATGAGGAAAGAGACATGCACTGAGTACATTGATAGCAGGGAGGAGCCTGACAAGGGAGAACACAAGGAGATTGGGCAGGAGCAAGAAGAAATTAGGAAGGCAAACAGGATGTATGAAATTAAATTTTCAAGGAGTATAAAAAATGTAAAACATTTTACAGGCACATAAATAAAAGATAGGAAAGACAGGAGGGGAATAGGGCCCCAAAGAGGCAGTCAGGATAAAATCACAGGCAGTGAGAGTGAAATGTCTTCATACAGCACGAATAGGGACAGACATTCCTATGGGGGACAAATCAGGTGAGTGCAGAATTAAGGGGCTAATTTTAATCTAACCTGTCAGACCAGAAACCAATGGGTGTGGATGAAGAATATAATTTGACCGGGTGTAAAACAGTGATGACTAAACCTGTCAGCATTCTGCTAGTGAAGTATGTTGAAATTATCTCCTTAATGTTACCACAATTATCAGGGGAAGTCTTTAGCAACGTTTCAGAGCAAAAACCAACCTAAAATCACAATTATTATGCTAAAGTTTCCAGAGGAACAGGAAGCTGTCCTTTCACTACTTCCTTTGGGCTATACTCTTCTGCTTATGCAGCACCGTACCAGAGTGCTGAGGCGTCAGTTTGAACAGAGAGTCTTACTAACAGGGCTGCTGTCACTTGTGAACAATTAATCATTAGATTAGGAATTGGTCACTTCCTTTCAAACTGCCTTACCTTTTACACAGTCATGACAACTCTCCAAGTTTCTGGATGAGTAAGCATTGCTCTGTGCTAGTTATCTTTCATGTCCTTGCAAAAATGACTGACCATAACATAGAAACATAGAGGAACATAGAAAATAGCAGCAGGAGTAGGTCATTCGGCCCTTTGAGCCTGCTCCACCATTCAATATGATCATGGCTGATCCTATATCTCAACACCGTACTCCCACTCTCTCCCCATAACCCTTGACACCTTTAGAGTCCAGAAATCCATCTATTTCCTTCTTAAGTATATTCAGTGACTTGGCCTCCACAGCCTCTGTGGTAGAGAATTCCACAGGTTCACCACCCTCTGAGTGAAGAAGTTTCTCCTCATCTCAGTCCTAAATGGCCAATCCCGTATTCTGAGACTGTGACCCCTTGTTTTAGACCCCCCTCCCCCACCCCCAGCCAGAGGAAACAAAATCCCTGCTTCCAGTCTGTCCATCCCTGTCAGAATTTTATGGGCAGGCTTTTGAAGTCGTAGGGCAGGCATGTCCAGGGGCAGCTAAGAAACAGTCCACCACCGGTGATTAGGCTCCGACCGCGGTTTCACGCTGGAGGGCCGATTAAGGCTCTGCACTGGCCGTGAAGTGCCAGGTGGGAGCAGGGGCCTGTTGGTCGTGGTGTCCAATGGCGAGCTGGTGGCTGGTTTAAAAGTGACCCAGGCTGCCCCTGGAAGGCTGCCACTTAAGGATGTCTCCAGTACTTTCGCAATGGAGTCGAGAGCGGCTGGGGACGGCAGGTTGGGAGGGCAGTTTGGGTAGGCGCTCGGCCCCCTGCTTTTCTGATGAGTGTCTCACCATCCTCCTGGAGGAGGGGGCTGTCAGGAGGGTCACCCTTGTCCCAGGGATAGGAGGAGAACGTCACCGCATCTCACCAAGAAGGCATGGGAGGAGGTGGCAGCGCTGGTTAGCAGCCATGATGTGGTGCGGTGCACCTGGGTGCAGTGCCGGAAGAGATTCAATGACCTGCTGTGCTCAGGAAGGGTGAGTACCGCGTTGGCATGGGTCAGTGTGCAGGAGTGTTAAGGTCTGGCCGTCCCCCTGTGGATCTCAGGGTGTTAGACTCTGAGAGCCAACTGTCAGTGACACGAGAGCTGGCCAAGGGGGTGAGCCCTGGCTGCCTGGACTGAGTATCTTGCGGCTCGAGGGCCATGACTCGGATGTGCCCTGTGAGGTGCTCCTCAGCTGGGGTTGGCCAGGCTGCAATGGCGCTGCCGGTAGAGAGTAGACTCATCAATGCTCCTCTGTCCCTTCAGGAGAAAGCAACCCACAAAAACATTGAAATGTCATGGACCGGTGGACCCTACAAGCCTCTAATCCTCTCGAGTTATGTGCCCAATGTCCTGGAACTGGAGAGCCAGCACGTTCCACATGCAACCGAGCGTGGAGAGGTGGGGGTGCCAGATGAAGGTAAGAGCGCAGTGCACAGAGGTGAGAGTTTCAGATTGTGTAACCATTCCAGTGCAGTCTCTTCATTGATGTGAGCCTTGATCCTGGAGTCCCCACTGATCATTGAAAGACAATGGCACCATGATGCAGATCTCACCAGGGTGCCTGGCATGCACAGTGACAGTGGGATGACTTTAACTACTGACATGTCCTTGTTCTCCCTCTTAGGTTCACTAGTAGGCGTTCACTCTGCGGACACCAAAGGGGCACCCCTGACACCGGAGGACCACCAGGCGTCATTTTCACTCTGCTTCACACGTCACACCCGCTTTCTGAACCAGGCACCAGCGCAGATACCAGCACATCCATGGGCATTAGATCATCGGCTACGTTGTTGGTACACATAGGTGAGGGCACTTCACACTCACTTGAGGTGCAGGTGGAGGCAGAGAGTGCCCAGGGCGCCGGCAGTCGGAGGACTGCTGGAGACCAGGATGATGCTCAATCGAAGGCAGATGATGAGCCTCTGGATTCGTCCATTAGGCAGCAGATGCTGGATGTCCATTGGGATGTGTGGGAGGATCTGGCGGAGATACATCAGGGTCTGTGTGCCATGGTCTCCGTTGTGGAGGAGTCCATGTGGAGCTTGAGCACTGCATTGACCCTCATGGCCGAGGGCACTGCTTCCTCCATTGAGAGAGTGGTGACTCTCATGAGGATGCTGCTCCAGGGACAGACTCAGGGGGTCCTGGGGCTGCACTTGGACCTGCAGCCCTCACACAGGCAATGACCTCAGGTGGTCAGTGCCAGTGTAGGAGAGAGGGGAGGTGGTACCACAGTGGTATTGTCACTGGACGAGTATTCCAGAGGTCCAGGGTAATGCTCTGGGGACCTGGGTTTGAATTGATTTTGAATTCAATCAAAAAATCTGGAATTAAAACACTGATGATGACCATGAAACCATTGTCGATTGTTGTAAAAAAACCATCTAGTTCACTAATGCCCTTTAGGGAAGGAAATCTGTCCTCATTACCTGGTCTGGCCTATATGTGACTCCAGACCCACAGCAAAGTGGTTAACTCTTAAATGCCCCCTGAACAAGGGCAATTAGGGATGGGCAATAAATGTTGGCTCAGCCAATGATGCACACACCCCATGAATGAATAACAAAAAAGGATGGATGAGGCACCCAGTATCCTAACTAGGTGCCCGTCCATCAATGGTGAGCAGGGAGGTGCAGGGTGTCTTTAATCTTCATATAGATTGGGCAAATCAAATTAGTAACAATATCGTAGAAGAGAATTCCTGGAGTGTATACGGGATGGTCTTCTGGGCCAATACATTTGAGGAACCAACTAGAGAACAGGCCATTCTAGACTGGGTATTGTGTAATGAGAAAGGAGTAATTGGCAATCTAGTTGTGTGAGGCCCCTGGGGATGAGCGACCAAAACATGATAGAATTCCTCATCAAGATGGAGAGTGATGTAGTTTATTCTGAGACTAGGGTCCTGAATCTTAATAAAGGAAACTACGATGGTAGGGCGAATTGGCTATGATGGATTGGGAAACATTACTTAAAGGGATGACAGTGGACAGGCAATGACAAACATTCAAAGAGTGCATGAGTGAACTGCAACAATTATTTATTACTGTCTGGCGCAAAAGTAAAACAGGAAAGGTGGCCAAACCATGGCTTATAAGGGAAATTAGAGATAGTATTAGATCCAAGGAAGAGGCATACAAATTGGCCAGAAGAAACAACAGACCTGAGGATTGGGAGCAGTTTAGAATTCAGCAAAGGAGGACCAAGGGATTGATTAAGAAGGGGAAAATAGATTACAGAGTAAGCTTGCGGGGAACATAAAAACTGACTGTAAAAGTTTCTATGGGTATGTGAAGAGAAAAAGATTGGTGAAGACAAATGTAGGACCCCTACAGTCAGAAACGGGAATTTATAATGGGGAACAAAGAAATGGCTGACCAAATAAATACATACTTTGGTTCTGTCTTCACAAAGGAGGACATGAATAACATACTAGAATTGTTGGGGAACACAGGGTTTAGTGAAAGGGAGGAACTGAAAGAAATCAGTATTAGTAGGGAAATGCTATTGGGGAAATTGATGGGATTGAAGGCTGATAAATCCCCAGGGCCTGATAATCTCCATCCCGGAGTGCTTAAGGAAGTGGCCTAGAAATAGTGGATGCATTGGTGGTCATCTTCCAAGATGCTATAGGCTCTGGAACAGTTCCTACAGATTGGAGGGTAGCTAATGTAACCCCACTATTTAAAAAGGGAGGCAAAGAGAATTCAGGGAATTATAGACCAGTCAGCCAGATGTCAGTGGGGAAAATTCTAGAGTCCATTATAAAAGATTTAATAGCTGAGCACTTGGAAAACAGTGGCAGAATTGGACAGAGTCAGCATGGATTTATGAAAGGGAAATCATGCTTGACAAATCGACAGGAATTTTTCCAGAATGTAACTAGTAGAGTTAATGAGGGGGAACCACCGGTTGGGGTTTATTTGGACTTTCAGAAGGCTTTCGACAAAGTCCCACATAAGAGATTGGCGTGTAAAATTAAAGCGCATGGGATTGGGGGTAGTGTATTGAGATGGATAGAAAACTGGTTGGCAGACAGGAAACAAAGAGTAGGAATAAACAGGTCTTTTTCTGAATGGCAGGCAATGACTAGTGGGGTACCGCAGGGATCGGTGCTGGAACCCCAGTTATTCACAATATATATTAATGATTTAGATGAGGGAATTAAATGTAATATCTCCAACTTTGCAGATGAAATAACGCTGGGTGGGAAGGTGAGCTGTGAGGAGGATGCAGAGATGCTTCAGTGTGATTTGGACAAGCTGAGTAAGTGGGCAAATGCATGGCA
This sequence comes from Carcharodon carcharias, assembly GCF_017639515.1. Taxonomy (NCBI): domain Eukaryota; kingdom Metazoa; phylum Chordata; class Chondrichthyes; order Lamniformes; family Lamnidae; genus Carcharodon; species Carcharodon carcharias. Next base: position 214,997,527 of record NC_054469.1, on the reverse strand, counting down.
GATGCAGTGTAATGTGGATAAATGTGAGGTTATCCATTTTGGTAGCAAAAACAGGAAGGCAGATTATTATCTGAATGGCTATAAATTGAGAGAGGGGAATATGCAACGAGACCTGGATGTCCTCATACACCAGTCGCTGAAGGTAAGCATGCAGGTGCAGCATGTGGTAAAGAAGGCAAATGGTGTGATGGCCTTCATAGCGAGAGAATTTGAGTACAGTAGCAGGGATGTCTTGCTGCAATTATGCAGGCCTTGGTGAGGCCACACCTGGAATATTGTGTGCAGTTTTGGTCTCCTTATCTGAGAAAGGATGTACTTGCTATTGAGGGACTGCAGCAAGGGTTTACCCAACTGATTCCTGGGATAGCGAAATGGACATATGAGGAGAGATTGAGACGGTTAAGATTATATTCGCTGGAGTTCAGAAGAATGAGGGGGGATCTCATAGAAACCTATAAAATTCTAACAGGACTAGACAGGGTAGATGCAGGGAGGATGTTCCCGATGATGGGGGAGTCCAGAACCAGGGGTCACAGACTGAGGATACGAGGTAGACCATTTAGGACTGAGATAAGGAGAAATTTCTTCACCCAGAGGGTGATGAGCCTGTGGAATTCATTATCACAGAAAGTAGTTGAATCCAAAACATTGTATGTTTTCAAAAAGGAGTTAGATATGGGTTTTGGGGCGAAAGGGATCAAAGGCTACAGGGAGAAAGCCGGGGCAGGCTATTGAGTTGGATGATCAGCCATGATCATAATGAATGGTGGAGCAGTCTCAAAGGGCCGAATGGCCTGCTCCTAATTTCTATGTTTCTATGACCTCACATTGGTGAACGAGCTGCTTGTCATCTCTGTGAGCTCCTCTCAGCGCGCTCTGCATGGTGGCAGCAGCTCCTCCACCCCTCTGCCAGTGACCATGGCATCTGATCAGGCTGTGATGTCTGGGGAGGTGCCAGCTGTGGAACTGGCCACTCCCTCCCAGGTGGGGCCAGCACAGGCTCCACTGGCCAGAGGATGACCACTAAGGTCATTGAGGCCAACAGGACAGCAGAGTCAGCAGGCTGGCTCCAATACTGCTGCAAGCGAGCGGGGGGAAGGGGTGCACCACAGAATCACAGAAGGAGGCCATTTGGCCCATCATGTGTGCACCGGCTCTCTGAATGAGCATTATGACCTAGTGCCATAGCCTTGCCTTTTCCCTGTAACCCTGTACATTGTTTCTATTTAAATAATCACCTAATGCTCTCTTGAATGTCTCGATTGAACCTGCCTCCATCCCACTCCCAGGCAGCGCATTCCAGACCCAAACCACTCGCTGTGTGAACAAGTTTTTGTCTCACATCACATTCGCTTCTTTTGCAAATCACTCGAGATCTGTGCCCTCTCGTTCTAGATCCTTTTACGAGTGGGCACAGCTTCTCCCTATCTACTCTGTCTAGACCCCTCATGATTTTGAACATCTCTATCAAATCTCCTCTTAACCTTCTCCTCCCCAAGCAGAACAGTCCCAATCTCTCCAAACTATCCTCATAACTGAAGTTTTCCATCCCTGGAACCATTCTTGTAAACCTCTTCTGCACTCTCTCCAATGTATTCACATCCTTCCTATAATGTGGCACCCAGAACTGCACACAATACTCCCGCTGAGGCCTAACTAGTGTCTTATATAAATTCAGCATAACCTCCCTGCTCTTGTACTCTATGCCCCTATTAATAAAGCTCAGGATACTATATGCTTTATTAACTGCTCTCTTCACCAGTCCTGCTACCTTCAATGATCTATGCACATATACACACCAGGTCTTTCTGCTCCTGCACCCCCTTCAAAATTTTACCCCTTATTTTATATTGTCTGTCCATGTTCTTCCTACCAAAATGCAACACCTCACACTTCCCCACATTGAACTTCATCTGCCACCTATCTGCCCACTCCACCAACTTGTCTATCTCTTCTTGAAGTTCCACACCATCCTCCTCGCAGTTCACAACACTCCCAAGCTTCGTATCATCCTCAAATATTGAAATTGCCCCCTGCACACCAAGATCTAGATCATTAATATACATCAGGAAAAGCAAGGGTCCCAATATCGACCCCTGGGGAACTCCACTACAAACCTTTTTCCAGCCTGAAAAATATCCATTGACCATTACTCTCTGCTTCCTATTTTTCAGCCAATTTTGTATCCACATTGCTATTGTCCCTGTTATTCCATGAGCAATAACTTTTCTCACAAGTCTGTTGTGTGGCACTGGATCAAATGCCTTTTCAAAGTCCATGTAGACCACATCAACAGCATTACCCTCATCAACCTTTTCTGTTATCTCTTCAAAAAACTCCAGCAAGTTAGTTAAATATGTTTTCCCCTTTAGAAATCCATGCTGGCTCTTCCTAATCAACCCATATTTTTCCATGTGGCTGCTAATTTTATCCCAAATAATTGTTCCTAGAATCTTCCCCACTACTGAAGTTAAACTGACTGGTCGGGAATTGCTGGGCTTATCTTTCCAACCTTTTTTGAACAAGGGAGTAAATTTTGCCATTCCCCAGCCCTCTGGCACCTCCCCTGAGTCTAGGGAAGACTGAAAGATTACGGCCAGTGACCCTGCAACTTCTACTCTAACTTCCTTCAATATCCTTGGATGCATCTCATCCAGTCCCAATGTCTGTCAACTTTAAGTATCAACAGTCTACTGAACACTTCCTCCTTATGAATTTTGAAGCCTTCTAGAGGCAGAGTTTCCTCTTCTGTCACCATGGCCTGGATAGCACCTACTTCCTTGGTAAAGACAGATGCAAAGTATTCATTTAACACCTCAGCCATGTCCCCTTCGTCCATGTGTAAATTCCCTTTTAGGTCCCCAGTCCACCCTAGACTCTGGATCCCCCTTTATGTTGGTTGGCCTTGTCCATACAGTAGATAATAAATGTCAATATCCACCTGAACAGAGCTTCTGTCACCAGCTTGACACAACTGTGGACAGCTGATTGGGAGACTCCACACAGATTCCCCCACTGAGCCCTGGAATGAGCTGGAGGCATAGAAGTCGAGGGCCACTATGACCTTCAGAGCCACTGGCATGGAGTATCCACCCACACAGTTGGAGGTGATCTCAGGCCCAATCATCTGACAGACGGAGGTCACTGTCTCCCTTGAGAGGGGGAGTCTCCTTCAGCATTGGACCTCAGACATATTGAGGTAGCTGCATCGCTGCCTGTAAACCCCGGCACAGGATAGTGGTGTTATCTGCGCCCCCTTCCGCCTTGGACTACCTGCAGGCCCTGCCCCCCTTGTGCCTGCACCTCTCCCCCCACAGGTCCCTCCCCTGGAAGCTGCACAGGGACACCTGGCCTCCTCTCCCTTCTGCCCCTCTCTTCCTCCTCAGAGGAGGTGCCTCCAGCAGAGACCACAATCCCCATTACCAGGGTAAGGGAAAGCTGTCTGAAACCTGGAAGGGTCCACATGCCCTGAATCCTCCAGGAGCCTTGGAGACACAAATGAGCCTCAAATAAAGCCTGGAAATGCTAAGAATGAAGCCCCGAACAGGGATGAAGCTGCCAAGTACCAATAAGCAACCAGCAGCAAACTATCTCCAAAACTGCTCAATACTCACACTGGCAACGCTGCTGATCCTTTATAACCCACCCTTGGGTGAGGTTTGTGAAAATATCAGCTGGCCGCCTGCCTGTTTTGCCCGTGCGATGAGCGCGAAATCACACCGGCAAGAAAAAAAATCACCCTCAATTGGACTATCGCGTGAGTGCATGATGACGTTTGGAAGCAGACCCGACATCATCGCGTCTCATTTTATGCCTGATCGGGTTGGGCCTGCTCCCACCCACAGGACATAAAATTCTGCCTTTTATATTCCGATGGGATAAGAGAAAGGAAATGAGGTTTTTAATGCTTTCCTTGGACAAATACCAGCCAATTTCAAAACATCTCGGAAAGAAAGCTGCTTTCAATTTAAGCACCAAACATGTGAATCATGGGACAGGATATTCTGGCCCTGACACCAGTGGCATCAACGCAGGTAAGACAGGAAAATTTGGTGAGGTTATTATTTTTAACGGCGCTCCAAATTTTCCCGACACACCCACGACAATGCCCGCCAGTACTGGGGCCAGGAAATTCTGCCCATTGAGTCATTAATAGCAGTGAAGAAGGCCATTCAGCCCATCGAGCCCATGGGGGCTCTCTGTAGAACAATCCAATGAGTCCCAACCTCCTGCTCTATACCTGCAACCCTGCAAGATTATTTCCTTCAAGTGCCCATGCAATTTGCTTTTGAAATCATGGATTGTCTCTGCTTTGACCATCTTCCTGGACAGTGAGTACCACTTCATTACCAAGCACTGCATAAAAAAAAGCTCTTCCTCACATTCCCTCTGCACCTCTTGCCCAAAACCTTAAATCTGTGTCCCCAAGGGACTGAAAAGAACAGGGCCCTGTGTATTAATAATTGTAGTTTCCAGTACTTGCAAATGTGTCACACTGCAGTTCCGGCTGACAATCTTAAAGTGGTTGTCAGCATAATTTTTAGTACCTTGAGGATTAATTAGCTAATGTTGTCCATTCGCAGAATCACATCTAATGTTGGACACTGTGCTTTGAGTGTTGCAAGCACGGGCTGGCTGGGTACAGTTTGTTCACTGCCCATTGTGAACAGCAGAAGGAACATGCTGTTTGATGCAAGTCTTTGAGATGTACCCTACATACCGAGCATCACATGTACACACATTGTGTCTGTTTCAACCAAAGAAATGACAGCCATTCATTGTTCATTCCCCGGGCAATGTCTTGACCAATCAGAGTCAAGCTGCCTGGTTTAAATTTCAAATAATGCTTGGCAGTTGACCATCAGTCACCATCCACTGGTGCGTTCTCCATGGCAATGCCTCTACCAATCAGAGCCCAACCAATTAGCACTCTCTTCTCATACAGTATAAATTGTTGTTTTCCCCTGACATTGGCATTTTCTTGTGAATTGTCCTATGAGTGAAAGACAAAAAACTCTGACAAAAAGCGTCTCTTTTTTCAGCGAAATTCAAGTTTTGTATGACCAAACAACCATAAATAATTTTAAAATACAGAAAAATCCCAACCATTCCATACCAGTGTTTATGCTCCAAATGGTCCTCTGCTCACACTACTTAATTTCACCCATCAACGCACCCTTCTGTTCCTTTCTCTCTCACGTGTTCATCCACCAGTCTCTGAATATAGTGGCTGCTGGAATCAAGCAGGAATGAGGTGGAAATCATGTGGTTATCATAACCATTCATCCATCCTTGTGCAGAGTGTTAAAATTATCTTGTGATGTATCTGGTCCCTCCTCACTATGAAGAGGGGTGTAATAAATGACAGGAACAGATATAGAGACACTCAGCTAGCTGCTGTCAGGGTTACAAAGTTAGTCAGGTTGTAAACAGTTGCACTGAGAAGATTTGACCTGCCTTAGGTGAATTAAATGATTAGTCAGCAATAAATTGTTAAGTCAAGGAAAGTAACACTTGGAGAATATTAACATTGGCCCAGATGTTCCAATCTGAATGAGAAACCCCACCATAGAACCATCAAAAGATTGGAAGATCTGGGCCTATCATTGTGAAGACAAGTGATACTGACTGCATGAATGAGTCTAACCATATCAACATTAACTCACTGAGACTGCATGAATGAGTCTAACCATATCAACATTAACTCACTGAGACTGCATGAATGAGTCTAACCATACCAATATTAACTCATTGAGAAATTAAATGGTTTAGCAATTCTGACCTGACTTCCTCTCACCAAACTGTTTCTTGATTTAACTTCAAGAAGATTGAAGAAGCTTGTATGTGACAGACATGGATATCCAACTCAACTCGCAAGGAGATACTGTCACAGGTCTCAGTTTACACAGCTACTGAGCTAGATATTGGGCAGTGGGGAGAAAAGACAAAACATAAGATTTTATGATGAAAGGTTTTCAAACAGAAATGTTAACTCTGTTTCTCTCTCCAAGATACTGCCTGACCTGCTGAGTATTTCTACCATTTTCTGTATTATTTCCACTTTCCAGAATCAGCATAAGATGCTCAGTCTGTTTATGGTGTGACTAACTCTGAGAGAGTACCTACAACAAGATTCTACATTCTACCAAATTATTCAATATTCACAGTCTTTGATTATGAAATAGAAAGTCATTCTCAGCAGGTGTTTAGCTGAAACAGGCTAAGGATCCTAGTGGCTCATTCAATAACCTCAAATACGACTATATACCATGTATATGTCTGTATTTACATGTGTATCTGTGTTTGTGTATGTGTGTGCATCTCTGTATGTGTGCATTCATGTGCGTCTCTGTGTGTGTGTGTGTATGTTCACGTGCGTCTATCTGTGTGTGTGTGTTTACATGTATCTGTGTGTGCGCATTTGTTTGCATGTGCTTGTGCATGCACACACATGTCTATGTTCACATGCGTCTATGTGTGTGTGCGTGTGCACATGCATCTGTGCTGGTGTGTGTGTACATATGCATCAGTGTTTGTGTGTGTGTAGATGTGTCTGTGTTTCTGTGCGTGTGTGAGAGAGTGTGAGTGAGTGTGTATGTGAATGTGTGTGTCTGTGTGTGTGCGTGTGTGAGTGTGTGAAGGTGAGTGAAAGTGTGAGTGTGTGTGAGAGAGCTTGTGTGTGTGTGAGTGCATGTGTGAATGTGCGTGTGAATGTGTGTGTGAATGTGTGTGTGAATGTGTGTGTGTGAATGTGTAAATGTGTATGTGTGTGAGTGAGTGAATGTGTGTGTGAATGTGTGTGCGTGTAAACGTCTGTCTGTGAGTGTGTGTGTGTATGTGTGTGTGTGTGAGAGTGTGTGTGTGTTTGTGTGTGTGTGAGTGTGTGTGGGAGAGAGTGTGAGTGTGTGTGTGTGTGAATGTGTGTGTGTGAGTGTGTGTGTTTGTGAGCATGCAAATGTGTGTGTGAGTGTGTGTGTGTGAATGTATGTGTGTGTGTGTATGTGGGGAAGAGAGAGTGTGTGTGTGAGTGTGTGTGTGTGTGAATATGTGTGTGAGAATGTGTGTACATGTGTGTGTGTATGTATGTGAGGGAGAGAGTGTGAGAGTGTGTGTGTGAGGGAGTGTGTGAGTGTGTGGGAGTGTGTGAATGTGTTTGTATGAATGTTTGTAAATTTGTGTGTGTGAATGTGTCTGTGTGTGGGGAGGGGAGGAGAGAGTGTGTGTGTGTGTGTGTGTGTGTGTGTGTGTGTAAATGTGTGTGGGGGAGAGAGTGTGTGTGTGAGTGTATATGAATGTTTGTGAGTTGTGTGTGATAGTGTATGAATGTATGTGTGTGGGGGGGAGAAAGTGTGTTTGTGTGTGAGGTTGTGTGTGTGCGTGTTTGTGTGAATGAATGTGTGTGAGTGTGGGAGAGAGTTTGCATGTGTGTGTGAGTGTGTGTGAGTGTGTGTGAGGGAGAGAGTGTGTGTATGAGTGTGTGTGTGTGGGAGAGAGTGTGTGTGTGTGTGTTAATGTGTGTGTGGGAGAATGTGTGAATGTGTGTGTGTGAGTGTGTGTAAGTGTGTGAATGTGTGTTTGTGTGAACGTGTGTGAGTGTATGTGTATGAGTGTGTGAACGTGTGTAAGTGTCTGTGTGGGAGAGAGTGTGAGCGTGTGTGTGTGAGTGCGTGAAGGTGTGTGTGTCGGAGAGAGTGTGTGTGTGTGTGAATGTGTGTGTGTGTGTGTATGTGTGAATGTGTGTGTGTGTGTGTGTTGTGTGAGGGAGTGTGTGAGTGTGTGTGAGTGTGTGTGGGAGAGAGTGTGAGTGTGTGTGTGTGTGCAGGGAGAGAGTGTATGTGTATGTGTGAGAGAGTGTGTGAATGTGTGTGTGTGGGAGAGAGTGTGAGTGTGTGTGAATGTGTGAGGGAGTGTGTGAATGTGTGTGAGTGTGTGTGTGTGTGAGAGTGTGTGAGTGCGAGTGTGTGTGAATGTGTCTGTGTTGGGGGGGTGTGAGAGAGAGTGTGTATGTGTGTGTGAGTGCATGTGTGTGTGTGTGAGAGTGTGTGTGAGTGTGTGTGTGTGAGTGTGTGTGTGTGAGAGAGTGTGGGTGTGTGTGAACGTGTGTGAGTCTGTGTGTGGGAGAGAGTCTGAGTGTGAGTGTGTGTGTAAAAATGTGTGTGACCTCGGATGGCCCGCTTCTACCTCCTACCCAAAATCCACAAACAGAACTGCCCCGGTAGACCACTTGTATCAGCTTGCTCTTGCCCCACAGAACTCATTTCTCGTTATCTTGACTCCCTTCTCTCTCCCCTTGTCCAGTCCCTTCCCACCTACATCCATGATTCCTCTGACACCTTACGTCACATCAACAATTTCCAGTTCCCTGGGCCCAACCGCTTCCTCTTCACCATGGACGTCCAATCCCTCTACACCTCCATCCCCCACCAGGATGGTCTGAGGGCTCTCAGCTTCTTCCTCGAACAAAGGCCCGAACAATCCCCATCCACCACTACTCTCCTCCATCTGGCTGAACTTGTTCTCACACTGAACAATTTCTCCTTCAACTCCTCTCACTTCCTCCAAATAAAAGGTGTGGCTATGGGTACCTGCATGGGCCCCAGCTATGCCTGTCTCTTTATGGGGTATGTGGAACATTCCTTATTCCAGTCCTACTCCGGCCCCCTTCCACAACTCTTTCTCTGGTACATCGATGATTACTTCGGTGCTGCTTCATGCTCTCATCAGGACTTGGAAAAATTTATTAATTTTGCTTCCAATCTCCACCCCTCCATCATTTTCACGTGGTCCATCTCTGACACTTCCCTTCCCTTCCTTGACCTCTCTGTCACAATTTCTGGTGATAGACTGTCCACCAATATCCATTACAAGCCTACCGACTCACACAGCTACCTCGACTACAGCTCCTCACACCCCGCTTCCTGTAAGGACTCCATCCCATTCTCTCAGTTCCTTCGCCTCCGTCGCATCTGTTCTGATGATGCTACCTTCAAAAACAGTTCCTCTGACATGTCCTCCTTCTTCCTTAACCAAGGTTTTCCACCCACGGTTGTTGACAGGGCCCTCAACCGTGTCCAGCCCATCTCCCGCGCATCCGCCCTCACACCTTCTCCTCCCTCCCAGAAACATGATAGGGTCCCCCTTGTCCTCACTTATCACCCCACCAGCCTCCACTTTCAAAGGATCACCTTCCGCCATTTCCGCCAACTCCAGCATGATGCCACCACCAAACATATCTTCCCTTCACCCCCCCAGCAGCATTCCGTAGGGATCGTTCCCTCCGGGACACCCTGGTCCACTCCTCCATCACCCCCTACTCCTCAACCCCCTCCTATGGCACCACCCGATGCCCACGCAAAAGATGCAACAACTGCCCTTTCACTTCCTCTCTCCTCACCGTCCAAGGGCCCAAACATTCCTTTCAAGTGAAGCAGCATTTCACTTTCATTTCCCCCAACTTAGTCAACTGCATTCATTGCTCCCAATGTGGTCTCCTCTACATTGGAGAGACCAAACGTAAACTGGGCAACCACTTTGCAGAACACCTGCGGTCTGTCCGCAAGAATGACCCAAACCTCCCTGTCGCTTGCCATTTTAACACTCCACCCTGCTCTCTTGCCCACATATCTGTCCTTGGCTTGCTGCATTGTTCAAGTGAAGCCCAATGCAAACTGGAGGAACAACACCTCATCTTCCGACTAGGGACTTTACAGCCTTCCGGACTGAATATTGAATTCAACAACTTATGTCTTGAACTCCCTCCTCCATCCCCACCCCCTTTCTGTTTCTTCCCCCTTCCTTTTGTTTTTTCCAATAAATTATATAGATTTTTCTTTTCCCACCTATTTCCGTTATTTTTAAATATTTTTAAATCTTTTATGCTCCCCCCACCCCCACTAGAGCTATACCTTGAGTGCCCTACCATCCATTCTTAATTAGCACATTCATTTAGATAATATCACCAATTTCAACACCTCTGTGTTCTTTTGTTCTGTTGTTTGTGGCATCTTTTGATGATCTGCGTCTATCACTGCTTGTTTGTCCCTACAACCACACCTCCCACCTCCACTTCTCTCCCCCAACCCAAGCCCCACCCCCCCCGCCCCCCCCCCACCGCAGCCCTCACCCCACACACACACATTAAACCAGCTTATATTTCACCCCTTCCTTGGATTCACCTAGTTCTGTTGAAGGGTCATGAGGACTCGAAACATCAACTCTTTTCTTCTCCGCCAATGCTGCCAGACCTGCTGAGTTTTTCCAAGTAATTCTGTTTTTGTTTTGGATTTCCAGCATCCGCAGTTTTTTTGTTTTTATATATGTGAGTGTTTTGTGTCTGTTGGAGAGAGTGTGAGTGTGTGTGTGAGTGAATGTGCATGTGTATGTGTGTGAGAGAGAGTGTGAGTGTGTGTGAATGTGTGTGTGTGTGTGTGTGTGAATGTGTGTGTGTGGGAATATGTGTGTGAGAGTGTGTGTGTGTGTGTGTGTGTGTGTGAGATATGAATGCATGTGTATGTGAATGTGTGTGAGTGTGTGTGTGTGTGTAAGATATGAATGCATGTGTGTGTGAATGTGTGTGAGTGTGTGTGGGGGGGGAGAGAATGAGTGTATGTGTGTGTGTGTGTGAGGGTGTGTTTGAGTGTGTGTGTGGGGGGGAGAGAGTGTGAGTGTGTGTGTGTTTGTGTGTGTGAGAGAGAGCATGTGTGAGTGTGTGTGGGGGGAGAATGTGATTGTGTGTGAATGTGTATGTGTGTGAATGTGTGTGTGAGTGTGTATGTGAATGTGTGTGTGGGGGGAGATAGTGTGAGTGTGTGTGTGAGCTGTGTGTGTGTGAGTGTGTGAGTGTGTGTGTGTGAGATTGTGTGAGTGTGTGAATGTGTGTGAGTGTGTGTGTGTGTGTGTGTGTGTGTGTGAGGGTGTGTGTGTGTGTGAGTGTGTGTGAGGGTGCGTGTGTGTGTGAGTGTGTGTGAATGTTTGTGAGTGTGTGTGTGAGAGTGTATGAATGTATGTGTGTGTGGGGGGAGAGAGAGTGTGTGTGTGTGTGAATGTGTGTGAGTGTGGGAGAGAGTCTGCATGTATGTGTGAGTGTGTGTGAGTGTGTGTGTGTGTGGGAGAGAGTGTGTGTGTGAGGGTGTGTGTGGGAGAGTGTGAATGTGTGTTTGTGTGAAGGTGTGTGAGTTTATGTGTGTGGGTGTGTGTATGAATGTGTGTAACTGTGCAAGTGGGAGAGAGTGTGAGTGTGTGTGTCAGAGTGTGCAAAGGTGCATGTGTGTGTGGGAGAGATTGTGAGTGAGTGAGGGTGTGTGTGAGTGTGTGTGAGTGTGCGAATGTGTGTGAGTGTGTGTATGTGTGAATGTGTGTGAGTGTGTGTGTGAGAGAGTGTGTGTGAATGTGTGTGTGTGGGGGGAGGAGAGAGAATGTTTTTGTGTGTTTGGGAGAGAGAGTGTCTGTGTGTGGGGGGGGTGGGAGAGTGTGTGTGTGTGTGTGTGTGAGTGTGTGTGTGTGTCTGTGGAAGAGAGTGTGAGTGTGTGTGTATGAATGTGTGTGAGTGTGTGTGGGAGAGAGTGTGACTGTGTGTGTGAGAATGTGTGTGAGTGTGTGTGTCTATGGAAGAGACTGTGAGTGTGTGTGTGTGAATGTGTGTGTGTGAGTGTGTGTGTATGAATGTGTGTGAGTGTGTGTGTGTGTAGGAGAGAGTATGAGTATGTGTGTGTGAGTGTGTGTGTGTGTGAATGTGTGTGTATGAATGTGTGTGTGTTTGTGGGAGAGAGTGTTCGTGTGTGTGGGAGAGAGTGTGAGTGTGTGTTTTTATGTGTGAGTGTGTGAATGTGTTTTTGTCTGTGTTGGAGAGAGTGTTAGTGTGTATGTGTATGGGAGAGAGTGTGAGTGTGTGTGTGTGTGTGTGTGTGTTTGGGAGAGAGTGTGTGTGAGTGTGTGAATGTGTGTGAGTGTGTGTGTGTGTGAATGTCAGGGAGCACCAAGATGAAGCAACAGGGTTAGGAATGTTAAGAAGGTGTAGTTGCACAGCCTTGGCATAGGTGTTATTCACTTGTAAATAATGTTCCCTGTTGTAAATAAATTCCCAAGAATGTGTCCCTGCCTGTGGCTCCTTGTGCTGATGAGCTGTGTTCTTGTCACTCAGATGTGAAACCTTTCTGCACAAGATAAAAGCAGGTGTCTCAGTCCAGGGCCTCTTCCCTGTGCTCTGTGTGACCTTCCCAGCACACGGATTGTCAGCATTCACTGTCACTGGGCACATCAGTCATGCCTGCGCCTCGATGGGGCTTATCATCGCTGCCAGAATGTCCTGGGCCAGTGGCTCAGAGTTCCCTCATTCTCTCTGTGTGCTCTCAGCACCTTTGATGTGTGGCTGCCCTCCCAACTCATCAGCATCTGTGTCCGGTCACCGTGTGGTCCTGAAGGGTTCAGCTCACAAAGGATGCTGTAGGATCAGGAGAAGTTGCAGTTTCTACAATGCATCTCCGTGATATGATCCTGTTTATGGAAAGTAAGTGAGCTGCCATCAGCCAGACAGGAGTCAGACATTCACATAAACTGTGTGAGGATCTATGGAGTGGCCCCACTGCATGTCATCATCATCCTCCTGGAACATAGGGACTATGGGCATTCACTGTGACTCCATGACAGGAGCTTTATCACAGAGGGTATTTGTGCTGCCATCAGCCAGACTGGAGTGAAACATTCACAGAGGCAATGTGAGGATCTACGGTGTCTCTTCACCTCATGTTGTCATCATCCTCCACAAATCTAGCAGCTATGAGCACCTCCCAAGCACGTCTGCCTCATCTGGTCAGTGCGATGGCCTCACCGCCATCATCATTACCCTGGGGGACTTGCTCACCCTCATTCCTGTCGACACACTTCTCATCGGAGGAAACACTTAGCTCCTCCATCTCCTCCCCGGTAATCTCCTGTGTGGAGTGCTGTGTACCTTTAAGAGAATTTAACTGACCATGTGACTGTATCGACCAATCACCATACAGCACGGCCTACTTGGGTAACAGGAAGTCTAGAGCTGGAGGTGATTGGAGAAGCACACATGGTGTTAGTGTCCTGTTCTTAATTCCAATGAACCCCCAGTGTTTGTTCAGTTAATTGGTCTCTCTGTCTATATTGTCTATATCAGAACCTCGGCTCACCCCCTGATCTAATGGTTTGGCTGAGCAGACGGTGAAAAGGCTGGACTGGGATTCCATCAGCACCAGATTGTCATGGTTCCTGTTCGTATACCAGACAATGCCACACATGACCCCCGGTATTACCCCCGCTGAATTACTAATGAAGAGACGTCTCCGTACCCGTCTAACTCATATCAGGCCGAACTTAGGGGGCAGGGTGGGGAAAAGCTAAGAGGCCCAGGAGACTAGACATGATGGCCATAATCATGAAAGAAATTTCACAGTGGGAGACATTGGAAGAACTTTGGACTTGGCCCCAATTGGTGAGGTGAGGGCCATGACAGGACCTCTCTCCTATAATGTGTCGATAAACAGCCAAATAATTAGATGACACGTGGATCATCTCCAGAGAATAGAGACAGTTGTTCAAGAAGGAATACAGTCATCACTTGCATTTGGGTATGCACTGCATGTGAAAGAAATATGATTTGGAAATACTGGTGGGGCCAGTAAAGGGTGCAGCAGACGATGACGATGTGTGACGCCCTCTGTGGACTGTATTGCAGGGCTCCACCAGACCGGTCCAGGCACCGGAACCTCAACTTCAACTTCCCGATGGTCTGCTCCACGCAAGTTCAGCATGAGACACATTTTGTACCTTCTCTCGGCTGCAGTCTGAGGCCGCAGCATGAGTGTCATCAGCCACGGCCTCTGTGGGTAGCCCTTGTCCCCAGGGAGCCAACTCTGCAGCCTCCGTGGACCCTGGAAGATGTCAGGGATCTGTGACCGACTGAGAATGTAGGAGTCATGGCCACTCCCCGGAAACCGAGCGCAGACCTGCAGGATGCGTTTCTGGTGGTCGCACACCAGCTCCACGTCCAGCGAATGGAAGCCCTTGCACTTGACATAGTTGACGCCTTGTTGCCCCAGAGATCTGAGCACCACGTAAATGCAGTCAATGGAACCCTGCACCCTGTGGGAAACCTGAGATCTGGGCAAATCCCAGGGCCTTCCATCCTGGTTTTCTGGACCCTGAATGAAATGCATAAAGCTGTGTGTCTTCATGAAGATGGTGTCTGTGACCTCCTGGATACATTTGTGAGTGGAGGCTTGCGATAGCCCAGAGGTAAACAAATGAACAAATTCCCTATATCATCCCGTATTGCTCTGCATTGGGAATGTCAGTATTCTTAAAGGTGTGTTTACTCGCATTCCATATGAAAATAAATTTCAGGAATTATTTCTAAGGGGGCAGAATATCAGCAAGTGATTAATTCCAATGTACTTTTTCAGTGCGAGTCCTACACAAACATTTATTCATTTATGTGGAAACCAGTTCACTCATATTAATTTGTTGCAAAAACAGTGCCAATGTCACTAAAATATTTAAAAGATTCTTGGGTAAAAGGAAGTAATCTAATTTATGTAAAATTAAGTCTGAGAGAAGCAATTATTGAGCACTGCCCTTGCAAACATCATGCCAGTTTTACTGACCTATCATTGCTTTTATCGTATGATTCAGCTCACCAGAAAGGCAAAACGGTTACCATGGCAACAAAATAGGCTGAGCAGATGCTGATAGTCCCTGGGGAATTTGAAGATGTACAGTGGATGGAGCAAGTGGATCAAATAGAGTCAAATTGCAGCTAGACTGAGTTAAAGGACAAATGGTCACAATAATTTTAATTTAGACATACAGCATTTCTTCTGATGCTATCTTGCTGCAAAAATAGCATGGAAACAGCTGGATAGTCTAGAAGAATGTTTAATGTCTCTTTATTCTTTCATGGGATGTGGGTGTCACTGGCAAGGCCAGCATTTGTTGCCCATCCCTAATTACCCTTGAACTCAGTGTCTTGCTTGGCCACTTCAGAGGGCATATAAGAGTCAGCCACATTGCTATGGGTCTGGAGTCACATGTAGGCCAGACCAGGTAAGTACGACAGATTTCCTTCCCTAAAGGACATAAGTGAACCAAGTTGTTTTTTTTTACAACTAATGATAGTTTACTGTTACTGAAATTAGCTTTCAATTGCACCCTCGTTTTTAATTGAATTTAAATTCCACCAGTTGTCTTAGTGGGGTTTGAACCCATGTCCTCAGGGCATTAACCTGGGCTTCTGGATTACTAGTCCAGTGATATTATCAATACATCGCTGTCTTCTCCATATCACACTGGGAACAGGTAAGTGCACTTTACCTCAACCAAAGGCGTTTGAGTGAAATTAGATTGACTTTGCTGTTTGGTTGTGCACAGAAAGTAAAAGAGCCAATGGGACAGAAGGCGTGATTAAGGAGTTGTTACTTCACCATTAGCTGCCTCTTATTGTGCTTGCTTTAAAGACAGTTAGTGCAACATCGTTTACAGATAGCTAAATAATGCTCCATTAATAGATATGTACATATATTGTATATATTATATTTATGCTCTGTATGTGTTAGGCAAAGAAAAAATTTACAGTATTAAACATCAGCATTATGAAATAGTTCAATTGCCTTATTACTTCATAAAATTACTTCTATTGCTATACAGCACTATTAAAACACCCCAATTTCCCCTTCCATCTTAATAAATTGCCTTGAAATTATAAAAGCAAAATACTGCAGATGTTGGAAATCTGAAAGAAAAACAGAAAAAGCAGGAAAACCTCAGCAGGTCTGAGAGCCTCTGTGGGGAGAGAAAGAGAGTTAATGTTTCGAGTCCGTATGACTCTTCTTCAGAGCTAAAGAGAAGTGGAAATGTGATGAAATTTATACTGTTTAAGGGGGCTGGAGCAGGTGGAGCTGGATAGAAGGCCAGCGATAGGTGGGGACAAAGGAGAGATTGACAAAGATTTCATGAACAAAAGGACAAAGGGAGTGTTAATGGTAGTGGTAAGGGCTAAAAAAAGGCGCTGATAGTGTCATAAAGGTAAGAAAGCAGAATGTGATAATAGCAGGACAAGGGTTAGCACTCTGCAAAAGAACAACAAGGAACGAGTGACAGATGGCCCTTGTGGGAGTGGATTAGGGGGAGGGGACGGTGTTGGGGAAAAATAGATAGAAAATGAGATAAAAAGGGCGATAAAAACAGAGGATAAAACAATGAATAAATGAATAAAGACAAAAATAAGTGGATAAAAAAAGTATTTTGAAAGAAGGGGTACAAAAGGGGTGAAGATGAAATAAAGAATGCTTCAACATCTTTTTCTTCAAATGTTGGAAGAACTTGTACAAAAACCCACTGACTTTTAGGTTAAAGCTTTTCTCATCAGCAGAACTCTCAGAATCTGAGATCTCTTTTTAAACTTACAACCTTTTAAGCAAGTATTCTCTTTCTCTGTCTTTCTCTTTCCTGAAATTCCAGTTCCAGCTTCCTTTCTTTCTGTTGTCCTTCTGTTTGCTCCCTTTGAAATGCCCGTTCTCTTTCCTTTGCCTCTAATTCAAGATTTTTCAGTTACTTTGCTTGTCCAAATTCAAGCTTCTTCATTTCAAACTCAAGTCTCACTACCTTCAGCTGTGACTCACTTGTGTCAGGTATCACTTCCAACTGTAGATGCTGTGCTATACTTTTAATTATATCTTATTTCCTAACCCCTGCAGGTAACCCCACTTTTAACTTATCTGCCAACTATGTTAACTTCAAGGTTATTTTCTGCAACCCAATCAGAGTTACATTTTCTACTCCCAAACAAGTCTTAGCAATTGCCTAAGCCATCTTGCAGTCTCATCACTTCTGAAAACCTCACCAACTCCTGAATTCAAAGTGCTTCTCGTACACGCAACCCTAAGGTTCACCATTTCCAAACCAATCAAGGAATTATAAGTATTATCCTGCCAAGAGCCCTCAATTGTTCTGACACAGCAGTTGGAAAAAACTGAGTTATTTAAAATCCCAGAGGGAAATTTTAAACAACTGTCATAATTTATATTTTTAATTGGTATATTTGAGATGCAACTCTAAATTCAGGAATAAAAACCACCAAGCCTCAAGAGGTTTTTTATATAAATTAAAGTAAACACTTATTAATTTTAATAAGAAATTAAACACATACACATCTACAAATTACTACCAAAATAAATTTTAAACAAAACCCAAAATGAATCATTCCCAGGTCATCTTCCCCAAGGCAACAATAACCCAGAGACTTTAAAGAGACACCAGGCAACACATTTTTTTCTTACAAATTCAAAATGAGGTTCCTTTCAATTTGTTTTCTTTGCAGACACAGTATCAGGTTTACAGGCTGCTTAGAGCTAACATGCCTCTGACTTCCACATACAAAACTATTCTGTATATACATAGCCTTCCCTTTGAATGTAAATTCTCATTGTATCACCAAGTCCTTTGAACTCCCCCTTTTCTAACAATAAAACCCCTTTCATAGTATCAATTGTATTAGTAATATAAACATATTGCTTGGTGTCTCCTAGCTAGGTGCAAGATTTCACCCCCAATCTTTGAATGGTTTATTCAACAAAATGCAGATGCTTCCTTTACCTTTAACATCTCAAAACTACTATACATCAAAGCAGCCAGACTAGCTGGCTTTAATCCAATTACCACACACTCACACCCACAGACACAAACCCCACTACAAGTCCAATTTAAAATAATTTCCAATAACATTATATACATTAATATCCCTTCATGACAAGCAGGAAGGTGTCATGGAGCTGTCCCTATTTTCCCAACCCTCCCACCTCCTACCAAGTCTCCATGGAGCCAACAAGATCCAGCCCATCATGTTACCCAAAATAATTTTAGATTTTTTTTAAATTACAAATTTGCAATGTTGCATTTAGTCAGGATTGAATGTCAGGGATAGATTTCTCAGTTCTGATAAATGGTCACAAATCTGAATTGTTCATTCTGATTTCTCTCTCCACAGATGCTGCCTAACCTGCTGTGTATTTCCAGCATTTTCTGCTTTTCCTTTTATTCTTTGGCATGCAAGTGGATAAACTAAGTAAAATGGGTACAGGAAATCTAAATAAGAAGCGTCTCCATAATTCATTAGCAAAACAATGAGGATGAACCATACGGTCCAATAATCTGCTTAATGCAGTTTAACAAGCTGTTCATTGTAATCCAGGAGAAGAAATAGTGTTTAGTATCAAATCCTTTCATCCTATTAACAAATAAACTGTCTTTCTGTCTGTGTGAGAGGAATGGCTTTCAAGTCATGCAGCTGGTAGAGTGGCTCATTAAAGTCTTTACAGCACAAAAAAGCCCTAGTGTTTATGCTCTACATGAGCCTCCTCCCAACTCTCCTCAGCTAACCCCAGCAGCATATCCTTCTTTCCTTCTCTTCTTCAAGGCTTGATGCAAGTTTATAACATAACTTCGTTGCTTTTCAATTATATTCCTGTAGAAATGAACCCACTACTTTATTGGAAGGTTTTAATGCACTTATGCATTGCTGTTTTTAGTGATTTATATATTTTTACTCCCAATTTCTCTGCTCCTCTCCCCCATTTTGATGTTTATTTTCCAAAGTGTATATGGATTCCTTATTTTACCTAATAAAATGTAACATTTAACACTTATCTATCTTGAAGCTTATTTGCTATTATGTGCCCACTCTGCCGGTTTATGAATGCCTTCCTGTGTATTTTGTTACAACCTTCCTTCTGAGTTCATTATATTTCCCAATCTGGTGTCATCTGCAAATTTTGAACTTGTACTTGTAGTTCCTGAGTTCAAATTATTAATGTAAATGTTCTGATTTAATTTGAATAAACAACATCAGCTATGGAATCAAATTGAGGCTTCCACAAGTTTATTAAAATTGATCTGAGCAGAATATCAAGTTTTCTGGCATAATTTTCAAATTCGTGATTCAAATAATAGGATTAAAATGTTGAAAGAGCAGGAATGCAAAACACAGCAGTGTTAATTAAATATTTCACTTTCAAAATATCGATTCGCAGCTAAATATCTAAAGTGAAATAGTTAAATCTTATAACAGCAACTTGTGTTTGTTTGGGGTTTTTAACAAAAAATGTCCCAGGGCATTGCTTAGTTGTACATCTTGGCTGGGATTTTACCAGCCCTCTGGAGATTGGCTGGGAGGTGGGAGGGCTGGCAGAATGACAGTGGAAGCATCAAGAGGGAAGCCTGGCATCTTCCCTCTGGCATCAAATATGTTGAGAAGCAGAAATTACAGCAGCATGGCCACCTGGTGACTCGGTGCAGGCAGCTCTTTTATCCAATTAACCGGTCTATTAATGATCCTTTTACACCCTCATCAACCTTTTACCAGCATCGGAACGGTCCTCCACCACAGGCACATTGAGGCAGCCTCCCAGCAGCTACCTGGTGGGGTTGCAGAGTGGCCTTCCCTACTGGGAAGCTCAGTGTTCCATGGATAGGGTCCTCGAGTGGTAATAGCTGCCCCCATGGTTCAACGCTGTCACTGGAGGGTTCACTCCTCTGATCGCAGGGCGTGCATCACTGGCCAGTCAAAGAACATGGAAGTGCCCTGCCCTCCGCCACTGACAGTGGCGCTGCTGAATTGCTGGCTCCCTGATTGGGCCTGGAGTTCGGAGAGACAGGCTGTGGTTCTAATAGGATGGTGGTCCCACCGGCAGTGGCCTCTTATTCCACCCCCATTGGTAAAATCAATTGGGTGATGCCATTTGTCATCATTCTGCTCTTGTCTACACAAATTGCAACAATGCCCATTTTCAACTTCAAACACTAAGACATAATATGATTTTTGTCACTTGATGCCACAAATGGGTGATTTCTGTCACCCGGGTAAATTACAAATCCCATCAATCACAAATGCTAAAAACATTCACTTTGAAATGTTTGTGGGAATTATTATTGACATTGGCTGCACCCAAAGAGCATGGAAGACACTCTGGACTTAAACGATTCCATAACTTGAGGCTATAAAACTGCTGATGATCTGCAACTTTACTAATTGTCGGCAATGAAAATGAATTTCTGTCCTTCGTTGGAGTGTATTCTTACCCAGTCAAATTCACAAAATAATATTATGCAAAAGGTAGAGAGTTTATATCCACAGTATTGAAAATGTTAATTATTTGAGCAGGAATCTCACAGTTTGTGGTTAGGGTTTGAAGAAAAATGCAGACAGCAGTCTTGATTGATTCAGTCTAAACTGTAATAAAATTAAGTACAGAATGTTGCAGTGAAGTACTTTTTAGAACCCAGTTAAAAATTAATGCACTGCTCAAGTTGTTCGAGATTGTAAATTGTTCAGGATTGTAAATTGTTCCGGACTGTAAAATGTTCCAGATGGTAAATTGTTCCAGACTGTAAATTGTTTGGCCTTGTAAATCGCTCCAGATTGTAAATTGTTCCGGACTGTAAATTGTTCTGGACTGTAAATTGTTCCGGATTGTAAATTGTTCCGGGCTGTAAATTGTTCTGGACTGTAAATTGTTCCAGACTGTAAATTGATCCGGACTGTAAATTGTTCTGGATTGTAAGTTGTTCCAGACTGTAAATTGTTCGGGATTGTAAACTACACAAAGCGACAGTCACAAAATGCTCTTAGTTGATTAAATAAGCAGGAATCGATTTCCCAAAGGCTCAGTAAGTTTATCCAGTGAATAGCTGATCCACAAAGAGTAGAAAGATCCTTGATTTGATACCTGCTCTGTGCTCATTTATCTGATGTTAGCTAGGGAAGTATTAGTAAAAGCAGAACTGTGGTGATGCCCATGAATTGGAAAATGAAAAATCAGTAAGGCTTTTGATCATGGTTAAAAGCGAAAACCTGCGGATGCTGGAAATCCAAAACAAAAACAAAAATACCTGGAAAAACTCAGCAGATCTGGCAGCATCAAATGGTCTGATGGCTCTCCGCTTCCTCCTCGAACAGAGGCCCGAACAGTCCCCATCCACCACTACTCTCCTCCGTCTGGCTGAACTTGTTCTCACACTGAACAATTTCTCCTTTAACTCCTCTCACTTCCTCCAAATAAAAGGTGTGGCTATGGGTACCCGCATGGGCCACAGCTATGCCTGTCTCTTTATGGGGTACATGGAACATTCCTTGTTCCAGTAATAATCCGGCCCCGTCCCACAACTCTTTCTCTGGTACATCGATGATTACTTCGGTGCCGCTTCATGCTCTCGTCGGGACCTGGAAAAATTTATTAGTTGTGCTTCCAATTTCCACCCCTCCATCATTTTCACATGGTCCATCTCTGACACTTCCCTTCCCTTCCTTGACCTCTCTGTCTCAATCTCTGGTGATAGACTGTCCACCAATATCTATTACAAGCCTACCGACTCCCACAGCTACCTCGACTACAGCTCCTCACACCCTGCTTCCTGTAAGGACTCCATCCCATTCTCTCAGCTCCTTCACCTTCGTCGCATCTGTTCCGATGATGCTACCTTCAAAAAAAGTTCCTCTGACATGTCCTCCTTCTTCCTTAATCAAGGTTTTCCACCCACGGTCGTTGACAGGGCCCTCAACTGTGTCCGGCCCATCTCCCACGCATCCGCCCTCACACCTTCTCCTCCCTCCCAGAAACATGATAGGGTCCCCTTTGTCCTCACTTATCACCCCACCAGCCTCCACATTCAAAGGATCATCCTCTGCCATTTCCGCCGACTCCACCAAACACATCTTCCCTTCACCCCGCCTGGTGCCATTCCGCAGGGATCGTTCCCTCCGGGACACCCTGGTCCATTCCTCCATCACTCCCTACACCTCAACCCCCTCCCACGGCACCTTCCCATGCAACCGCAGAAGGTGCTACACCTGCCCCTTTACTTCCCCTCTCCTCACCGTCCAAGGGCCCAAACACGCCTTTCAAGTGAAGCAGCATTTCACTTGCACTTCCCTCAACTTAGTCTACTGCATTCGTTGCTCCCAATGCAGTTTCCTCTACATTGGATAGACCAAACGCAGACTGGCTGACTGCTTTGCAGAACACCTTTGGTCTGTCCGCAAGCATGACCCAGACCTCCCTGTCGCTTGCCATTTTAACACTCCACCCTGCTCTCATGCCCACATGTCCATCCTTGGCCTGCTGCATTGTTCCAGTGAAGCCCAACGCAAACTGGAGGAACAGCATCTCATCTTCCAACCAGGCACTTTACAGCCTTCCGGACTGAATATTGAGTTCAACAACTTCAGACCATGAACTCTCTCCTCCATCCCCACCCCCTTTCTGATTCCCCCCCTTTTTTTCCAATAATATATTTAGATTTTTCTTTTCCCACCTATTTCCATTATTGTTAAATGTATTTCCATCCATTGTTTTATCTCTACCTTTTAGCCTATTTTGATTCCTTCCCCCCACCCCAGCCCCACTAGGGCTATCTGTACCTTGCTTGTCCTGCTTTCTACCCTTAATTAGCACATTCCTTAGATAATATCACCACCTTCAACACCTCTTTGTCCTTTTGTCTGTGACATCACTTGGTTATCTCCACCTATCACCGGCCCTCTATCCAGCTCTACTTGTCCCCCCACGCCCCCCCCCCCACACCCCTTAAACTAGCTTATATTTCACCTCTCTTCTATTTTTACTTAGTTCTGTTGAAGGGTCATTCAGACTCGAAACGTTAACTATGTTCCTCTCCGCAGATGCTGAGTTTTTCCAGGTGTTTTTGTTTTTGTTTTGATCATGGTTGTTACCCAGAGAGTGGATACACATGGCTGATCATCCAACTCAATAGCCTGCTCCTGCTTTCTCCCCATACCCTTCGATCCCTGTACTTCCCCTTCTGTTAAATCATCTACTAATGGCCACTGTAAAGGGTCTTACATGAATAATGTTTGCTTGACTATTGGAGAATGCTGGATGTCCATTGAATTGTATGTTAATAAAGAATCAATGCGACAAGATAAGGAGAGGATAGTGTCCTAGCAACATTGCTATTTGTGGCCCAGCTGTGGGGTCAGTAATGCTGACTTGTTTAGATACATGAAGTGAGTTCATGCTGCTGGGTATAGACAGGTGCAGGTATGAAGGTGAAGCAGGACAAGCACAACTTTGCAAGAAGAGGCATGGGTCAAATTTGGAAAATGTGAATTTTCTGTTGTTTCCACAACCCTCCTCCCTCATCCCAGCTCTCCCCTCCTCATCTCCCCCTCCTCCCTCATCCCAACTCTCCCCCTCCTCATCTCCCCCTCCTCCCTCATCCCAGCTCTCCTCCTCCTCATCTCCCCCTCCTCCCTCACCCCAGCTCTCCACCTCCTCATCTCCCCCTCCTCCCTCACCCCAACTATCCCCCTCCTCATCTCCCCCTCCTCCCTCACCCCAACTCTCCCCCTCCTCATCTCCCCCTCCTCCCTCACCCCAGCTCTCCCCCTCCTCATCTCCCCCTCCTCCCTCACCCCAGCTCTCCCCCTCCTCATCTCCCCCTCCTCCCTCACCCCAACTATCCCCCTCCTCATCTCCCCCTCCTCCCTCACCCCAGCTCTCCCCCTCCTCATCCCCCCCTCCTCCCTCACCCCAGCTCTCCCCCTCCTCATCTCCCCCTCCTCCCTCACCCCAACTATCCCCCTCCTCATCTCCCCCTCCTCCCTCACCCCAACTATCCCCCTCCTCATCTCCCCCTCCTCCCTCATCCCAGCTCTCCTCCTCCTCATCTCCCCCTCCTCCCCCACCCCAACTATCCCCCTCCTCATCTCCCCCTCCTCCCTCACCCCAACTCTCCCCTCCTCATCTCCCCCTCCTCCCTCACCCCAGCTCTCCCCCTCCTCATCTCCCCCTCCTCCCTCACCCCAGCTCTCCCCCTCCTCATCTCCCCCTCCTCCCTCACCCCAACTATCCCCCTCCTCATCTCCCCCTCCTCCCTCACCCCAGCTCTCCCCCTCCTTATCTCCCCCTCCTCCCTCACCCCAGCTCTCCCCCTCCTCATCTCCCCCTCCTCCCTCATCCCAACTCTCCCCCTCCTCATCTCCCCTCCTCCCTCACCCCAGCTCTCCCCCTCCTCATCCCCCCCTCCTCCCTCACCCCAGCTCTCCCCCTCCTCATCTCCCCCTCCTCCCTCACCCCAACTATCCCCCTCCTCATCTCCCCCTCCTCCCTCACCCCAACTATCCCCCTCCTCATCTCCCCCTCCTCCCTCATCCCAGCTCTCCTCCTCCTCATCTCCCCCTCCTCCCCCACCCCAACTATCCCCCTCCTCATCTCCCCCTCCTCCCTCACCCCAACTCTCCCCTCCTCATCTCCCCCTCCTCCCTCACCCCAGCTCTCCCCCTCCTCATCTCCCCCTCCTCCCTCACCCCAGCTCTCCCCCTCCTCATCTCCCCCTCCTCCCTCACCCCAACTATCCCCCTCCTCATCTCCCCCTCCTCCCTCACCCCAGCTCTCCCCCTGCTTATCTCCCCCTCCTCCCTCACCCCAGCTCTCCCCCTCCTCATCTCCCCCTCCTCCCTCATCCCAACTCTCCCCCTCCTCATCTCCCCTCCTCCCTCACCCCAACTCTCCCCCTCCTCATCTCCCCCTCCTCCCTCACCCCAACTCTCCCCCTCCTCATCTCCTCCTCCTCCCTCATCCCAACTCTCCCCCTCCTCATCTCCCCCTCCTCCCTCATCCCAACTCTCCCCCTCCTCATCTCCCCCTCCTCCCTCACCCCAACTCTCCCCCTCCTCATCTCCCCCTCCTCCCTCATCCCAACTCTCCCCCTCCTCATCTCCTCCTCCTCCTTCACCCCAGCTCTCCCCCTCCTCATCTCCTCCTCCCTGCCCCTCACCATTATAACTATCCTCCCCTCTTATCCTCCCTCCTTCTCCCCCGACCTCCCCCTCTTATACTTCTCCTTATAATAATTTGTTTTCTTTCAAAATGTATCTTAAAAATTTCAGATTGGGAAGATACCTAAATAGAAAAGTCACCTGAAATTTGCAAGTGGTGTCCTTAAGCAGCGTTAGAGCTCAGTTTGACGTTGTGAGCAGGCTACTGTCCATTTACAGCTGATGTGCCTGCAGGCAGATCTGAAAACAGCATCAGGCTGAATTCCAAGGGAACCCGAGGAAACTCTATCCCCAGTGATTCATTGCTGGATGCTGAACTGGCAGGTACCCTCTACCCCCTGGGTCCTCATCCTTCCTATATGATCCCCATAATGCAGAAAACATGGTCCACTACAAAAGAATGGTATTGATAAAAATATCTAAATACTGTGTGTAGATGGAATTGAACATTCAGTCCTCAAATTTGCAGAACCCTATTCTCTTTCAACCAAACCTGCAGACAAGGTCTCTTGTTGTCCAAATGTTCATTAAAGCAGCATTGTCACCAGAGATATCTAATACATATAGAAACATAGAAACTAGGAGCAGGAGTAGGCCATTTAGCCCTTCGAGCCTGCTCTGCCATTCATTATGATCATGGCTGATCATCCAACTCAATAGCCTGCTCCTGCTTTCTCCCCATATCCTTTGATCCCTTTCGCCCCAAGAGCTATATCTAACTCCTTGAAAACATACAATGTTTTGGACTCAAATACTTTCTGTGGTAACGAATTCCATAGGCTCACCACCTTCTGGGTGAAGAAATTTCTCCTCATCTCAGTCCTAAATGGTCTACCCCATATCCTCAGACTGTGACCCCTGGTTCTGGACTCCCCCACCATCGGGAACATCCTTCCTGCATCTACCCTGTCTAATCCTGTTAGAATTTTATAGCTTTCTATGAGATCCCCCCTCATTCTTCTGAACTCCAGCGAATATAATCTTAACCAACTCAATCTCTCCTCATATGTCAGTCCCGCTATCCCAGGAATCAGTCAGGTAAACCTTCGCTGCACTCCCTCTATAGCAAGTACATCCTTCCTCAGATAAGGAGACCAAAACTGCACACAATATTCCAGGTGTGGTCTCACCAAGGTCCTGTACTATTGCAGCAAGACAGCCCTGTTCCTGTACTCGAATCCTCTGGCTATGAAGGCCAACGTACCATTTGCCTTCTTTACCGCCTGCTGCACCTGCATGCTTACCTTCAGCGACTGGTGTATGAGGACATCCAGGTCTCGTTGCATATTCCCCTCTCTCAATTTATAACCATTCAGATAATAATCTGCCTTCCTGTTTTTGCTACCAAAATGGATAACCTCACATTTATCCACATTACACTGCATCTGCCATGCATTTGCCCACTCACTCAGCTTGTCCAAATCACACTGAAGCATCTCTGCATCCTCCTCACAGCTCACCCTCCCACCCAGCTTTGCGTCATCTGCAAATTTGGAGATATTACATTTAATTCCCTCATCTAAATCATTAATATATACTATAGCTGGGGTCCCAGCACCAATCCCTGCGGTACCCCACTAGTCACTGCCTGCCATTCGGAAAAAAGACCCATTTAATCCTACTCTTTGTTTCCTGTCTGCCAACCAGTTTTCTATCCATCTCAATACGTTACCCCCAATCCCATGCGCTTTAATTTTACATGCCAATCTCTTATGTGGGATTTTGTCAAAATCTTATATAATGGATTCTAGAATTTCCCCACTACCGACGTCTGGCTGACTGGTCTATAATTCCCTGTTTTCTCTCTGCTTCCCTTTTTAAATAGTGGGGTTACATTAGCAACCTCCAATCTGTAGGAACTGTTCCAGAGTCTGTAGAATCTCGGAAGATGACCACCAATGCATCCACTATTTCTAGGGCCACTTCCTTAAGTATTCTGGGATGGAGATTATCAGGCCCCGGGGATTTATCAGTCTTCAATCCCATCAATTTTCCCAACACCATTTTCCTACTAATACTGATTTCTTTCAGTTTCTCCCTCTCACTAAACCCTGTGTTCCCCAACATTTCTGGTATGTTATTTGTGTCCTCCTTTGTGAAGACAGAACCAAAGTATGTATTTAGTTGGTCAGCCATTTCTTTGTTCCCGACTATAAATTCCCCTGTTTCTTACTGTAAGGGATCTACATATGTCTTCACCTATCTTTTATTCTTCACATACCTGTAGAAACTTTTACCGTCAGTTTTTATGTTCTCCACAAGCTTACTCTCGTACTCTACTTTCCCCTTCTTAATCAATCCCTCGGTCCTCCTTTGCTAAATTCTAAACTGCTCCCAATCCTCAGGTCTGTTGTTTTTTCTGGCCGATTTACATGCCTCTTCCTTGGATCTAATACTATCTCTAATTTCCCTTATAAGCCATGGTTTTGCCACCTTTCCTGTTTTACTTTTGCACCAGACAGGAATAAAGAATTGTTGCATTTCACCCATGCGCTCTTTGAATGTTTGCCATTGCCTATCCACCATCATCCCTTGAAGTAACGTTTCCCAATCCATCATAGCCAACTCAAGCCTCATACCATCATAGTTTCCTTTATTAAGATTCCGGACCCATGTCTCAAAATCAACTACATCTCTCCATCTTGATGAAGAATTCTATCATATTATGGTCGCTCATCCCCAAAAGGCCTCATACAACCAGATTGCCAATTATTCCTTTCTCATTACATAATACCCAGTCTAGGATGGCCTGTTCTCTCGTTGGTTCCTCAATGTATTGGTCCAGAAAAACATCCCATATACACTCCAGGAATTCTTCCTTTATGGTATTGTTACTTATTTGATTTGCCCAATCTATATGCAAATTAACGTCACCCGTAATTACAGATGTTCCTTTATTACATGCGTCTCTAATTTCCTGTTTAATGCCATTCCCAACATCACCACTACAGTTTGGGGGTCTATTTACAACCCCTACTAACATTTTTTGCCCCTTAGTGTTTCTCAGCTCTACCCATACAGATTCCACATCGTTGGAGCTAATATCTTTCCTCACTATTGTGTTAATTTACTTAATTTATGATGTATGACACAATTTGTATCACTTGCAATGCTACTCACAACTTATAGTTCCTAGGTAGGTGCCATATCTCCAGCAGAACTGCCCAGAGAGAATATCGTCTTCAGCTATTTCAGTGCAATTTCAGAGACACCCTTATATTGAATCATTAAAGTTTGATTATTACTATGTTGCCCTCCCCCTCGTCAAATAACCTGCCGTGTCCTGGAAATCCTCAGCTGTTTATGTCACCTCTCACTGAAGTTATGACAGGAGACTCCAGAGATAAACTATCAATTCTTGTTGGAGAGTTGATAATATGTTTATCTTTTCTATCACTTTTTGTCATGCATACACAGCATTATTCAGGAACCAAATTATAAATCTGAATTTTAAGTGACTCGAATTGAATAATTTTGTGATGATTCATAAATGTTCTAATTTGGTTCAATTTATGTCCCTTGTAATTTGACAGTTCCTCAAAATACTAACACCAGGCCTCACCTGCCATTTACCCCCATATAGAGTGTCTATGAGGCAGCCTATAGGAAAAGGAGCAGGTCATTCAGCTCCTTGGGCCTGTTCCATTCAATGAGGTCATGCTGAGTTCATCAAGCACCGGATCCAAATTTCATGCCAAAATATTTTAATTGTTTTTTACACTGGTCTGGGCTAATCTGATTTCTGCCAATCTAAGGTTAGAATAGGTAACTATTTTCGCCACTAGTAATAAGGAATTTATTGAGTACTAAGAAGCGAGAAGTTTTAAGTCCTGCTTGAAATTTCGGCAACAGTGTTTTGGTTTTTGTGTTAGATTTCTGTTCAATTAGGAAGTTGAGTTTTCCCACGGTGATGTCAGCTGGATATCTGTATCAAGTCAGAAGCTTAACTTCCTGGGGCAGAATTTTAAGTCCCGCAGGCCACCACCCCCCCCTCCCCTATTTACATTAAGGCGTAAAATCGCTCAAGATGACATTGGGCAAGCATCTCGATGTCATCGTGCACTTGCGCGTTATTTCATTTGGCGGGTACGCACAAAAGTTGGAAGCATGCCCGCTGACAATTAAGGCCACTAACAGCAAAATTGTCTCCAATCTTTCGTGACCCATCCAACCTAACATTTGACAGATGAGTGAATCGGCCAGGCAGCCTTTACATTTCTCATCAAACCTCAACAAAGGGCGGCTTGAAATCTTCGTTATAAAGTAAAATAAAAATAAATATCTGTGGACAGTATTTTTATGAGGTACATTTTCAGGGGCTTGGTTGTGATGCATGGATTTTTTTTGCAGCTTTTAAAACATTTATTTAATGATTTGAAAGTCTGCAGCTCCTTGAGGGAGCTGCCCTGCCTTCAGGGAGCTCTCTGTCAGCGCTCACCTTCGCCCGCAGTGTCCTCATCACCCACCCCGACAGCGCTGAGCTTTTCAGCGCGAGTCTCACACTGGCTGGCTGTTAATTAGCCAGATAGCGTGAAATTGCGATCGGTGGTCCGATTCCTGGCCAATCCCGGGCCCATCAATCGTACCCGCCCGCCAGAGGTAAAATTCAGGCCACAGTATTTTGAGCACTTCAATAAATCTGCACATTTTGAAGCCATTTATCCCATCCCCTGAAAAATCAAACGTAGAATTGGCCAAGGATTAAGAATCAGGGAAATGACCAGAGTAATTTGCATAATCATATCAGTGATCATACCACAGACACCACAACAACATTCAGGTGATGGTGTATTATTGTAAATACAAGGTTGTGCTTTATCAGAGAGCAAACAGGTCAATGTGAGGGTGCAGTTGATGAATCCGAATACATTTTGGAAATCAGCAACAGTAAATGTTCCAGATTCCCAGTTCTGACGAAAGATTGTAGAAAAATTGGGTGGGATTTCCCATTCCCACCACCTGGGCCAGAAATTTCCCCCTGTTGTGGGGGTGGGGGGGTGGGGGGGGAGGGGTGGGTGCTGGGGTGGGGTGGGGGGTGGTCATTGTGCAGGGGCAGGCTTCCTGTACCTCAGGGAGATTTGTTTCAGTGTTAAACTTTTAAATAAAGGCTTTTTAAAACTTTTAAAACATGTCCCCTCAGGTGACACTATCACATGAGCTGGGACATGTCAAAGAATAAATGTATAAATCTTTACTAGATTTTAAAACACTTTCATGAGACCTCACCCCGCCAGTGGTTGAGGTTCCATGAAAAATGCAAAGGCCGCCTGGGCTCTTCACCTGCCCCCACACCCCTCCCCCCTCCAAACCCCTTCCCCCTCCCCCCCCCGCCCCCCCCCCCCCCCCCCCCCACACCACCCCATCGCCAACCTTAAGGTTGAACGGACATCTCATTAAATTGAACTAATTAGGTTTTAAATGGCTTTAATAGGCCTTTGACAGTTTGGCGGGCGCGCACTCGATTCGGCTCTTTACCCGCCAAACTGACGCCGTCTGCCTGTCTGACATCACCCCCCCGTCATTTTACGTCTCGGCGATTGGGCCTCACCCCACCCCTCCCCCGCCCCCGTTCGCCCGACCTGAAAATGTTGCCCCTAAAGTCAATGGACTTATGGCTGCTCTCCACCCACGCCAATTCCTGCCAGGGGCTGGAAAATTCCGTTAACTCTCTTCAGGAGATGCTGCCTGATCTGCTGAGTATTTTCGGAATTCTCTGCTTTTATAACAAATGGTGCCTCTCAGGTTCCCGGCTTCTGCTATGAGGATTCTACAAAACTAATTAAGTAGAGTTCCTTCAGAGCAAAGCTGTAAGTGAGTCAAGAAATGACTTAAACCATTGCTGACTCAATGATGCCCATGGTCAGAGGCACACTATGGGGTCTCGGGAAGTGAGGGTGTTGGGGTGCAGGGTTGTTCTGTATGCCCTGTGAATGGTTCCATAATACTGTATTATTAGTGCCCCCTTTTACCTTGAGAATCCCAATGAATCTCATTGCCTTTCAAGGTGGCTATGGTCTGCTAATTGGTTAAGCCGGAGAGGGCTGATAGTTACTGGTAAGTGAGGAATTGAACCTAATAACTAGCTCACTATAACAGGAAAATCATAATTATTGTGATGTGACACTCCAAGGTCTTTGAACTCTGCACTTGACATTCTTAGTTACAATTTCCACAAATAGAACAATTGAAAAATTTAATTCGACCTCATAAATTTATGAGGGATGCCCATTTACCTCAAGTCTGGCTACACCACAGAAAGATTCTGTTGGCCAGGGGGCTGCAGCTGACACAGGCAACAGCAACTTTTGACCTGAAGTAACCTGAGTCCAGTCACTGGCCTGAGCTGGCTGGAACCAGTTTGAAGTAGCTGAGTTTTGTGAAGATCAAAGGGAATGTGATAAGATACAATTCCTTATTTAGAAAAGGATTAATGAGGTAATGCTACCTAAGTCCTTGGGACAGAGCCAATAAGGAGATGCCAAGGAGCTGGTAAGCAAGCCTAAGCCAATGGGAGAGAGACAGCACAGCTTGAAGAGATAAGATTCAGAATAAGAATGGAGAATCTCGGGCATGGAGCCAACGAAGACTCCGGAGAACAACCATCATGGAAGTGGGAGAACCTACGTCAGCAATGTAGAGATGACATCAAAAGAGAGAGAGAACGGAACACCTGGCCAGCGTCAGCTCTCCTTTTCGGGTATTGGCTTTTATATTCTGTGACCACTCAGGGAGTGTCAGAGAAACCTAGTGGGTGTGCGTTTAGATCCTAGTTTGGGTATAAGATTGTATAACCTGGTGTAAATCGCATGTCTATATCTAACCAGACGTATAAGCTATATGTAGATGATCTAACAACGTGAATAAAGCAAATTTAGAGTTAAGAGAGAATTGACTCTTCTCTTTGTACTAAGCCAACAACCATTACCAGTGACCTCCGGTCAACATATTTGGCGTCCCTGGGTGGACTCGAGAATAAGTCTCTCCATTGAGTGAACAGGAGACTTGAGCCGAACTGAGTTGGCAAAGTTCACAGAGAACAGGAGTTTGGGTTAATTCATAGCTGTTAATATAAGATGAAGAATCAAAGGGAATCTCCAAGCCCTGGGCACATGGATTGTTTTGACTGGAAGGGAATCCTCCAAAAATACGTGATAGGGAAGTAGCTGCAATACGGGGAGTATGTGGGTCACATTAGCGACAAGGGAAAACCTGCTGGGGAGGCCCTTTGGACAATTGCACAAACAAAGATGTCAGATAAGAAATTTAAAAAGGTACAGAAGTCTGTAGCAGTCAGATGTTTGCTAGAGGAAGAGAATAAAAAACTCCATGAGGAGATAGCCCACCTTAGTGAGAAGGTAACTGATTTAAAGGGACAGAGAAGTGCGGATTTGATGCACATGAACCAATATCAGTTACAGTGTGAAAAATTGGCTAATGAAAAGTGTAAGAGAGAGAGAGAAGCCCAAGCAGCTAAAGCTGAAGTGGAGGGATGGAAACAAGAATGTAGTGATTTAAAAACTGCCAAGAATGTGATTCACAGAGCAGCTCAGGAGAAGAGGAGCAGTACTGGTGATCACACAAAGTGTCAGAAACTGATAGTGAGGCTGCAAGATCAGCCAGCCGCACAGAGGGGCATAATTGTGTGCTTTCACACCTGGAAGAGGTGAAGAAAACGGTCAAAGGGATATAGATTGGGATGATTTAGCAGACGGGGCAAATAGATACAGCAGCGGTGACAGGGAATCTCCACCAGAGGATCCACCGCCGGCATATATTCCAGAGCCGGAAAAACCATCTACCCCAATGGCTCCCCTTGTAACCACTAGAGCACAGGCAGGGGCAGATGGGCAGGGGCAAGCCGGCCCGAATATGACATATTCCACCCCACTCGGGGCACAAGAATTGAGGGATATTGCAAAAGATATTGGGACGTGTGCGCTCAGGGATGATCCTAGGGAGTGGTTCCTAACAGTCAGGCAACAGAGAGGGGTACGCAGCTTAGACGATGCTGAGGAAAGAAAATTAATTCTAATGTGCCTACACCCACATTTACACTCCACCGTACCGGAGGAACAAAAACTTGGTAGAGGCACAAATGAGGCCTTAAAGAACCAGGTATTATCTGTCATGGGCGATAACAGAGGGAACCCAGCGGAGGCGCTGATGAAATTCTATCAAAGAAAAGGTAAACATCCCACTGCATTTTCAGATCGCATTTGGGCGGTGTTCAGGGGGTCTATGACACAGGCCTAGGAAGGGATAATTTACAGCCAGAGGTTAGGAACCGATGGCTGAGAACACTAGTGTCGCATGGCACTGAGGAGTCGAGGAAAGCATTAGATCAGTTTGATCCCACTGATGACACACATACAGAGCCCTGGATAATTAGGAAGATGGTTGGAGTATGGGAAAGGGAAACACTAAAACTACCCAAGACATCCGGGGACAGAGTAATGCCTGTTAAGGATTAGACGACAACCTGGAGAAATGAAGGGAGGGGACCTACTCACAGGGAACCCCCTCCAGCTTATCAGACAGTGGGAAAAGGTAGAGGCAGAGGAAAAGGAAACTTCTCGGGAACGAGGAGAACTCAGGGCGAGGTGTCCAGATGCTATTACTGTGGCTGAGAGGGACACTTTGCAAGGGACTGCCCGAACTCGAGACGAGAGAATGCAGGTCGGGGAGGAAACCAGGGCCTACCCATGGAAGGGCCGAATAGACCAAGTCCTCAGTGTGATATAGAAATACCACCGAGTTCCGGGTTGTATCCCGAGCTGCAACGACGGTCTCAGGCCTCTCCGTAATGGGTGTGTGACACGCGGTGGGATGACATGGGGAGACCCCTAGTGAATGGTAGGGTCGGAGGCCTCCCTATTACATTCCTTTGGGACACAGGGGGATCCCAAACCACCGTTAACTTCACTCAGATCAATGACGTAGATTGGAAAATTCAAAACAAAGTTATTCTAAGCGAATTCACAGGGCATTCACAAGTAGGATATATGAGTGTACCGTTGGAAGTCGGTATATTGATAGAGCATTCAGTGGTCCTTATCAAATTACCCAGGGAACAAGAACATATATTAGGGAGTGACTATATGGCCAAAGCAGGACTCTTCTTTGACACAGTTAATTGTATAATTTGGCAAATGCCTTTGGGCATAGGCAGTATAAATCACACACTCGTCCCGGTGGGGGAATATCAGAGTAGGATATGCACAATCGGAGAGATGTGGATAGAACCAGGAAAAATGAGTGACGATCATGAAGTACAACAAATTATTGCACAAAACTCAATAGTATTTGCCCAACATAAACATGATTGTGTGGAAATGACCAGGAGTGTGTGTTTACAAGGTCCAGACCCCAAACTAGTACGGTTTCCCAAAACAAGCAGAAGAGATAGGGAAGGTGATACAGAGTCTGCTGCAGCAAGGGATATTAAGACCAATAGCTTCTACTGACAACGCACCTATTTGGCCGGTGAGAAAACCCGATGGTGGCTGGCGACTAACGATAGATTGCAGAGAATTAAATAAAGTCACCCCATTAACAGCCCCTACGGTAGCAACTAGCCCAGAGACAGTAGTTCAACAAAATGAGGATGCGGAGTGGTTTATGGTTTTGCACATAAGTAACGGTTTTTGGTCTATTCCACTGCAGAAAGAATGTTAATATAAATTCACGTTTACTTTCCAAGGACAGCAATATACATGGACCGCCCTGCCACAGGGAGTTCACAATTCCATGTCCATATTTCACCAACGGCTGAGGGAAGAGTTCAAAGGATCCTCGAGGCCTGAATGTCTAGTGCAGTATGTAGACGACTTACTCCTACAAACTAAAACCAAAAAGGAACATTATCAATTGCTAAGTGAATTACTGCAGTTGTTATATGACTTGGTATTAAATATTAACCCTAAAAAATTGCAGATCGTGTCACAAAAAGTTACTTACTTGGGAATGATTCTGACACTGGGGAAGAGGGACATTGACAAGCGAAGGGTAGATACGGTTGGCAGACTCCCTGTTCCACGGGATGTAAAAGGGTTAAGGTCCTTCTTGGGTTTGGTAGGATATTGCAGGGACCACATTGATGGATTCACCACAAAAGCGGGCCCGCTAATGGAATTATTAAAAAAGAATGTGGCCTGGGAGTGGAAAACAGAACACACCCAGGCCATGATCACTCTAAAGCAAGCACTAGCTGCCGTGCCTGCTCTGAAGATCCCAAATCCAACTGAGCCGTTTTCATTGGAAGTAGTTACCACAGACACCACCCTATCAGCAGTTCTATTACAGGAGACACACGGGAAATTACGACCAGTAGCGTACGCCTCACATATGCTCTCACCAGGAGAGCAGGGGTATACGATATGCGAAAAATACTTGCTAGCTGTCTTTTGGGTAGTGCAGCACTTTACCTGTATAGTGGGACTAAACCCACTTACAATATTAACAGAACACACCCTTGTACAGCTACTGTTAGACAGAAGGATTAAGGACCGTGCAGTTAGCCAAAATAGAATCACTAGATGGACATTGTTGCTGCAAGGGAGAAATATAACCGTAAAGGGGGTAAAAACCACGACTACATTAGCAGATAACTAGTTTATCAGGGAGAAAAACATGAGTCTCAATTGATGATGGCAAATGACCCCAAGGGCCTGTTTATATCAAAGAAAAAGGGAGGGAGTAAGACAGGACCTGAAAGTAGAAAAATAAAGGACACAGGAAATGAAGAACATTATTTTAAAATGTTTGTGGATGGCTCTTCATCAGTACAGGATGTGGAAAGGAGAACAGGCTGTGGGATATACATGGAGGGTGAACACGTACAGGAAAGATATAGTGCGGCTTTGAAATTACCTAAAACCATGAGTGCACAGGCAGCAGAACTAGCAGCCGTCACATATGTGGTTGGTCACCCAGAATACTTTCCACCTGGATCAGTCATATATCCTGATAGCGTGTATGTCTGTAATAGCCTCACAGAACATTTGCCCCTATGGGAAGTGAGAGGATTTGTCTCAGTGGCTGGAAGGCCCCTTCCTTCGGCCCCGCTATTACGGTACATCTTTGAAGAAGCGCAGGAGAAAGGATTTAGGGTCACAAAAGTGAAAGCTCATTCAAAACTATCTCCCGAAGGGAACAGGAAAGCTGATGAACCAACCAAACGAGGTGCTGTATGTGGACAGGAATGGCAGCCACCGATTGGGGAAATTGGGAGCCAGAAAGAGAAGCAGGTCAAAGTAATGGATTTAACGGAGGAGCAAAAGAAAGACGGAGAATTGAAAAAACTAATAGAAGGAGCAGAGTCAGACACTTACAAAAGGCACGAGGGGGTCTATATTCAAGACGGAGAGGTTTTATCTGAGGGAAAATTTGTGGAGCCAGAGGGGGGATGAAACCAAATTATCCACTGGTACCATGACTTATGGGGACATAAAGGGACGGAGAGCACCCTGGATCAGATAAAGGAGGTGTGCTGGTGGCCAGGAATGAAAGGTGACGTGGAACACTATGTCAGGAATTGTTTGATCTGTGCACAACACAACCCCAATAGAAATGTTAGGAAAGGGGCCCTCCAACATACTACACCAGTAGAAGGGCCTTGGACTAATTTACAGATAGACTATGTAGGACCCCTTCCCCCCAGTCCAGGAGGATACAAGTACATTCTAGTAATAGTGGATACCTTCACTAAATGGGTGGAAGCTTTTCCAACCAGAACAAACACAGCCAAAATTACTGCAAAAATTCTATTAGAGAAGGTGATTACCCGTTGGTGGTTGGTGAGGATGAAGTCGATGTTGAGGACTCCCAGGGCAACTCCCTCCCGACTGTATACCACTGTGCCACCACCTCTGCTGGGTCTGTCCTGCCAGTGGGACAGGACATACCCAGGGGTGGTGATGGGGGTGTCAAGGACATTACCTGTAAGTTATGATTGCGTGAGGATGACTATGTCTGGCTGTTGCTTGTCTGGTCTGTGAGACAGCTCTCCCAATTTTGCCACTAGCCCCCAGATGTTAGTAAGGAGGACTTTGCAGAATCGACAGGACTGAGATTGTCGTTTTCGGTGCCTAGGTCGATCCGTCTGGTTTCATTCCTTTTTTGAGGCTTTGTAGCAGTTTGATACAACTGAGTCACTTGCTAGGCCATTTCAGAGTTAACCACATTGCTGTCACATGTAGGCTAGGCCAGAACAGCAGCTTTCCTTCCCTAAAGGGCATTAGTGAACCAGATAGATTTTTACAACAATCGACAATGGTTTCATGGTCATCATTAGATTTTTAATTCCAGATTTTTATTGAATTCAACTTCCACTATCTGCCCTGGTGGGAGTTGAACCCAGGCCTTACCTGGGGTCTCTGGATTACTCGTCAAGTGAGGATACCACTACACAATTGCCTCCCCGTATTTCTAGCCTTTGACCTGCTCTTGTAGCCATAATATTTATATGGCGAGTCCAGTTCATTTTCTGGTCAATGGTAACCCCCAGAATGTTGATGGTGCACCCACCCAAAATTTGTAAGTTTGGTGCTGGGGGGACACATTTAATCAGGCAGGATGGTGAAGGGCGGTGGGTCCTTCTCTGCCTCGCTACCTCTGCCCTGATTAGGTCCATGGTGGGAAGGCTAGCAGATGGTCTTCCTGTCCTGCTGCCGAATGAAGCCCTTAAGTGGGCAATTAATGCCCATTTAAGGGCCTCATCCCATTGCCGCTGGTATTCATGCAGCAGCAGGTGGGGCAACTCACAAGGTGGGAAACATGAAAAGCAAGTCCTGTCGGGGTTGCTTGCAGGCTTCCAGGGAAGGGTCCCTCATTCAAAGGCGCTCGGTGCCTGATCAGTGGACCCAGAATTGATGGCTGAGAGCCACCCCCACCCTTGTTGCCAACAGCCCTCCCCCATGAACTTTATCCTTCAATGCCCCACTCGCCATCACTCATTTGTGGCCTGGGTCCATAGCGATCCTGGGCTTCAGGTGGGTGCACTACCAGCAGCAGCCACGGCCTCATTCATGGTGCTGCCATGTCATGAAGAGCTGCTCACTTCTGATTGGCCGAGAACGCATGAGTGGGATGACTGCCCCAGGATCCTTGATCCAGGGAAGTCCCAGCACTGCCCAGTTCAGTGCCTGCCTGATTGGTACTTATTGTGAAACAAAAACAGAATTACCTGGAAAAACTCAGCAGGTCTGGCAGCATCGGCGGAGAAGAAAAGAGTTGACGTTTCGAGTCCTCATGACCCTTCGACAGAACTTGAGTTGGAGTCCAGGAAAGAGCTGAAATATAAGCTGGTTTAAGGTGTGTGTGTGGGGGGCGGAGAGATAGAGAGACAGAGAGGTGGGGGGGGGGCGGTGTGGTTGTAGGGACAAACAAGCAGTGATAGAAGCAGATCATCAAAAGATGTCAACGACAATAGTACAATAGAACACATAGGTGTTAAAGTTAAAGTTGGTGATATTATCTAAACGAATGTGCTAATTAAGAATGGATGGTAGGGCATTCAAGGTATAGCTCTAGTGGGGTTTTTTTATAATGGAAATAGGTGGGAAAAGGAAAATCTTTATAATTTATTGGAAAAAAAAAAGGAAGGGGGAAACAGAAAGGGGGTGGGGATGGGGGAGGGAGCTCACGACCTAAAGTTGTTGAATTCAATATTCAGTCCGGAAGGCTGTAAAGTCCCTAGTCGGAAGATGAGGTGTTGTTCCTCCAGTTTGCGTTGGGCTTCACTGGAACAATGCAGCAAGCCAAGGACAGACATGTGGGCAAGAGAGCAGGGTGGAGTGTTAAAATGGCAAGCGACAGGGAGGTTTGGGTCATTCTTGCGGACAGACCGCAGGTGTTCTGCAAAGCGGTCGCCCAGTTTACGTTTGGTCTCTCCAATGTAGAGGAGACCACATTGGGAGCAGCGAATGCAGTAGACTAAGTTGGGGGAAATGCAAGTGAAATGCTGCTTCACTTGAAAGGAGTGTTTGGGTCCTTGGACGGTGAGGAGAGAGGAAGTGAAGGGGCAGGTGTTGCATCTTTTGCGTGGGCATGGGGTTGTGCCATAGGAGGGGGTTGAGGAGTAGGGGGTGATGGAGGAGTGGACCAGGGTGTCCCGGAGGGAGCGATCCCTACGGAATGCCGATAAGGGGGGTGAAGGGAAGATGTGTTTGGTGGTGGCATCATGCTGGAGTTGGCGGAAATGGCGGAGGATGATCCTTTGAATGGTTTGGATTTCCAGCATCCGCAGTTTTTTTGTTTTTATTTTTGTACTTATTGTGGTAGACCTTCCCGAAAAGAGGCAACACGGGACTCTCACCAGCTCTCAATCTGGTAGGCATCACCGAGATTAAATTCTCCCCATATTTTCAGAATTCTGTATAGAAATCCACAGAGCACTCTGTCCTTCATCATATTTTACCATTTTCCATTGAGTTATGATCCTATCTTTGCATTTCCTCTCTCTATCACCTTACATTTCTAACAAAAGACAAGTTTGCATACATGAAAAATGTATTCATGAGGATAAATATAGCGTACACCTAACATAAGTGAATAATGAAGAGTTCATGTGAGTTTTGCTGTTCAGCTCAAGGACATTGATACAGAATTTAACCCCAAGGCAATATTGCTCCTTATGGAGTCTAGGGAGTGTCCAAACTCTAGAACAATCATATAAAGATAAAAGCAAAATATTGCAAATGCTGGAAATCTGAAACAAAAACAAAAATAACTGGAAAAACTCAGCAAGTCTGACAGCATCTGTGGAGAGGAACACAGTTAATGTTTTGACTCCGTGTGACGCTTCATCAGAACTAAGAAATATAGAAATGAGGTGAAATTTAAGCTGGTTGAGGGGGGTGGGACAAGTAGAGCTGGATAGAGGGCCTGTGATATGTGGAGATTGCCAAAAAATGTCATAGACAAAAGGATAAAGAGGTGTTGAAGGTGGTGATATTATCTAAGGAATGTGCTAATAGGGACTTTAAGGGTAGAAAGCAGGACAAGCAAGGTACAGAAAACCCTAGTGGGGGTGGGGTGGGGGGAAGGGATCAGAATAGGCTAAAAGGTAGAGATAAAACAATGGATGGAAATACATTTAAAATAATGGAAATAGGTGGGAAAAGAAAAATCTACATAAAGAAAATAAAAATAAAAAAATAAATAATTATAAATTATTGGAAAAGGGGGGATCGGAAAGGGGGTGGGGATGGAGGAGACAGTTCATGATCTAAAATTGTTGAACTCAATATTCAGTCCGGAAGGCTGTAAAGTGCCTAGTCGGAAGATGAGGTGCTGTTCCTCCAGTTTGCGTTGGGCTTCACTGGAACAATGCAGCAAGCCAAAGACGGACATGTGGGCATGAGAGCAGGGTGGAGTGTTGAAATGGCAAGCGACAGGGAGGTCTGGGTAATGCTTGTAGTTAGACCAAAGCTGTTCTGCAAAGCGATCACCCAGTGTGCGTTTGGTGTCTCCAATGTAGAGGAAACCACAGTAGACTAAATTGAGGGAAGTGCAAGTGAAATGCTGCTTCACTTGAAAGGAGTGTTTGGGCCCTTGGATGGTGAGGAGGTGGGAAGTAAAGGGGCAGGTGTTGCACCTTCTGCGGTTGCAGGGGAAGGTGCCGTGGGAGGGGGTTGAGGTGTAGGGGGTGATGGAGGAGTGGACCAGGGTCTCCCGGAGGGAATGATCCCTGTGGAATGCCGCTGGGGGGGTGAAGGGAAGATGTGTTTGGTGGTGGCATTCTGCTGGAGTTGGCGGAAATGGCGGAGGTTGATCCTTTGAAAGCAGAGGCTGGAGGGGTGATAAGTGAGGACAAGGGGGACCCTATCATGTTTCTGGGAGGGAGAGGAAGGTGTGAGGGTGGATGCGCGGGAGATGGGCCGGACACGGTTGAGGGCCCTGTCAACCACCGTGGGTGGAAAACCTCGGTTAAGGAAGTAGGAAGACATGTCAGAGGAACTGTTTTTGAAGGTAGCATCATCGGAACAGATGCGACGGAGGCGAAGGAACTGAGAGAATGGGATGGAGTCCTTACAGAAAACGGGGTGTGAGGAGCTGTAGTCGAGGTAGCTGTGGGAGTCGGTAGGCTTGTAATGGATATTGGTGGACAGTCTATCACCAGAAAAAGAGACAGAGAAGTCAAGGAAGGGGAAGGAAGTTTCAGTGATGGACCATGTGAAAATGATGGAGGGATGGGAATTGGAAGAATAATTAATAAATTTTTCCAGGTCCAGACGAGAGCATAAAGTGGCACCGAAGTAATCATCGATGTACCGGAGAAAGAGTTGTGGGAGGGGGCTGGAGTAGGACTGGAGCAAGGAATGTTCCATATACCCCATAAAGAGACAGGCATAGCTGGGGCCCATGCGGGTACCCATAGCCACACCTTTTATTTGGAGGAAGTGAGAGGAGTTAAAGGAGAAATTGTTCAGCGTGAGAACAAGTTCAGCCAGACGGAGGAGAGTAGTGGTGAATGGGGATTGTTCGGGCTTCTGTTCGAGGAAGAAGCAGAGAGCCCTCAGACCTCTAGAACAATCATGTTTCCTTTAACCTGATTCTAGTGTTATTAATTTAAGAAAGCAAAGGCAACTCAGTGACTTTGTAGGAATGTCTTTAGAATATTCCAGAACTTTCCAGTTTGTGACACTTCCCTAAACATTCTTCCTTATGCTGTAGGGTGCTTGAGAAGCACATTATCTACACATCTGACCTAAAAATAAAGAAACTCTTGAATTTATATAGCACCTTTCATGACCACTGGATACTTCAAAGTGCTTTATGGGAATGAAGTACTTTTGAAATGTAATTAACGGTGAAAGTAGGAAATGTGGCAGCCAATTTACAGAGAGCAAATTACCTCAAACAGCAATATGATAACGATCAGATAATCTGTTTTTTGTTAATGAGGGATAAATATTGGCTCGAACATCGGTACAGTGGGATCTTATATATCCACCCAAACAGGCAATATGGGAGTCAGTTTAATGTTCCATCCAAAACAATGGCACCTAGCAGTAGTGCAGCAATCCCTACCTCTTGCACTGGAGTGGGTCTTGAACACAAACCTTATGATTTAGAGAAAACACTGGTTCCAACTAAGCCACAGCTAACACTCCAGGTTCAGAATTCATTCATAATAACTCAGGCTGTCAACCTACACCCAAACCACAAAGTAATTGAAATTGAAACTACAGTCAGGTCAATTCTTCAATAATCATTCTTAGAAGCGGAGTCAGTGTGAAACTGGTGCAGCTCATGAAATAGATGATCCACTGGTCAAAAAGTGTCCAGGTCAAATTAGCGAATGTAGCCTTGAGAATGAGTTCACAGAGTATATTTGGGACAGCTTTTGGAATAATACATTGTGGATCAAACCAGGGAACAGGCTATTTTTACACTTGGTAACATATAATGAGACATAATTAATTAATGACCTCATAGTAAAGGATCCTCTACGTGAGAGCAATCAGAACATGAGGGAATTTCCTGGGCTGAACTTCCGCCATTGGGGAGGTTGTGTGGGGGTGGGTGGGAATGAGCACAAACCCGATCGGCGCTCCCAGTCGGGTACACATCGCCATTTTACATGGACGGGCCAATTCAGGCCCGCCCAGCGTGACGCACACCCAGAAGTGCTGAGCGCTCCCTGTGCAGGCTGGGCTGGGCGGGCGGGGGATTCCCTAAGTTGGGGCCTGTGCTTTTTCTCACATGCACGGTGAAAGAGTGCAGAAATCTCCCTGAAGCACAGAGATGCCTCAGGGAAATTAGTTCAAGTTCTGGAAAATTTAATAAAGATGAAAAAAATTTTTAAGGACATGTCCCCTCATGTGAAACTGTCACATAAGCTGGGACATGTCCACTAATTTGTTCAAAATTTTTTATTTAATTAATAAACCCTTCATGAAACCTCATTCTGCCTGTGGATGAGGTTCCATGAAAACAGCAAAGGCCGCCTGGGCTCTTCGCTTGCCCCTCGCCAACCTTAGCTAACAACGCTACCCCACCTCCTTTTCCTTTTCGCCTGTCCGTCCTCAGTATCGAGTACCCTTGGATGTTCAGTTCCCAGCGTTGGTCACCCTGCAGCTATGTCTCCGTAATCACAATCATATCCTACTCAGTTACATCTATCTGTTAATTTGTCTACCTTACTGCAAATGCTCCATGTATTCAGACACGGTGCCTTTAGCCTGTCTTTTTAACATTTTTGTACTTTTTTTGTACTATGGCCCTATTTGCTTCTAGCCCTTGTTTCCTCTGTCTTCCACTTTTGCTTTCTACTTTTCTATCCTCCATTTCTATCTTTGTTTCCCTCGCTTGTGTCTCCCCATTTTGGTTCCCATCCTCCTGCCTGTCTAGTTTAAGCCCTTCCCCACAATACCAGTGAATACCCTACGAGGATATTGGTCCCTGTCCTGTGGGGTCCAGCTTGTACAGGTGCCATCTTCCCCAGAATTGGTTCCGAAGCCTCAGGAACCTAAATCCCTCCCTCCTACACCAGGAGCAGGATTTTCCGGTCGTCAGGCAAGAGTGGTGGACGGGCCCAGAAGCAGCCACAAAGCAGTCCACACGCCCACGATCGGGCCCTGACAGCGACTTCACACTGGCTGGCCAATTAACGGGCAGCCAACGTTGAACACACGCTGAGGAGCTCAGCGCTGCCAAAGTGGGGATGGGAGAAGAGCGAGCGCTGAAGTCTGTGCATGTGCAGGGGAGCACACACTGAAACCCCCCTGCGTGCAGAGAGCTGCCTCTGGGAGCTGAAGAATTGTACAATCAGTAAGAAAGATTTAAAAAAAGCTTTAAAAACATGACCTGACATAGAACTCAGAAGCAATAGCGGAAACATAGTAAAAATTAGGCCTAATTTTTTTTTTTTAAAAAAACTACTTTGGAAACCTCATCCCATCCATCTCTCACCCAGCTCCAAGTGAAGCACTCTAATTTAGGCCAGAGCAGCACTCCACTTCATAATAAATCCAAAAGGATTTGCTGCCAACTGTAAGGTTGAACAGGCAGGAAAAAATTTTTTTCAATTACTTGATCAAGGGCCTTAATTGGCTTATTAGATGTCGTCAGGCGCGTTGTCGACTCTCCCGCTGACCGAGATATCGCACGAGTTTGCGATGATACCCAATCAGGTCGGGCACACACTCACCCACGGACATAAAATCCTGCACCATCTCTCCGGCCATGCGTTCATCTGGTCTATTCGCCTCTTCCTGATCTCACTCGCATGTGGCACTGGGAGTAATCCTGAGATTACTGTTTTTGAGGTCCTGCTTTTTAATTTATTTCCTCACTCCCTATATTCTGCTTTCAGAACCTCATCCCTCTTTTTACCTATGCCGCTGGCTGTTCACCCTCCCCCTTCAGAATGTCCTGCAGCCGCTCAGTGACATCCTTGACCCTGGCACCAGGGAGGCAGCACACCATCCTGGTGTCATGTCTGTGGCTACAGAAATATCTCTCTGTTCCCCTTCCGGTAGAACCCTTAATACTATTGCTCTCCCCCGCCCCTCTGTGCAGCTGAGCCACTCATGGTGACACTGATTTGGCTCTTGCTGAATTCCCCTGAGAAACAATCTCCCCCAGCAGTATCCAAAACAGAAAATATGTTAGAGAAGGAGATGGACCCAGGGGACTCCTGCACTACCTGCCTAGTGCTTTTACTCTGTCTGGCGGTCACCCATTCATTCCCTTTCTGCCTGTGCACTCTTTACCTGCACTGTGACCACCTGACTGTACGTGTTATCCACAAAGATCTCATCCTTGCAGATGCTCCACAGCAACTCCAGGTGCAGCTCCAACTCCAAAACACAGATTTTGAGTAGCTCCAGCCGGAGACACTTCCTGCACATGTGGTCGCCCTGGACACTGGAAGTGTCCCTGACTTCCCACATTCCACAGGAGGAGCATTCAACTTGGCTGAGCTGCCCTGTCATGA
Source organism: Carcharodon carcharias (assembly GCF_017639515.1). Lineage (NCBI taxonomy): Eukaryota > Metazoa > Chordata > Chondrichthyes > Lamniformes > Lamnidae > Carcharodon > Carcharodon carcharias. The sequence goes on along the minus strand of NC_054469.1, from coordinate 214,952,771 downwards.
CTTCCCCTTAAATTACTCTCCTTACTTTTACTACCTCTGGTTTAGAGAATATGAAGGACAGAAGAAATACTCACCAGGTCCTACTTACCACGGCCACTACTCTTCTTACTGTGGAACGGTTCCCTCCCTCTCACTTCACTGAATTCCTTCTCTCACCCAGCTCCAAGTGAAGCACTCTAATTTAGCCCAGAGCAGCACTCCACTGCCTATAATTATTGGAGTTTAGAGAATGAGAGATGATCTTATGGAAATGTATAACATTCTGAGAGGGATTGATAGGGTGCATGCTGGAAGGATAATTCTCCTCATGGGGGAATCCAGAACTGGGGGCACAGTTTCAAAATCAGGGACCCCCATTTAAAATGAAGATGAGGAGGCATTTCTTCTCTCAGAAGGTCATTAGTCTTTGGATTCCTCTTCCTCAGAGAGCTTTGGAGGCTGGGTCATCAAATATATGCAAGGCTGAGTTACACAGATTTTTGACCTACAAGGAAGTCAAGAGTTATGGGAGAGCAAGGGGTGGCGGTTGGGGGGGGGGCGGTGGGGGCGGGGAAGAGTGTGGGGTTGCAATCAGAAAATTGGAGTTAAGACCACAAATCAAATCAGCCATGATTTTATTGAATGGCAGAGTAGGCTTATGGGGCCAAATCTTGCTCCTATTTCTTATGGTCTTGTGCTCTTATCTCCTCATCTTTCCTAATATAATATCCCAGTGTTACAACCCCAGCTGCTGTTAATATTGGACAAGTCAGATCCTTGGTGAAACCTGGCTTGATAAATCCTAACTTGTTTCTTAGAAACTGTGGAGGAAAGTTACTGAATAAATTCACAGAAGTCTGCTGATAAACCTTTAATGCAAAGAATAAAATATTTATTAAAACAAGAAAAGGGAAATATATTCCACCAGACAGAAAGGTTGGAAAGGTCTTAATCCAAACACACGAAAACAATTCAAATTTTCACTATTCCTTTATCCCAGCAATATCTTTACAGACACAAACCAGTGAAGAACTTATCACTAGCTTGACACAAAAGCTTCTTGCTTTAGACTGACACAGTTACAAATGGTTTGCTCCTGATGAATTCCTGAGCATTCACTTAATCCAACTCGTATCTCTCCCCTGGACACCAGAAAACCTTACTTTTATGTTGTTGTGTTACTCACCATTCCAGATTTAAAAAAAACCCCAATCTGGAATGTAGAATATTTGGTGTATCAGTGGCCATTGTTTTGTAACGATCAGGCTCTGGGCCAGATTGTGTAATAAACCTCAATTTCTCAGTGAAAATTAAACATCAGTGAAATGGGAACAAAAGGAGCTGAATAAAGGGCCAGTGATAGGTGGATGTCACAGACAAAATGACAAAGAGGTGTTGAAGGTGGTGATATTATCTAAGGAATGTGCTAATTAAGGGGAGAAAGCAGGACAAGCAAGGTACAGATAGCCCTAGTGGGGGTGGGGGTGGGGGGAAGGAATCAAAAAGGCTAAAAGGTAGAGATAAAACAATGGATGGAAATACATTTAAAAATAATAGAAATAGGTGGGAAAAGAAAAATCTATACAAATTATTGGGGAAAAAGGGGAGGAATCGGAAATGGGGTGGGGATGGAGGAGAGAGTTTGTTAACTGTACTCCTCTCTGCAGATGCTGCTGAGTTTTTCCAGGTATTTTCGTTTTAGTTTTGGATTTCCAGCATCTGCAGTTTTTTGCTTTTATCTTGTTATTAAAGTAGTTTGTTTCAGCAGAGCAGTGCTGTCCCATTATAACCATTATAAGTGATTAAAATGTGCTTGGCAGCATCACTCAGTATAAAAAGGTTTGACATTTTCTGTTCTTCCTAATTATTGCTATTCTTTGAGTGACAAACAAATGAAATTATGTTGTTGTGTTACTCACCGTTCCAGATTTTAAAAAAAACCCAATCTGGAATGTAGAATATTTGGTGTATCGGTGGCCATTGTTTTGTAACGATCAGGCTCTGGGCCAGATTGTGTAATAAACTCACCTCAATTTCTCAGTGAAAATTAAACATCACTGAAATGGGAACAAAATTAATTTCAAAAACAATTTTTAGCAAACAAAACAATTTAATTACACTGCTAAAATACAATGCACGAGCTTGAAATTTAAGTAACTTATGAATCACACGTTGGTCAAGGAACAAGAAGCAGATTTTTTCAAATGAAATTTAATCCCAGTAAAACTATTTCACTCCTATTCATTGATATGCTCTCTAGTGATCATGTTGAATTCAGAAGCAAGCTTCTAACCATTGCTAGAACAGTGAATCAGCATAATTGCTCTCCTGGGAAATATTGATTTCCTTAGTTCAATCCTACACTGACACAGAAAGACACAGACACACACATACAAACACAGACAAATAGACACACACACACACACACACATACAGACATACGCATGATTATATACACACAAAAGATAGACAAACACAGTACTGAGAAAGAACTGAGGAACTATCATGTTTCAGATGGGAGATTATTATTAGGCAGACAGCTGAGGCTTGGATAATTAAATGAGAGAGAGTAGATGGGACATCATGGAGAGTGCATGTAATGTCAATACAAAAGAGAAAGCTGTGGAGACTGACAGCCAACTAACCCAACAGAATATATGTGTCCTTCACTGTATTTCATATGATGCACCATGTTGCTATTGTACACTATCCTGCTTAGTCTAATCACCAATAATGTATTCAGCATTATGGACAGTGTATTCTGCCTCTGCCTGTTCTTCCCTTAAAATGGTAAATGTTATTAGCGAATGAGCAATAATTTTAAACACCTCTTGATCCCCATGAGGCCCCAATTCCTTTCATCTTGGAGATTGTATTTGAATCCAGTCTGCCAGAGGCTGCTGCAAAAGTCAGATGATATTTCCGTAAATGGATTGCAGAATGAGCTGTCCAGGATATGAGAGGGGAAGTCCAGCTAAATAAATAATTATCAACATAGTCTTTGGTTTGCCAAAGAGTTAATATGTTTATTTCTGTACGCTAGGTTTATTTTTTATACTAACGCATTAACTCTGATGCGTTATGCAAAATGCATGAATCTATTTTTCATTTATGTATGATGCAAAGTTTTTAAAATTAATTTACCTCAACAAAAAAAAAATGCATCCAGAATTAAGATATTTATAATGATTATAAGTACCATTTTTTTAATGCTCCCATGCCAGGCAGTTTATTACAGTTAAGTGAGTAATTAGGTCAGTAAATGTTAGTGTATCCTCTGTGTGCCATGCTTCAGGGGGCTAATAAGACAAGAGAAAGCACAAGATCCATGAATAAGCCAATAAAGTTCTGCAATCAAACATCCCAACAGATCATATATATGCAATCTTCATTGCATTCCATATCATCCACTATGTTTACATTTGTGACACTTGTACGGTCGAGGTATATTCCCACAAGAGGGAAAGGTAGACATTTCTACCTTTCCAAAGGCAACAAAAGCCAGAGTTCCCGGAAGACAAAAATGTTAGGAGTAAGATGAGGAGATAAAGAATGCATATGACAGATGTCAGGTTGATAATACAAGTGTGAGGGGGCTGAATATAGGAAGTTCAGTGGTGAGGTGATGAAGTAAGTAAAAGAGGCAATGAGAGAGTATGAGAGGAGATTGGCAGCTAATATAAATGCAAATCCAAAAGTTCTCTGGGCATAAAATTAGTTAAAGGATGGTAAGAGGATGGTAGACCAATTAGGGACCAAAAAGGAGATCTACACATGGAGGCATGGCTGAAGTACCACATAATTATTTTGCATCCGACTTTAGCAATGGAAGAAGATGCTGCCTGAGTAATAGTCAAAGACGAGACACTGAAAAATTGATAAAAGTTGTGGTGTTAGAAAGGCTGGCTGTACTTAAAACTGACAAATTGCTATGACCAGATGAGATGATTCTGCTATTGCTGAGGGAAGTAATGATGGATATTGGGAGAGCACTGGCCATTACCTTCCAATCCTCCTTGGATACTGGGATGGTGCCAGAGAACTGGAGAATGTTACACACTTGTCCAAAGGAGGGTGAAGGGTCAACCCAGCAGCTATAGGCCAGACAATTTAACCCTGGAAAGCTTTCAGAAATCATAATCCAGGACAATATGAGCAGTCACTTGGACAAACTTGGATTAAGGAAAGACAGCATAGATTTACTAACAGCAAATCATGTTTAACTAACTTGGTCTAGTTTTTTGACGAGCGAATAAAGAAGGGTGGTGAGAATAATGCCGTTGATATGGTGTACATGGACTTCAAAAAGTGCCATGTAACAGGCTTGTCAGTAAGGCTGAAGACCACCACACCCGCACAGAGAGTGCATAGCGCTTCCTGGTGGACATCACGCTGGGCAGGCCTCAATTAGCCCGCCCGCGTAAAATGGCGGCATGTCCCTGACCGGGGGTGCCGATCGGAGGCACACCTACTCCTGCACTTCCCCCCAAGTGGGGGGAAAATGTTGCCCTATAAATAGACGGATAGAGTATAAAAGCAAGAAAATGATGATGAACATTTATAAAACATTGGTTTAGCCTCAACTAGAGTATTGTGTCCAATTCTGAGCACCACACTTTAGGAAGGAAGTGAGGGCTTTGGAGAGGATGCAGAAAAGATTTGTGAGATTGGTTCCAGGGATGGCGTACTTCAGTTACATGGATAGATTAGAAAAGTCTGGGCTGTCCTTCTTAAAGAAAAGGTTGATTGGAAATTTGATAGGAGCTAATCAGAAATATCCACAAAAGAAGTCAGTTTTCAATTTTTACAGTGTTTACAAAATGCAATTATATTTGCAGTGTTGTATCAACCCAGAATTACAACAGATGACTGAACAGGAGTCTGAGTGTTTGTATCTCTCAGTAATTACTCATAGGTGAGTTTCTCATCTCCTCAAGTTTGTCTGGTAAAGATTGTAGGCTGACAGCAAGCACTGGGTTAAATGTGGTGTCTGCCAAATACTTAAAAATATATTGTGACTAAAATATAATATCATTAAACAAAGGAACATTCTTACAGTAGTAAGGGTATTCATATCCAATTCAGAGTTTAGCCTATTAAATCATGAGAAAACAGTAATACTGACTTTTTCTGCAGGCTATATAAATTCTGATGTCAACATCAGGAACTGGATAAAACCCTGACTGGAAATGTTTAACTGGATCACTGGGCTCAGCAAAAGTACAGGATTGACCAATCCTCCAGGCCATTGTCAAAAACATGCCAATTTCTACAAGCAAAATTGAGGTAGGATAATAATTATTCATATCATTTGCACAACCAGATTTCCACAGGGAGAATGAATTTTGGTGATTTTTCAACCAGAAAGTAGAACCCAAGAAATCATGGTCAGGTTTGTGTCTAAGAATGTATAACGCTGCAAAATGGCTTCAGCTGACTTTTTGTCTTGCATTTCAAAAACCTGCAGCTTCAGTGAAACCTGATGTTAACACTGGCAAAACTGGATCAGATTCAACTCAGAAAAAAACGTTAAAATGTAATTTAACATTAGAGTAATAAATAGATCACATACCTACATTTGCGGAATTATTTGGAGAGTTCCTGAGAAATTTATTGAATAAATACCATTTGAATGCCACATAGCAAAGTACAGTATAGCAAGATTAGCAGGAGATGTGGCAAGACATGCTCAAAGCTTAAGGTTCCTTCTGTGCTTAACTTCCTTATGTTGAAGACTTTATTCTTGTTGCTGCTTAATGGCCTGGATCTTTACGGTTGTAATGATGGTGAAACTGATGGCATCCAAACACATGCAGTTAAACGTGGAAAGCTAAATATTGCTGTCAATGCTTCTCCACAGTCCTCACAGATGGAAATCAAAGAAAAAAGAACAAAGGAAAGTACAGCACAGGAACAGGCCCTTCGGCCCTCCAAGCCTGCGCTGATCATATTGCCTGTCAACTAAAACATTTTGCACTTCCGGGGTCCGTATCCCTCTATTCCCATTCTATTCATGTATTTGTCAAGCTGCCTCTTAAACATCACTATCGTACCTGCTTCCACCACCTCCTCTGGCAGCGAATTCCAAACTTGCCCCGCACATCTCCTCTATAGTTTTCTGCCCTCGCCTTAAATTTATGTCCCCTCGTGATTGACTCTTTCACCCTGGGAAAAAGCTTCTGACTATCTACTCTGTCCGTGCCTCTCATAATTTTGTAAACTTCTATCAACTCGCCCCTCAATCTCCGTCACTCTAGTGAGAACAATCTGAGTTTCTCCAACCTCTCCTCATAGCTAATAACCTCCAGACCAGGCAGCATTCTGGTAAACCTCCTCTGCACCCTCTCCAACGCCTCCATATCCTTCTGGTAATGTGGCGACCAGAATTGCACACAATATTCCAAGTGTGGCCTAACCAAGGTTCTATACAGCTGCAGCATGACTTCCCAGCTTTTATACTCAATACCCCTGCCAATGAAGGCAAGCATGGCATATGCCTTCCTGACTACCTTATCCACCTGCGTTGCCACTTTCAGTGACCTGTGGACCTGTACACCCAGATCCCTCTGCCCGTCGATGCACTTAAGATTTCTGCCATTTACTGTGTAATTCCTGCCTGTATTAGACCTTCTAAAATGCATTACCTCGCATTTGTCTGGATTAAACTCCATCTGCCACTTCTTCGCCCAAGTCTCCAACCGATCTATATCCCGTTGTATCCTTTGACAATCCTCTTCACTATTTGCAACTCCTCCAAACTTGGTGTCGTCTGCAAACTTACTAATTAGCTCAGTTACATTTTCCTCCATATCATTTATGTATACTACAAACAGCAAAGGTCCCAGCACTAATCCTTGCAGAACTCCACTAGTCACAGCTCTCCATTCAGAAAAGCACCCTTCCACTGCTACCCTCTGTCTTCTATGACCAAGCCAATTCTGTATCCATCTTGCCAGCTCACCTCTGATCCCGTGAGACTTTACCTTCTGTACCAGTCTGCCATGAGGGAGTTGTCAAAGGCCTTACTGAATTCCATGTAAAGAACATCCACTGCCCTTCTATCGTCGATCATCTTAGTCACTTCCTCGAAAAACTCAATCAAGTTAGTGAGACACGACCTCCCCTTCACAAAACAATGCTGCCTCTCACTAATACGCCCATTTGCTTCCAAATGGTAGTAAATCCTGTCACAAAGAATCTTCTCCAATAATTTCCCTATCACTGACGTAAAGCTCACCGGCCTATAATTTCCTGGATTATCCCTGCTACTCTTCTGAAACAATGGAACAATATTAGCCATTCTCCAGTCCTCTGGGACCTCACCCGTAGTCAGTGAGGATACAAAGATTTCTGTCAAGGCCCCAGCAATCTCCTCCCTTGCCTCCCTCAATGCTCTGGGGTAAATCTCATCTGGCCCTGAGGACTTATCCACCTTAATATTCTTCAAGACACCTAACACCTCCTCTTTTTTGATGTCAACATGATCCAGGCTATCTGCACACTCTTCCCTAGACAAATTGATCGCTAAGTCCTTCTCTTTGATGAATACTGGCGAGAAGTATTCATTTAGTATCCCTCCCATTTCTTCTGGCTCCACACACAGATTCCCAGCTCTGTCCCTGAGTGGGCCTACCCTTTCCCTGGCTACCCTCTTGCTTTTCCCATATGTATAAAAGGCTTTGGGATTTTCCTTAATCCTGGTTGCCAGTGACCTTTTAGCCCTCCTGACTCCTTGCTTAAGTTTCTTCCTACTTTCTTTGTATTCTCCAGCCTTCTAACCCTTATGAATGCTTCCCTTTTCTTTTTGACTAATCTCACAATATCCTTCGTTATCCAAGGTTCCTGAAACTTGCCATGCTGATCCTTCATCCCAGCAGGAACATGCCAGTCCTGAATTCTTATCAACTGACGTTTGAAAGCCCCCCACATGTCAGTTGTTGATTTGCCCTCAAACATCTGCAAACATCAATTAGAAATCACTAATTTGAAGTGAACTTTCACTTCTTATGCTATTATGTGATAGAATCCGTGGTTTCAAAGCTTGCATTTTTGAGACAGTCCCTAATTGAAAAGGGAAACTGAGAAAGGAAACTGACCCTTCCAGTTTCGAAGGAAACTAAAACTGAAACTGAAATTTGAAACCAAAACTTCTGGGGAGACTGAAACTTGTTGAAATGTATAAAAGGACACAGAGCCATTAGAGCTCAGGAGATGATGCTTCCAGTGGTGCAGTAGAGGCAGGCTGGAGAAGACGAAAAGAAGGAGGCGGAAGAAGAAAAAAAAAGACAGAGATTAGATCCAGAAGCTGAGAATAGGCAAATACACAATTGCTGCAGTTATTTCAGTTCCTTGAAGATAACATTGGTGGGTCTATGCCATTTCGACCGTCAAGTAGAGTTGAGGATGTTCTGTAAATATGTATCATTTTTGGCAAAGACACGTGCCCGCAGAATTTGGGTTAGCTGTGCTGTCAGCTGGGGATAAGGGTAAATCCTAGAAGACGAGGAGCTGAAATTCTTTGTAAGGAAGACACTTGTGAGGGACCTTGTGACAGGAATTGATGACATACATGCTGAGTGGACGATATAGTCAATTCATTAGATCGGTCTTAGTCACATCTGCAATTTAACATGTAATTTATTGTTATATTTGATCTTAATGAATGTTTAACATATATTGATTCTGGGTTTTCAAGTATAGGTGGTTACCCAAGATAGTATTTCGTGTTTGCTTTAATTGACAATTGTATAGTAAAAATTATTTTTTTAACCCTGGAGTTTTGTGGCTTCATTCTTTCTATAAATAACTGAGATATTGGATTTCTTCTTTTCAAAAAAATATACTGGTCTTGGCCAAGATCATAACAATTAGCCATACAAACATACCAATCAGGAGCAAGAGTTGACCACTTTGCCCCTTGAACCTGCTCCCCCATTCAATACGATCATGGCTGATCTGAATTTAACCTCAATCCAACATTCCTATCAACCCCCGATAACCACCCCCTTGTTAATAAAGAATCTATCTAGCTCTGCCTTAAAAATATTCAAAGACTCTGCTTCCACTGCCTTTGAGGGAAGAGAGTTCCAAAGTCTCCCAACCCTCTGAGAGAAAAAAAATTCTCCTCATTTCTGCCTTAAATGAGCGACCCCTTATTTTTAAACAGTGACCCCTAATTAGACTCTGCCACAATAGGAAACATCCTCTCCACATACACCCTGTCAAGACCCCTCAGGTTTTAAAGGTTTCAATTAATTCGCCTCTTACTCTTCTAAATTCCAGTGGAAATAAACCTAATCTGTCCAGCCTTTCCTCACAAAACAACCTGCCCATTCCTGGTATTAGTCTAGTAAAACTTCTCTGAACTGCTTCTAAGATATTTACATCTCTCCTTAAATAAGGTGACCAATACTGTACGCAATACTCCAGATGTGGTCTCACTAGTGCCCTGTACAACTGAAGCATAACCTCCCTACGTTCATAATCAATTCCCCTCACAATAAATGATAACATTCTATTAGTTTTCCTAATCACTTGCTGTACCTGCATACTAACCTTTTGTGATTCATGCACTAGGACACCCAGATCTCTCTGAATCTCAGAGCTCTGCAATCTCGCACCATTTGGATAATAAGCGCTTTCATTACTCTCCTTCCCAAAATGAGTGATTTTACATTTGCCCACATGACTGCATTTTTCCAGATCTCTGCCCACTCACTTAACCTATCTATGTCACTTTGGAGCGTCCTTTGATCCTCTTCACAATTTACTTTCATACCTCCCTTTGTGTCATCAGCAAATTTTGCAATCATTCCTTTGGCCCATTCATCCAAGTCATTTATATAAACTGTAAAAAATTGAGGCCCCAGTACCGATCCCTGTTGCACACCATTTGTTACATCCTGCCAGCCAGAAAAAGGCCCATTTATGATAACTCTCTGTTTCCTGTTAGCCAGCCAATCTTCTATCCATGCCAATATGTTACTGCCTACACTATGAGCTTTTATATTCTGCAATAATCTTTGATGTGGCACTTTATCAAATGCCTTCTAGAAATCTAAGTACAGTACATCCCCTTTATTACACAGCACATGTGACTCCTTCAAGAACTCTAATAGATTGGTTAAACATGATTTCCCTTTCACAAAATCATGTTGACTCTGCCTGATTGCTTTGATTTTTTTCTAAATGTCTTGTTATAACATATTTAATAATAGCTTCTAACATTTTCCCTATGACAGATGTTACGCTAACTGGCCTGTAGTTTCCTGCTTTCTGTCTCCCTTGTTGAATAAAGGAGTTCCATTTGCTATTTTCCAATTTAATGGAACCTTCCCCAAATTTAGGAAATTTTGAAAAATTAAAGCCAGTGCATCAACTATCTCACTAGTCACTTCTTTCAAGACCTTAGAGTGAAGTCTATCCAGACCTGGGGATTTGTCAGCCCACAGCCCCAACAATTTGCTTAATACCACTTCCCTGGTGATTGTAATTTTCTCAAGTTCCTCCCTCCCTTCCATTTCCTGATTTACAGCTATTTCTGGGATGTTATTTACACCCACTATAGTGAAGACTGAAGCAAAATACCTGTTTAAATCATCCACCATCTGCCTATTTCCATGATCAATTCCCCAGATGCACTTTCTATTGGACCAACACTCACTTTGTTAACTCTTTTCTTATTTAAATATCTATAGAAAGTCTTACTATCCGTCATTATAGTACTGGCTAGCTTTTTCTCTTACTCTAATTTTCCCCCATTAATCTTATTGTCTTTCTTGGCTGTTCTTTACATTCTTTCAAATCTTCTGACTTGCCAGCCGCCTTTGTGTAATTATTTGTTTTTTCTTTAAGTTTGATGCTGTCTTTAACTTTTTTTAGTTAACCACAGATGGTGGGCCCTCCCCTTGGAATGTTTCTTTTTCATTGGAATGTATATAGTCTGTGTATCCTGCAATATCTCTTTAAATGTCTGCCACTGAACTTCTATTGACATATCCCTTAACCTCATTTGTCAGTTCACTCTGTTTATCCCTTTAATTGCCCTTATTTAAGTTTAAAACACTCATCTTGGATGCAATTGTTTCTCTGTCAGCGTGAATGTAAAATTCAATAATGTTATAACCACTGCTAACTAGAGGTGCCTTCGCTATGAGGTCATCAATTAATCCTATCTCATTGCTCAATACCAGGTCTACAATAGCCTGTTCTCAGGTTGGCTCTAGAATGCGCTGTTCTAAGAAACTGTCCGGAAACATTCTATAAATTCCTCATCTACACGCTACCCTTGCCCATCTGAATTTTCCAGTCTATATGTAGATTAAAATCCCCCATGATAATCACTGTACCTTTCTGGCAAACTCCCATTATCTCTTCCTTTATATTTAGAGGCCTGTACACCAATCCCACCAGTCCAGCCTTAAAAATCCTTGGAAAACTTACAGCTTGAATGAGATGTTATTTAGTTTTTAGTACTTCAGTTTTTCTGAACAGCTTCTCTGGCCTTAAAAAAATAATTTCTCCATTCCATAATAAAAAATACCCAGACGTTTTAAAAATAATAAAAATTATGTGTTAAGTTTGTTTATCATATTTCAACTTTTACCTTGATGTCATGATTATGTGCCAAACATTCTTTTTTTTTGCTTTCTGTTAAATTATACAAGTTATAAAACTTAATTCTTACTTCATGGTTTACTGTCTGTCAGAATTCTTCAATATGATTGGCTGTTGAGCCTGCTTGATGACATCACTGTTGTTGAATGCCAGAGACCTCCCTCTGGTTGCTGCTAGAATGGAATTAATGTCAGAAAAGCTGAAATCAAAGCCTTGACTCTCACTAGGTCTTTGCAGAATCTTTCTTGAAGGTTAACTGGGAACACTATCACTTTGCCACTGACAACAAAATCCAAGCCATTGTGATTAAAAAAAACTTTGTCTCTGAGATAATCTCTTAGATAAATTCAAAGAAACATAGAAACTAGGAGCAGGAGTAGGCCATTCGGCCCTTCGGGCCTTCTCCGCCATTCATTCTGATCATGGCTGATCATCCAACTCAATAGTCTGCTCCTGCTTTCTCCCCATATCCTTTGATCTCTTTCACCCCAAGAGCTATATCTAACTCCTTCTTGAAAACATGCAATGTTTTGGTCTCAGCTACTTCCTGTGGTAAAAAATTCCACAGGTTCACCACTCTCTGGGTGAAAAGGTTTCTCCTCATCTCAGTCCTAAATGGTCTACCTCGTATCCTCAGTCTGTGACCCCTGGTTCTGGACTCCCCCACCATTGGGAACATCCTTCCTGCATCTACCCTGTCTAGTCCTGTTAGAATTTTATAGCTTTCTATGAGATCCCCCCTCATTCTTCTGAACTCCAGCGAATATAATCTTAACCAACTCAATCTCTCCTCATATGTCCATCTCGCCATCCCAGGAATCAGTCAGGTAAACCTTTGCTGCACTCCCTCTATTGCAGGTACATCCTTCCTCAGATAAGGAGACCAAAACTTCACACAATATTCCAGGTGTGGTCTCACCAAGGTCCTGTACAATTGCAGCAAGACATCCCTGTTCCTGTACTTGAATCCTCTGGCTATGAAGGCCAACATACCATTTGCCTTCTTTACCGCCTGCTGCACCTGCATGCTTACCTTCAGAGACTGGTGTACGAGGACACCCAGGTGTCATTGCATATTCCCCTCTCTCAATTTATAGCCATTCAGATAATAATCTGCCTTCTTGTTTTTGCTACCAAAATGGATAACCTCACATTTATCCACATTATACTGCATCTGCTATGCATTTGCCCACTTACTCAGCTTGTCCAAATCACACTGAAGCATCTCTGCACCCTCCTCACAGCTCACCCTCCCACCCAGCTTTGTGTCATCTGCAAATTTGGAGACATTACATTTAGTTCCCTCATCTAAATCATTAATATATATTTTGAAAAACGGGGGTCCCAGCACCGATCCCTGTGGTACCCCACTAGTCACTGCCTGCCATTTGGAAAAAGACCTGTTTATTCCTACTCTTTGTTTCCTGTCTGCCAACCAGTTTTCTATCCATCTCAATACACTACCCCCAATCCCATGCTCTTTACTTGTACATGTTAATCTCTTATGTGGGAATTATCGAAAGCCTTCTGAAAGTCCAAATAAACCGCATCCACTGGCTCCCCCTCATCAACTCTGCTAGTTGCATTCTCGAAAAATTCCAGTAGATTTGTCAAGCATGATTTCCCTTTCATAAATCCGTGCTGACTCTGTCCGATTCTGCCACTGTTTTCCACGTGCGCAGCTATTATATCTTTTATAATGGACTCTAGAATTTTCCCCACTACCAACGTCAGGCTGACTGGTCTATAATTCCCTGTTTTCTCTCTAACTCCCTTTTTAAATAGTGAAAGAGAACCTCTGAGCTGGATTCTCCTCTTTGGAATAGAGCAACATTGGAAAGAGCCCCTCCAAAGTTACCTCAACACTGACTCACATACCTGGGCCAGGGGTTAATTTAGATGCACAGAGGATCCAGGCAAACAATCTTGCCAGCGGAGGTTAGGTTTAAATAAGGGGTAAATGGGTCTTATATGCAGGAAGAAGAGCCCACTACATATTCCTTTGTCTTCACTTGGGGACTACAGAGCCATTGAAAGGCCTATTTCAACCTTCCCTGTTTAGGGGGGCATACGCTCAGAAAACCCTGAGCTCCACCCCATCCACCATTTGCCTGAGGTGGATAAGGAAGTTCTGGGCAGTGTTGGTCCCCATGGTGACACAGAGGGAGTTCTAGGTTGGGTGGTGAGGATGCAATGAGCCTCTCTGCAAAAAGTTTCCCACCTTTACCATTGCTATCCCATTGGAATTCAGACAAGAGTAACAAAGCAGCCTCCTGACCCTGAGCAAGCTCTCTGCATAATCTGAATGAATTAATTACACTGCATCAAAATAAAAATAAAGTACTGCCGTTGCTGGGAACGTGAAATAAAAACCGAAAATGCTGGAAATATTTAGCAGATAAGACAGTATCTATGGAGAGAGGGTCAGAGTTAATAAGTCGGATTTTGCCCTCCAAGTTGAGAAATGCAAGTTGGACCATTTCTTGACATCACATTCCTATGTTCCAAAACTCAGCCCATTCACATGGAACTTTCATATTTCAGGGTTGAGGGGAGGCTGCGGTTGTGGTTGCTGCCTTCCAAGGCAGGCCCAATGTGGAAACAGAGGCAGGCAGATCCTGTGGCAGGCAGGGTTGATATCCTACCTTCACTCTCTGGGAGAATAGTCCAGTTCTCTACATGGTTGTTAAGCCCCCTAGTCCTCACTCCTATGTCCTCTCCATGCCCCCCCCCCCACCCCCACGCACCCCATATATCCACTCACCCATTATCCATTATGTTCAAACTTATGAGCCATATAATAGTAATGGGAAGTCTTTGAAATGTTCATGAAATAAAAAATACAATTACCCATTCAACATCCAGCTGAAAAAAAATTGTTCCCTTAGAAGATCATAAAACTGCCAATCAAACATATAGCCATTGAAACCCCATGAAACAACACTCTTTCTTCTCAAGTGCTCATTAATCTGTCAAAATAAACAAATAGAAATTCAAAAATCCCTTCCAAATATTTAATGATTGTCTGCTGATCAAGCAAAGCAATCAAACAAAGCACAGGGTCCCCTCCATAGCTCTGTAAACAGCCCCTGCTAAGCTAAATCCAATGGTGGGGTTTGAAACACAACGATGCATTCATAATGAGTTTACTGCACAATGGAATAAACAAGGAGTACAGAGCTCAATACCATAAAGTGTTTGCAGTTGCCTGACCAGCTGTCTAAGCATCTGCTCTTTTTTTAATCAAGGTCTCATCAGGTGGAGCATTAATCATAGAAGACTGGCATCTGTTCCGTATTTCTGAAAAACGTTAGCGATGTCTGGCCTTGAAATCAACTTAAAAACTAAAGCACAGTGTCCAAATGTTCCATCTAAAACAGATTTACAATACAGCTAAATGCATAACAGCACTTTATCCACTAACGTATGTGAACACCTGCATGATGCTTGTCAACCTAATGGTCACAAACCTTTTTAGGACAGAGACCTGTGATTAATCACTTCATTAAAAACATGTTTAAATTATCAAACAACATCGAATTATGAGATGTGGAGCTGGCAATAGCTTTTAGACTTGCCTGTTAGAAGTTTGCAACTCTACAGCAGCTTCCTGCCAAGGTTCACAAATTGACTTAACCAGCCTGGTTCACACACCCTGCAGGAACCCACCTGCCTCGATGAAAATATCAATGGCAAGGAGAATTTCACTTACACAACAGATATTTATGGCAATCCTGATGTAACTTTTCTTGCACATCAGGTCACGACCCACCACGTTTCCTGCTCTGGGGAAAATGTGAATGGCCTGGTAATTACAAATGTTTGGGCACCCACACCTCGAGTTTGGACTTCTCAATGCAGGCTTTGTTAGAACTGAGAGGGGGTAAATCGAGCCCAACACGTCAGGTTAATGACCTTTCATCAGAACTGGGAAAAGTTAGAAATATTTTAGGTTTTCCCAAACAGGGGAGGATGGAGAAATAACAAAAGGGAAAGTGTTTGACGGGGGCAGGGAATGACAAAGGACTTAGTAGGGCAGAGCCAAAGGCAAGTAAAGAAACAAAAGATGTGTCCAGGAGAAGTGAAAATGGCAGAATAATGAACAGCTGTCATTGCATGTTTCAGTCTTAACATTCTTTTTCTCTTGTTTTTGTTTGTGGATGGCAGTTGTTCCTCATCCGGCCATTCGCACTTCCTCTGGACATGTCGTTTGCTTTTACTTGTCCAATTACTACTCTCTTTGGCTCTGCCCACCTTATTCCTTTGTCATTTAATGCCTCCATCCTTCTGCCCTATCACTGACCTTCCCTTTTGTTCTCTTCCCCTCCCCTGTTTGACCTATTTAAAATCTTTCATCCTTCTAATCTTCCCCAGTGTTCTGAGAAAAGATCATCAAATGTAAAGCTTTGTTTCACTTCACAGATGCTGCCAGACCTGCTGAATATATCCAGTATTTTCTGTTTTAATTACATTACTTAGCTTGCCTCAATGTCAATGCATAAAAGTTAGATATCAAGTCACCCAAAACACACACAAAAGCAGAAGGTGTGATAACCACTTCCAGGAGGTAGTGAAATGTTGATCACTGCTTCGGTTTTGCAATGATAGCTGTGTAACTGAGAGATGTGAAGCTGAGTTGAAGCAGTTCCCCAATTTCCCACTGCATCGTCTAGGAAGTTTTAAATTTATTGTTAAATGTTTTCAACAACCTAACCATCTGTCCTGACACTCAAAAATGACAACAATAACTGATATTTATATAGCTGCTTTAACAGAATGAAGTGTTCCCAAGCTGCTTAATCAGCAATACGTTACTGCTAAATGGCATTCATTGTCCCATGGTAAAAGATGTAGAAATTTGTCATTTGACTTATGTCTGCTGGTCTAATGATACTTTAAACTTCACAATGGGTCATAGTGGGTGGTACCTTCCGTTCTGGGGAATAAGTTGGGTGGTGGAAGTGGAAGTGAGAGTGATTTCTGCTGGGGGTTTGGGGGGTCCTGCCACCCACAATCTCGTGCTATTCAGCTCATTATCTATGCATGCGTGAGGAGCATGGCAAATCTCGTGAGCAGAGAGGGCAGGAAGTCACCATCCCTGTCATTACTTCATGGGGTTGAGGGTCCTGTCGCCAGATTTGAAGGGCACCCAGACGGCATTCACTCACTGCAAGCCTGGCGCTCCAGAAGCTGCAGATCACAGGATGTCGCAGAGAAGACAACTTGTGGCTTCAGGGGTCAGCAATACTTCCCTGCACATTCTCCTCTCGACTCACCAAGAAAGGCGCAAGGTGCAGTCTCCCAGGGATTGCAGCAGGAGGCCCTCCTGTCTGATTACGTCAGTCTGAGCGGAGGTCACAGAGGAGATTAGCGCCCATGGGGCCCACAAGGGTACTGCCCAGCAGTGCAGGAAAAGGATGAACAAACTGCTGTGCTCCGCCAAGGTAAAGTGACATCGTCTATTCACTGCAAATAGACACTCTTAGGGGCATCAGGCAATGTAAGTATGTGAGGGCACAGGGAGTTTGGGTTGCGGGACTCAGCGGCAGATGGGACGTGTGCACTGAATGTGTGCTCTCAATCTTCTATCAGCTGCAGAACATCCTGCTGTTTAATCACTTACTGGGAGGCTCAGCAGCTGCTAAGGGCAATACAGGCTCCTAAACTGTTCATGCGCCCGTTGGGCTGACACTCAATTCTCCTGCCTGTCTGCAGGACAAGACCAGAGGTGGCATTCCAGATTTATGAGTCTGAACCACCTTTGAGCAGGAGGCTGCAGATACAGCTGGTGAGCAGCAGGACTGTGCCTGCACTGAAGCTGAGGCAGGACACCCCCAGGAAGCCAGTGACAATGCCTCCAGTTGTCATTTACACCCACAAAGGGAGCCCGTACAAACAGCCGCTGAATCTTTCATTCCTCTATTCCAGATACCAGCTAGGAAAGGGAGAGGCAAAGAAGGGAGGCCAGCCTCAGACCCGCCTCCATCCCTCCTCTGAGGATGAAGCCTCAGAAACCTCAGAGGATGAACCACCTCTTCACCTGCATCCTCCATCAGCGCAGATACATTCGTCTTGGTGAATGCACATTCTAGACTAGGCTCGGAGTCACCATCTGGTGAGGACGTCACTGACACAAGTCGACAGTTGACAAAGGAAGTGACAGCGAAGCTTCTGACATGCAGGGTGGAATTTTCTGTGCCCGCTGGCGTCAGGCGTGTTCGGTGACGTGAGCAGACACTATGGCGAGAAGGCCAAAAACAGTTTCACAATGCCATGAAATCAATTTGTCTGCTCTGCCCGTCAATGGTGGGACACCTTTCCTGCCATTGGAAACTTCGTTTCAATACTTCTGCATATCATTATAAGCCCAGCCTGCCAGAATCGTTCCCCCATGTTCAATCATCCGGGCACATGGGTGTGATTGCACGCCAACATGTTTCACTACTGTACATAAGTGATGTGCACCTGGCAGGCTGCACTTTACTCAAGATTTCGAGGTTTGTTTGCCTACCTTGCTTTGGTCAACACTCACGATCATCAGTGCCAGGCTTCACAGACAGCACCACATCACTTTTAGGGGGCTCACCGGTAGGTCCCTATCTACCAGACCAGCCATAAGGCGGGGGTGGCTTTTCAATGGCTGCAGGGCTAGGTCTTGCTTGGGGAAGGGGGAGAAGTGGCCTCAGGCAAGGGAAGAGGCTGCAGGACGAGGCTGTGTGTGGGGGACACATGTTGATCTGTGCAAGCAGCCTCAAGAGGGTGAAGGCTGAGGAGGCAGTCTCCAGAGGAGATGAGGCCAGGTGGAGATGTGAGGGTGTGTGTGTGAGAATAGGTGGTGATGTCCCTTGAGTTGGCAGTGAGTGAGACATGTGAAGGCCTCGTGAGTGTGAGAGTTTAGAGAGATGAGATGGTTATCTTACCCTGGCTGCACAGAGGAGATCATTCATCCTCTTTCTGCATTGGATGGCCAACCTCTTCTGTGCAGCGTTGGCACTGACCACCACTGCCACCGACTACCTGGGCTGCTAAGATTGCTGGACCTCCTGCAGCCAGGGCGGGGAGGGTAGATGACATCACAGCGAGCCTCCACGGAGTCCAAAAGGCATTCCAGGGACGTGTCTCTGAATCTGGAGGCTGCAGTCTTCCTGCCTTCCAGGGACGTGTCTTCTGTGCAGCAGTCCTGCCCTGGAAGCACCGAGAGCTGAGGGTGCGGCTGTACTTTAAATATGGTCCTCAGTGTGAGAAACCGGCAAGGTAACGGGCGGTGGGCAAGTGACAGCCCCACTGCTATCGAAACGGCATGTTTCCCGGGAATGCAGGATTAATGAGGTGGGATTTGGACAATACAGCGCGAGAACCTGCCATTGCGGCCAGCAGGCGAAATGTCCTTTTTCCCACCCGCTACTGCACTGAGTACAAATCTGGGACAGTTGTGTCCTCAATGACATTCTGGTTATCATTCCCTGTATCGCTATCCTGTACCACTGCCTATTTCTGTCTCTTTAACTTTCCAAATCTCCCCCCATGTGAACCCTTACCCTGCAATTACTACCCACCCCCCCCCCCCCTCAACATAACCCCCTCAACTATTTGATTTAAAGCCCCCTCTACAGCCCTAATATAATGACTCATGAGGACAGTTCCCAGCACAGTCCAGGTAAAGGCTGGTACCGCTCCCCCTTTCCCCAGAACTAGCGCCATTGCCCCATGAATTGAAACCTATTTCTCCCACACCAATCTTTAAGCAATGCATTCAACTCTTTGATCTCACTTACCATACACAATTTTCTCTTGGCTCAGATCCTAAACCAGAGATTACCTTTGTTGTTCTGCTTTTTAATTTCACCCTGAGCTGCTCATTCTCCCTCAGCAGAACCTCTAACCTAGACCTACCTATGCCGTTGGCATGCACATGGACCATGACAACTGGGTTCTTTCCTTCTCACTCCAAGTTCCTCTCCAGCCCTGAGGAAATGTCCTTAAGCCAGGCACTGGGCATGCACCATAGCCTTTAGGACTGATGGTCTCAACTGCACAGAACGGTATCTATCCCCTTAATGATACTCTCCTCTACTACAACCACATTCCTTTTCATTCCCCCACTTGAATGGCTCCCTGCATCATGGTGCCAGGGTCAGTTTGCTCATCCCCCCTGCTTTTACCTCCAGACAAGCTGCAAGAATTTTAAACCTGTTGGACAAATACAAGGGCTGAGGCTCTTCTATTGCTAACTTCTGGATCTCCACACTTGCCTCACTCGCAGTCTGACCCTCCTGTCACTGAGCACAGACTAGATCTGAAGTACCTAGCCCAAGGGGTGTGACTGCCTCCTGAAACAAAGTGTCCAGATAACTTTCCCCCTCCCTGATGCATCGCAGTGTCTGAAGCTAAGATTCCAGCTCATCAACTCGGAGCTGAAGTTCCTTGAGATGCAGACACTTACTGCAAGTGTGGGTCCTGTGAATCAAAGTGGTGTCCACTAGTTCCCACATGCTATAGCTGCAACACATCACTTGGCCTGCAATCTTTACTTTTTTTTTATTCATTTACAGGGTGTGGGCTTTGCTGGCTAGGCCAGCATTTATTGCCTATCCCTAGTTGCCCTTGGGAAGGTGGTGGTGAGCTGCCTTCTTGAACCACTGCAGTCTATGTGGTGTAGGTACACCCACAGTGCTGTTAGGGAGGGTGTTCCAAGATTTTGACCCAGCAACAGTGAAAAAACGGTGATATATTTCCAAGTCAGGGTGGTGAATGGCTTGGAGGGGAACTTCCAGGTGCTGGTGTTCCCATCTATCTGCTGCCCTTGTCCTTCTAGATGGTCGTGGTCATGGGTTTGGAAGGTGCTGCCTAAGGAGCCTTGGTGAGCTTCTGCAGTGCATCTTGTAGATGGTACACGCTGCTGCTACTGTGCATTGGAGGTGGAGGGAGTGAATGTTTGCAGATGTGGTGCCAATCAAGCGGGCTGCTTTGTCCTGGATGGTGTCAAGCTTCTTGAGTGTTGTTGGAGCTGCACTCATCCAGGCAAGCGGGGAGTATTCCATCACAATCCTGACTTGTGCCTTGTAGATGGTGGACAGGCTTTGGGGAGTCAGGAAGTGAGTTACTTGCCGCAGGATTCTTAGCCTCTGACCTGCTTTTGAAGCCACATTTATTCGTATGGTTAGTCTAGTTCCGTTCCTGGTCAATGGTAACCCCCAAGATGTTGATAGTGTGGGATTCAGTGATGGTAATGCCATTGAATGTCAAGAGCGATGGTTGGATTCTCTCTTGTTGGAGATGGTCATTGCCTGGCACTTGTGTAGTGTGAATGTTACTTGCCACTTGTCAGCCCAAGCCTGGATATTATCCAGGACTTGCTGCATTTGGACATGGACTGCTTCAGTGTCTGAGGAGTCGCGAATTATGCTGAACATTGTGCAATCATCAGTGAACATCCCCACTTCTGGCCTTACGATGGAAGGAAGGTCATTGATGAAGCAGCTGAAGATGGTCGGGCCTAGAATTAATTAGCTAAAGTTTAGAAATATCACTCGACTGTTATCTGTAGTTATATTAAGTAGTTCACCTAGTTAACTGTAAATTTAATAAAATACTTTTCTCCCCAGTACCGGGTTAAACCAATGCCCCCATTTAAGAAGGTAAAAAGGATTACATTTAAAAATCACCAACCAATCACACATCTGCTCATCTAATTAATGCCTTTGAGCATTCACCATCGGGAGGCTGAGAAACGCTATAAGAAGCAGCATCTCCTTCCACCCCCCCACCAAATTCCCAAGTTAGCACTCACGCCTCCAAGTTGTATGTTTCCAGTGATTAACATCGATTGACTTTCAGTTGATTGGCAGATAACTGCCAGGGCCAGGCACTTTTTGTTAAACTGGGCTTTTTAATGAGCTTGTAGTTTTAAAGTTCTTAGTCAGAGTCTAACTGCTAATCTACATTATATCTTGAGAAAAATTTAAGAGAGAGATTCCCACCTGCACTAAATTCCCAATTTAGCACTCGGAATTTAAAGCCCTCTACCCTCAGCTCGCTCTGTGTTCCCACATGTCAACAGTGAACAGCGGTGGGAAAATCTACGCAAGAATTCCAGAAAATTGGAAAATAAACTGTGGCCGGTCGAACACCACCCCATTTTTGTTCTGGTATTGGTTGAGAGATTTTATGGAGCTCTTCGTAATTTAATAGGTCACTGGATTAAATGTTTGTTCAGTAGTAAAAACATCAAGACCAGCATTGTGTCATTCCATCAGAGGCAAATTTACTTTGAATTATATATCGTTTGTTGCCCTATGACTCATCATCTCCCTGACAGCCATCTTTACTTTTCATTATATCCCCCCCAGATGTTCGCATTTGTCTGAACCGCTCCTGTTATCCTCACATGCTGCATTTCTCAATCCACCTCACATGGGCAACAGTTACAGTTGCTTCTTCATGTACATCTCTGGGTTTCTGTTCCAATTCCTTTCTGTTTCTTCTTCAAGTCCGAAATTCGTGGCGCTCAACCTCAGCCAGTGTTTCATGTTTCGCTAAGTGATTAACTCCCACAGTGTTACAAACTGTAACCGTTTGTTTCTTCACTTCCATCACATTCAGAAGTATTTGCAATAATAATTAATTTAGAAATGTGAAAGTACTATTTTCCCATTTGAGTTAAGAAACACCAGTGAGAATGTCAAATCAAAAATACATTCGTCAATGATGTTACAGAATTCTGGTTTTATTTCGGAACACTTCATGCATACAACGAACAAGCGAACAAACAAACCTGTGGATTAGGAGGAGGAGTAGGCCAGTCAGCCCCTCGAGCCTGCCCCACGATTCAATGGCCAGAATTTTTGGCTCCGCGAGAGCGGGCGAGGCCCGCTTGCTGAGACATAAAATGATACGGGGTGACGTTCGGCGGGCATCCTGACATCACTGCCCGTCATTTAGATTTCCAGTTCAGCGGGCGCGCACCCGAGTCGACTGCACACCCGCCGAACTGTCAAAGGCCTGTTAGGGTCATTTAAAAATTAATTAAACTAATAGACAGAACTGCCTGTCCAACCTTAAGGTTGGGGGCCAGGCAAAGAGCCCAGGCGGCCTTCGTATTTTTCACGGAACCTCATCCACGGGTTGGCTGAGGTTTAATGAAGTGTTTACAAATTGAATAAAATTTTTTTATAAAAATTCATTGACATGTCCCAGCTCATATGACACTATCATGTGAGGGGACATGTCTTAAATTTTTTTCTTTTCTTCATTTAGATTTTTAAAACTTAAACGAATCTCCCTGAGGCACCTCTGTGCTCAGAGGTCCCGGACACACCTCACGCTGGGTGAACATTAATAGGCCTGCACACGCAAAATGGCAGCGCCAACCCCATCGGGAGCACCAACCGGGTCTGCGCCCACCCCCACACAATCCCCCTGATGTGGGGAAATTCTCCCCAATAAGATCATGGCTGATATGAATGTAACCTCAACCCCAAATTCTTGCCTACCCCCAAGAACCTTTCACCCCCTTGCTTATCAAGAATCTATCTAGCTCTGTCTTTAAAATATTCAAAGGCTCTGCTTCCACTGCCTTTGAGGAAGAGTGTTCCAAAGGCTCACAGCAATCTGAAGGAAAAAAATTCTCCTCTTAAATGAGCAACGCCTTATTTTTGAACAGTGACCCCTAGTTCTAGATTCTCCCACAAGAGGAAACATCCCCTCCACATCCACCCTGTCAAGACCCCTCAGGATGTAATATGTTTCATTCAAGTCACCTCTTACTCTTCTAAACTCCAATGGATACAAACCTAGTCTGTCCAACCTTTCTTCATAAGACAACCCGCCCATTCCAGGTATTAGTCTGGAAAACATTTTCTGAACTGCTTCCAATGCATTTACATCCTTCCTTAAATAAGAAGACCAATACTGTACACAGTACTCCAGATGTGGTCTCACTAGTGCTCTGTACGACTGAAGCATAGCCTCCTTATTTTTGTAATCAATTCCCCCCCTAACAACAAATGATAACATTCTATTAGTGTTCCGAATTACCTGCTGTACCTGCACACAAACCTCTTTCGATTCATGCACTAGGACACCCAGATTTTTTTTCTTCATTTACAGGATGTGGGCTTCGCTGGCTGGGCCAGCATTTATTGCCCATCTCTAACTGCCTTTAAGAAGGTGGTGGTGAGCTGCCTTCTTGAACCACTGGTACACCCACAGTGCTGTTAGGGAGGGAGTTCCAGGATTTTGACCCAGTGACAGTGAAGGAACGGCGATATATTTCCAAGACAGTATAGTGAGTGACTTGGAGGGAAACTTCCAGGTGGTGGTGTTCCCATCTACCTGCTTCCCTTGTTCTTCTAGATAGTAGTTGTTGTGGGTTTGGAAAGTGCTGTCTAAGGAGCCTTGGTGAATTCCTGAAGTGCACCTCCGCCATGCTCTTGTAGTCACAGTATTTATATGGCTAGTCCAGATCCCTCTGAATCTCAGACTTCCGCAATCTCTCACCCTTTAGATAATAAGTTATTTTTCATTCCTCCTACCAAAATGAATAATTTCACATTTGCCCACATTATACACAATTTGTCAGATCTTTGCCCAAACACTTAACCTATCTATGTCTCTTTGTAACCTCCTCTTTGTATGTCCTCTTCATAATTTATTTTCCTACCTGTCTTTGTGTTGTCAGAAAATTTTGCAACCATTCCTTTGGTCCCTTTATCCAAGCTATTTATGTAAACTGTAAAAAATTGAGGCCCCAGTACTGATCCCTGTTGCACACCATTTGTTACATCCTACCAGCCAGAAAATGACCCATTTATGATAACTCTCTGTTTCCTGTTAGCCAGCCAATCTTCTATCCATGCCAATATGTTACCCCCTACACCATGAGTTTTTATTTTCTGCAATAACCTTTGATGTGGCACCTTATCAAATACCTTCTGGAAATCTAAGTACAGCACATTCCCTTTATCCACAGCCCATGTGAGTTCTTCAAAGAACTTCAATAAATTTTTTAAACATGATTTCCCTTTCACAAAACCATGTTGACTCTACCTGATTGCCTTGAATTTTTCTAAGTACCTTGCTATAAGGCCTTTAATAATAGCTTCTAACATTTTCCCTATGACAGATGTTACGCTAACTGGCCTGTAGTTTCCTTCTTTCCGTCTCCCTTGTTGAATAAAGGAGTTCCATTTGCTATTTTCCAATTTAATGGAACCTTCCCCAAATTTAGGGAATTTTGAAAAATTAAAACCAGTGCATCAACTATCTCACTAGTCACTTCTTTCAAGACCTTAGAGTGAAGTCCATCTGGACCTGGGGATTTGTCAGCCCACAGCCCCAACAATTTGCTTAATACCACTACCCTGGTGATTGTAATTTTCTCAAGTTCCTCCCTCCCTTCCATTTCCTGATTTACAGCTATTTCTGGGATGTTATTTACACCCACTTTGGTGAAGACTGAAGCAAAATACCTATTTAAATCATCCACCATCTGCCTATTTCCATTACCAATTCCCTTACGCACCCTCAATAAGACCAACACTCAATTTGTTAACTCTTTTCTTATTTAAATATCTATAGAAACTCTTGCTATCCGTCATTATATTACTGGCTAGCTTTTTCTCTTACTCTAATTTTCCTCCATTAATCTTACTGTCTTTCTTTGCAGTTCCTTATATTCTTTCCAATCTTTTGACTTGCCACCCACCTTTGTGTAATTATATGCTTTTTCTTTAAGTTTGATGCTGTCTTTAACTTTTTTAGTTAACCACAGATGGTGGGCCCTCCCCTTGGAATGTTTCTTTCTCACTGAAATGTACATAGTCTGCCTATTCTGAAATATCCCTTTAAATGTCTGCCACTATAAGACCCATTCCTTTAACCTCAATTGCCAGTTCACTTTAGCTGGCTCTGATTTCTTGCCCTCATAACTGCCCTTATTTAAGTTTAAAATACTAGTCTTGGGCGCACTTGTTTCTCTCTCAAAATGAATGTAAAATTAAATTATATCTGCTGCTACCTAGGGGTGCCTTCACTAGGAGTTTATCAATTAACCCTATCTCGTTGCTCAATACCAGGTCTAGTATCGCCTGCTCTGTATTTGGCTCCAGAACGTGCTGTTCTAAGAAACTATCCCAAATGTGAACTCCTCATCTAGGCTATCTTTGCCCATCTGAATTTTCCAGTCTATATGTAGATCAAAATCCCCCATGATAATCACTGTACCTTCCTGACAAGCACCCATTATCTCTTCTTTTACATTCTGTCCTACAATGTAGTTACAATTAGGGGCCTGTACACCACTCCCACAAGTGACTTCTTGCCTTTATCATTTCTCATCTCAACCCAAACTACTTCTACTTCCTGCTTTCCTGAACTTAGGTCATCCCTCCTTCATCATCAATTAACAGAGCCACCCCTCCATCTTTTCCTAACTTGTTGACCTTCCTAAATGTCACGTATCCTTCAATATTCAGGACTCAATCTATGTCATCCTGTAGTGATGTCTCTGTAATGGCTATCATATCGTACTTATTTATTTCTATTTGTGCTATCAGTTCATCTAATTTTTTTTCGAATGCTATAAGCATTTAGATACAGAGGCTTTAGTTTTGTCCTTTTATTATTTTTGTAGCGTCTCATCTTATCTGCTCAAATTACTCTTAGATCTGTACCCTCTGTTTCTTCCGGTCATGGTCTCTTTATCATTTCCAATATTGATAATTTTCTGACCCAGGTGTTTCACTGGGGTCTCCCAGAAGTTCAGTGGAATCCACCAAAAAACAAAAGCTTTTTAAATGTGTCAGATCTCTGATGATACCTGATTTTCCAAGAAGCTTTTTTTATTCACCCTTTACTAAGCCAATGATGTCAGGGAAATGCCCAGGGTGTAGAGGGGCATCCTATCATAGGCATCCTCACCTCCTCAGCTTAGTTCAAACTCAGTATAGAACTGGAGAGGGGTATTTAAAGTGAGATGAAGCATGCCAGCTTCCAGACAGGCACAGACAAGCCCCACATTGGCCTCACGAGGGCAATCATGGAGCAGGTATGCTGGGTGTTTCTTGAGCAGTTGGATCGTACAGAGTGTTACAGAGGCAGATGGAATGTGTTGGAGTGCTGCTTGGGCAAGTGGGATGTGCTTGAATGCTGGTTGCATCTATTTGCCTTGTGTGTTTGAGATGCCCTCCAGTCAACCCTGTAACAGCCAATAGGTTGTGTAATTGTTGGCATTCCAACATAGAATTCAAAATGAAATATTCTTCTTGCAAAAATACAATAAAATAAACAAACAATGGGGGATACAGGAATAACTATTTCACCTTGAGCAAGCCAGAAGGTTGGACTTCCCAATTTGTGAGACGAAAAAACAAAGCTCGGGAACCTCGTCTCAGACCCGAATGGAGAGTTTCCGGGAAAAGAAATGGCCAAAAGCTTTAGTAGAAAGAAGTAAATATTATACAATTATTGTTAAATTAGCAGAACAAGGTGAGCAGCTCTTCTCCTGTCACACTGTACAGACTAGGTTCTGTTGGCTTCTTTCCTTTTGCAATAAAACACAGAAATTTGCAAAAATCATTTTGCAGTTCGTATTTTGTAAAATGCTTCATTTGAAAGTAACAATCACTCACCAATAAATAGGTTCAATTTAGAGACACCAACTAAAAGATCTGTGTCCTTTTTCACTGTTAATATGTCATTATCCATTACAAGGGCATTTTCTAAAACATTATGTTTCATTTTTTCTTTCCTTATTCAATATAACACAATATATTCTTGGCCTTGGCATACTTTCTCCAGATCAACAGGGGTGAATGGAGTAGCTGTGAACACACAAGTGTGTTTACACCTGTGCAAATGAATGCAGACAGATTTTTTTGCACTGAAGGCCTGTGGTCATGCATTTACCCCACTTCCTATTCATCAAATCTTCCTGAGTGTACAAAAGTTGCATTTATACAGCACCTTTCGTGGCTGTTGGATGCCCCAAAGCATATTATAGTCAATAAAGTACTTAGGAAGTGTATTCAACATCCAATTTCTACACTGCGAGACCCCACAAACAACGTTGAAATAAACGACTAGCCTGTTCTATGCACAACAACAACACCGATGTCAGATATATTAAATTAGTTTGACCTCTGCAGAACGCTAAAACAAACTGTGACTAGATTCAATTACAGGTACCTAAGTCCCCTTGGGATTGGTGGACAGGAATGATTCTTCCAGTTATAATGTCACTCCAGCGCTTCTTAGGCATTTTTACTTGTGCCTTTGAGTTCTTCTATTAAAGTCTATCTTAATCAGCACTGAACAAGGAAACAGTTTTGCACATTTAAGCTAATAAAATGCTAACATTGCAGCTGTTATGAATGTGAAACAGCTATAAGACAGTTATGTTTTAAAATGTTTCTGTTAATTTAAGCTAAAATAGAATTTCCTGAGTAGGAGACTGATAAACATACTAAAGTCCACCTGAAGACAGACCCATGTAATCTGGTTGTTATGGGGAAAGAAACTCAAACAAAAAAACACCATTGAAAAGCAAGTGACATTTTTCGCACATGGAAGCAAAAGATGGACAGCTGTTCCTCTTGGCATAGACTCAGGCAGACACAGAGACAAAGAGTCAAAGGAATCACTACTGTGTGGATCAGGCAACAACCACTGCTATGAAGAGCAGAGGAAAATATATTTTTATGTTAGCAACCAAGCAGGATGCTGGTGAGAACTGATCATCTATTCAAAGAGACAAGACTTGTGGAGATTTTAGAAGTAAGGAGTCACTGGAGTGGCCTTGCTGCTGGAAGTTGATTCAGGGATACTCAGAAGGTTGAATGGAAGGGTTTTCAAAGGGCACTGGAAGACTCAATCTGGCATCACAAGGAGAAGCTGAAATACAGGACGAGCTTGGAACCTAAACTTTAAGGTTGCAGGTTTGCTGAAAGCACAGCATGAAATAAAAGGTGTCACAAAATATTTTGTATGTGCTTGACAGTTGATGAGGAAGTACCTATTCTTTAGTTTGGCTTTATGCTCCAATTTAAATTTGTTTTTTCCTTTACTGGGATGTGGGTGCGACTGGCAAGGCCAGCATTTGTTGCCCATCCCTAACTGCCTTTGATAGGCCATTTCAGAGGGCAGTTAAGAGTCAACTATATTATTGTGGGTCTGGAGTCACATGTAGGCCAAACCAGGTAAAGACAGCAGAATTCCTTCCCTAAAGGGCATTAGTGACCTAAATGGGTCCTTATGATAACAATTGCTGAGATTAGCTTTCAATTCCAGGTTTATTAATTGAATTTTAATTTCACCAGCTGCTATAGTGGGATTTGAACCTGTGTCCCTATAGCATTAGGCTGGGTATCTAGGTTACCAGTCCAGTGACATTACCACTACACCATCATCACCCCTTGTTTAATACAGAAAACTGATCTCTATGGGGATTGTAACACAGCAATATTTGTTAATAAACCAAAATTTGGTATTTTAATCTTGTATTAATAATTTTTAAGGCCATACTTGAAATGCTGTGCGAATACAGTTCCAGGAAAAGTGACAAAGATAATATCAGCACCTTCAGCTTAGAGTTACAATGAATGGCCTCATAGAAACAAACTTGTTACATTGGAAATCGAGAAGCTTGCACTGAGACAGATGGAATGATTCAGCTGAAGGCTGAGGTGTCTCTCCAAAGGAGTTGGGAAAATATCATGGGACGCCCTGCTAGGTCTGTGTGCATATCCCATATTCTGGCCACGAGGAAGCCTCTGCCAGTGAGCATCGGCCGGGCAAGTTTGCAATTGCTTTGGCTAAAACATGGATAACAACTTGTCCAAAATAAGTTATGATCTGTGGACAAAGCAAAAGAATGATTGATGATTTCAACTGCTCTAGATGACACGGTAATATAATCAAAACAGGAATGTCTGTCTGTAGATGACAGGGTAGTATAATCAAAACAGGAATGTCTGTCCTTCAAACATTTCCTCTGTTGATGAATTAAGATTCACATTTGGTCAGCCCTTTATGGATTCATCTTTTTCTTGGAAAAGAGGATTCGAAAATGATTGCTATTAATAGAAGATCAGAAAACAGGTGCTTTGCATCTAAGTTAACCATATACAAAATCAGTATAATAACAGCAAACAATTTTTATTAATAGCACACAATTGATAGGGCAGCAATTTTGAGCCCTCATTTTATTTCAACTGCATTGACTGATATTCTGTTGTGTCTATGATGACAAAGTTACTTTTTTACATTCATTCTTGGGATGTGAGAATCGCTAGCAAGGCCAACATGTATTGCTTATTCCTAGTTGCCTGAGACGGTGATACATTTTAGAGGGCGGTTATGAACCCCCCACATTGGTGAGGGGCTGGAGTCAAATTTAGTTGGGCCCAGGTAAAGACATCAGGTTTCCTTTCCTAAGTCATTGGTGAGGGAGTTGGATTTTAATAACAATCTGACAGCTTCATAGTCATTTTTACTGATAGCTTTGCTGGAAGGGTGTATTCCCTCATGGGGAAATCTAAAACTAGGGAGAACAGTTTCAAAATCAGTGGTTTCCCATTTAAGACAGAGATGGGGAGGAATTTCTTCTCCCAGAGAATCATGAATCTATGGAATTCTCTACCCCAGAGAGCAGTGGGGGTTGAGTCAGTGATTATATTCAAGGCTGAGTTTCACAGATATTTGATCTATAGCCAAGGTCAGGTCATGGTCTTATTGAATGATGGAGCAGGCTTGAAGGGCCAAATGGCCTACTCCTGCTCCTAATGCCTATGTTTTTAGGTTCTGGTGTCCTCGAAGGAACTATCCTTTATCACCTCCTAATTCTTATCCACATGCTGCCCTCGTTAATATCAACTGAAAGCAAATCTTTGGTTTTCACATATATTCTGAAAATGCCCAGCTCTGACTCACCACCACCTCTCTTGACTCCTCCACTACTCAAAGTTGTCAGGCTGCTTGTCCAACAGCCAGTGCTGCATGAACACAAATTTTCCTCCAACTAAATATTAGGAAGACCAAAGCAATTCTCTTCATCATCCACCACAAACTCCATTCACTAATCACCAACTCCACCCCTCTCCTTGGCAACTGTCTGAGGTTGAACTAAACTGTTCACAACTTGGGGCAGGAATTTTAGGTCAGTGTGTGTGTGCGATCAGTGCACCCAGAACTGGCCGGGATACAGAACACTGACCGCAATGAGCTGCCGGTTGTGGGGGCAGGGTGGGGGGGTGGGGGCTGCGGGCGGAGGGCAGGCACTGATGTAAGTGCGGCGCAGGCAAGCACTGAATGAAAGCTCCCTGAAGACAGAGAGCTGCCTCAGGGAGCTGAAGACTCTAAAACCAATAAATAGCGTTTTAAAATCCGGAAATAAAATTGTCCACACATCAGAATCAGTCACCTGAACATATACATGATAAAAATTCTGTCCATACGTCTTTTTTTTTAATTTAATAACAGAAACCTCATTCTGCCCTCAGGTAAGGTTTAATGAAAAGTACTAAAGATAACCGCCTGGCCAATTCACCTGTCTGCCAACCTTAACGTTGGACAAACCATGAAAAATCAAAGACAACTACAACTTTAATGACACTGATCGGCCTCTTAATAATTGGCGGGCACGCTTCTGACTTTTTGTGGCGCCCACCAACCAAAATATAGCGCAAGCGCAGAATGACGTCGGGATGCTCGCCTGACATTTTCTTGCATGTTTTCACGTCCAATCAGGTCTCCACCATAAAAATTATGCCCTTGGTATTGTATTTGACCCATATTCTCACCTTCGTAACATCACCCAACTCCATCCTCCATCAGCTCATCCACTGTTGAAACCCCAATCCGTGCCATTGATTTGACTTTTCTAACACACTTCCTGGCTTGGCCTCCCACATTCTACTCTCTTTAAGTTTGAGGTCATCCAAACTTCTGCTGCCCATATGCTACCTCACACCAAGTCCCCTTCATCCATCACCCCTATACTTAATGACCTACACTGGCTCCCGGTCAAGCAATGCCTTGATTTAAAAATTCGCATCCTTGTTCTCAAATCCCTGTAACATCTGCCGGCATACAACCATTCAAGATATCTACTTTAATTCTGGTCTCTTGCACATCGCCAATATTGATCACTCCAACATTGATGACCATGCCTTCAGCTGCCAAAGCCCTCAGCTCAGGATTCCCTCCTTAAATCTCTCCACCTCTCTATCTCTCCCTCTTCCATTAACATGCCCCTTAAAATCTACCTCCTTGACCAAGCTGTTGTTCATCTGCCCTAATATCCCCTCATGTGATTCGGAGTCAATTTTGGTTCATAACTCTCCAGCAAAGTGCCTTCTGATAACTATGCTCAGATGCTATATAGAAGCAAGTTGTTGTTGTTGTTCCCATTAAATGTTCCTGCTTCACCTGCAGTTAATCCACCCCAATGAGAGGCTCTCTCAGATCCCTGGTCTATGTAAAAATGACAGAGAGTCAAAATATTTTGTGTTTTTTACTTGGAGCACAAGCGATCCCATGTGCTAAAACAGATCAGATCTCAGAAAGTGTAGGCAGGTTTCCAGCTGTAAATCAGGTGGGAATGGAGTCAAGGGACATGGATTGGCACCCCATCCACAAACATTCACTTCCTCCACCACCGACGCACAAGGGTAGCAGTGTGTATCATCTACAAGATGCACTGCAGAACTCCTTCGACAGCACCTTCCAAACCCACAACCACTACCATCTAGAAGGACAAGAGCAGCAGATAGATGGCAACAGCACCACCTGGAAGTTCCCTCCAAGTCACTCACCATCCTGACTTGGAAATATATCGCCGTTCCTTCACTGTCGCTGGGTCAAGATCCTGGAATTCCCTCCCTAACAGCACTGTGGGTGTACCTACACCACATGGACTGCAGCATCACCTACATTCCACAAATGAATAAAAAAAGACTTTCCTTGATTACCCTATGCCTTTCTAAGTGACATTTTATCCTGTTTCTCAGTATTGAATCCAATAATTTGCCCACTTACCGATGTTAAACTGACTGGCCTGTAATTATTCAGTCTATCTCTCTCTCCATTTTAAACAAAGGTACAGCATTAACCACCCTCCAGTCCTCTGGTGCCACAGGTGCATCCAGTGAGGCTTTGGAAAATGATGGCCAGAGCATTCACTATTTCCTCCCTGGCTACTTTTAACAGTCTAGGGTACATTTCATCCGGCCCTGGTGATTTACCCATTTCCAAGGATGCTAATCCCCTTAATGCTTTCTCACTCTTTATTTTTATCACATCCAATATTTCACACTCCTCCTCCTTAACTACAATGTCTGCATTGTCTCCCTCTTTTTTGAAGACAGACACAAAGTATTCATTAAGAACCATACCTACATCCTCCACCTCTCCCACCTTCTCTCCATAACCCTGAACATTCTTGCTTTTCACTTAACAGTCCAATTCCCTCTTGAAAGCCTCGATTGATCCTCCCTCCACCACACTCTCACACTCTCGGGTAGCACAGTCCAGATCCTAACCACTCACTGTGTGCAAACGTTTCTCCTCATATTGCTGTTGCTTCTTTTGCCAATTACTTTAAATCTGTGTGCTTAATGGGCTATCTTGGGCTCATCCGAGGTCTTCCCCCAAGGTTTACTTCCTCCCCTTGCCAGGGTTTGCCAGCTGGCACCGACAAGACTCCCAGCCTTACCTAATTGATCTAGCTCCGCATGCCCAAAGTGCTGGAGTGCTGCTGACCTCTCTGAGGCTGGACATCCCGATCTAGAAGTGTGAAAATCCTACCTCCAGTCTATTAGCGGCCATGAAGAATATAAATTAAATGAGACTACACCTGATTCTGGCCAATATCCTACTCGTGGAAGGAAACGTTCACTTAAGACTTTAGTGATTATGTTACAAATTGAACTATTTTCAGTTGGTGAACGTTTTTTTCACCTCATTGAATATGACTGAGTGCATTGTTAAATTAATAAATTAACAGAAGTCAGAATGTGTAGCGGTGTCACAGGTGAAGTTAAATGTTCACATTATGTTTAATTTTATTGTTTATACTTTTGGAACCATTGAAGCACACCATGTGCCTCAGTTACTAAGAAGAGAGAGCTGTAGTGTATTGAAAATTACATTGTGCATTTTGTCCACTTGAGACATGACTGGCCAAATAGACTCTTCTGTGCTGTAGCAATTCCCAGATTCTACCTGAGGTGCCGATGTCAGAATTGGATTCAATGCTCTGAAATACCGTTTTCAGTGCTTTGAAGATAGGCACATTTCGGATGATAATTTGTGAACCACACTTAACAGTGATCATTAATCCTTTTGCATTGAATACAACAAATGACTGGATGTCACAGGGGGCTGCTTGCTTTTTTTGTTTCATGTTTATCAATTTCATGTTTTACTCTGCATTTAATCTCATTCAACCCTTCTGTTCTCGATAGCATTCACATGGAGGTTGAACATTAGCTCCATGGGGTAGCTCAGGAAGACGTGTCCACATAGGATGTGCAAAGATGAATGTGGCTGGAGGCTTTCCAGTAGGTGAGTGAGGAGTCACTCTGTAATTGTGAAGAAAGCAGAAAACTCCTGCTCCCTCGACTTGCTCTCAGCTGTAGTTGTATGTATTATTATTTTCAAGGTGTGCATAAATCCCTTGACTTCTCCATTAGCTCTTTGCCAGTGAGTGCAGACACCGGAGGCAGTGCAAGATGAGCGACTATTTTAAAGTGTGGGAGCAGAGTGTCAGGGCAGAGATTTAAAAAGAGCAGGAGCTGGACTCGGGGCTGAAAGCAGCACGAGGACAGAACAAGAGTTCCAGGAAGACTTGAGGCTGAAAGCAGCATGAGGACGTCATGATTCAAAAAGTAACGCGATGCCGGGGAGGAAGTTGATTGGTAAGCAGGGTCAGACAAGTACTCCTATTTTGATTTTTTTTGACTAATTAAACTACTGCAGCCCATTGGCTTAAACAAAAAAGGGTGAGGACTTTGGACTGTAGCGGGAGTGTCTGGAATAAGGCTCCTAGCATGGTTATTATTCTTTAGAGGGAGTAATTAATGAGTTTAATCTAAAGGGAAGTCATGGGAGCAGAGCTCGGACCTGTAGTATGCTCATCCTGCGCAATGTGGGAAATCATGGACACTTCCGGTCTCGCTGGCGATCATGTGTGCAGCAAGTGTGTCCAGTTGCAGCTGCTGACTAACCGCATTTTGGAGCTGGAGCTGGGGTAGATTCACTGTGGAGCACCCATGATGCTGAGATTATCCTGGACAGCACATTCAGTGAGGTGGTCACACCGCAGGTAAAGACTGAACAAGTAGAAAAGGAGTAGGTGACCACCAGGCAGAGCAGAGGAAGGCAGGTAGTACAGGAATCCCCTGTGGCCATCCCGGTCTCTAACAGATATACCATTTTGGATATTGTTGGGGGAGACAACTTTTCAGGGGAAAGCAGCAGGAGCCAAGTCCATGGCACCATGGATGGCTTTGCTGCACAAGAGGAGAGGAAGAAGAGTGGCAGGGCTATAGTGATAGGGAATTCAATAGCAAGGGGAACAGACAGGCGTTTCTGTGGCCACAAAAGAGACTTCAGGATGGTATGTTACCTCCCTGGTGCCAGGGTCAAGGATGTCTCGGAAAGGCTGCAGGGCCTTCTGAAGGGAGAGCCAGTGGTTGTAATACATATTGGTTCCAACAACATAGGTAGAAAAATGGATGAGGTCCTGCAAGCTGAGTACAGGGAGTTAGGATGTAAATTAGAAAGTAGGATCTCTAAGGTAGCAATCTCAGGATTAATATCAGTGCCACATGCTAGTAAAAGTAAAAATAACAGGATATAGAAGATAAATACATGGCTGAAGAAATGGTGTGGAGGGGAGAGATTCAGATTCCTGGGACATTGGGACCAGTTCTGGCAAAGGTGGGATCAGTACCAACAGGATGGGTTGCATCTGGGCAGGAGCAGGACCAATGTCCTCGGTGGGGGGGGGGGGGTGATGGGGGGAGGTGGGGGGTGTTTGATAGTGCAGCTGGGCAGGGGGATGGGAACCTGAGCAGGGAGACAGAGGAGCGGGAACTGAAGATTGAAATGAAAAGTAGAAAAGTAAGATGCAAAAGTGGAAGGCAGAAAAAACAAAGGTGAAAAACAAATGGGGTCATAGTCCAAAGTAAAGCTAATATGACTAACAAGGTTAAAAAGACAAGTCTAAAGGCATTGTATCTTAATGCGCGGAGCAGTCACAATAAGGTAGATGAATTAACAGTGCAAATAGATATAAATGGTTATGATATGGTTGCAATTACAGAGACATGGCTGCAGGGTGACCAAGGAGGGGAGCTGAACATCCAGAGGTATTCAATATTTGGGAAGGACAGACAAATAGTGAAAGGAGGTGGGGTAGCTTTGTTAATAAAGGAGGAAACCAATACAATAGTGAGGAATAATATTGGCTCGGAAATTCATGATGTGGAATCTGTTTGGGTGGAGATAAGAAACACCAAGGAGCATAAAACATTGGTTGGCGTTGTCTATAGGCCCCCAAACAGTAACAAAGATGTAAGAGAAGACATTAAACAGGAAATTAGAGATGCATGCTATAAAGGTACAACTGTAATCATGGGTAACTTTAATCTACATGTAGATTGAACAAACCAAACCAGCAATAATACTGTGGAGGAGGATTTTCTGGAGTGTGTACATGATGATTTTTAGACCAATATATTAAGGAACCAACTAGAGACCAGGCTATCCTAGACTGGGTTTTGTGTAATGAGGAAGGATTAATTAACCATCTTGTTTTGGGGAAGAGCAACCATAAAATGATAGAATTGTTCATTAGGATGGAGAGTGAAGAAGTTGAATCTGAAACTGGGGTCCTCAATCTAAATAAAGGAAACTACAGAGATATGAGGCACAAATTGGCAATGATGGTTTGGGGAACCTGTCTGGTGCAAAATTAAAACAGGAAAGATGGCACAACCATAGCTTACAAAAGAAATCAGGGAAAGCATTAGATCCAAAGAGGAGACATATAAAATTGTCAGCAAGCCTGAGGATTGGGAACAGTTTAGAATTCAGCAAAAGTGGAAAAAAGATTGATCAAGAAGGGGAAAATGGAGTATGAGACTAAACTTGCAGGGAACATAAAAACTGACTGTAAAAGCTTCTATAAATATGTGAAGAGAAAAAGATTAGCAAAGACAAACATTGGTCCCTTAAATGGGGAAATTTAGAATGGGGAACAAAGAAATGACAGAAAATTGAACACATATTTTGGTTCCGTCTTCACAAAAGAGGACACAAATAATTTCCCAAAAATGTTAGGGGACCAAGTATCTAGTGAGAGGGAGGAATTGAAAAAAATCAGTATTTGTAAAAAAAAATGGTGCCAGAGAAATTAATGAGGTTAAAGGCTGAACATTCCCCAGGGCCTGATAATCTTCATCCCAGGAAGTGGCCCTGGAAATTGGAGGGTAGCAAATGTAACCCCACTATTTAAAAAAGGAGGGAGAGAAAAAACACATGGCAGGCGAAGTATAACGTGGATAAATGTGAAGTTTATACTCTTCGGTATGAAAAACAGAAAGGCAGAGTATTATTTAAATGGTGATATATTGGGAAATATGGATGCACAAAGGTACCTGGGTGTCCTTGTACATACTCTGCCTTTCTGTTTTTCACCCGAAGAGTATAACTTCACATTTATCCACGTTATACTGCATCTGCCATGTGTTTGCCCACACACACAACTTGTCTAAATCGCCTTGAAACCTCCTTGCATCGTCCTCATAACTCACAACCCCGCCCAGTTTTGTATTGTCAGCAAACTTGGAAATATTGCATTTGGTTCCCTCATCCAAGTTATTCATAAATATCACAAATAGCTGGGGCCCAAGCACTGAGCCCTGTGGTACACCACTAGTCATGGCCTGCCAGCCGGAAAAAAACCCATTTATTCCTACTCTCTGTTTCTGTTCTGTCAATCAATTCTCGATCCATTCCAGTTTATTATCACCAATCCCATGTGCTTTAATTTTGCCCACTAGCCTCTTATGTGGGACCTTATCAAAAGCCTTCTTGAAATCCAAATGCGCCACATCCACTGGTTCCCCTTATCTATTCTATTAGTTACACCCTCAAAAAACTCCAGTAAATTAGTTAAGCATTATTTCCCTTTCATAAACCCATGCTGACTTTGTCGAATCCCGTTAATGCTTTCTAAGTGTTCTGTTGCCGCATCTTTTATACTAGACTTTAGCATTTTCCTCAGTCAATGAAAATAAACAGGCAGGTGCAGCAGGCAATTAGGAAGGCAAATAATATGTTGGCCTTCACTGCAAGAGGATTTAAGTTCAGAAGTAGAGATGTCTTGCTGCAGTTATACAGGGCCTTGGTGAGACCACACCTGGAGTATTGTGTGTAGTTTTGGTCTCCTTACCTAAGAAAGGATATACTTGCCATAGAGGGAGTGCAGCAAAGGTTCACTCACTGAACTGGTCTGATACTGGGGAAGGCAGGACTGTCGTATGATGAGAGATTGGTTTGAATGGGCCTGTATTCACTAGAGTTTAGAAGAATGAGAGGGGATTTGAATGAAATGTATAAAATTCTAACAGGGCTAGACAGACTGGATGCAGGGAGGATGTTTCCCCTGGTTGGGGAGCCTAGAACCAGAGGCCGCAGTCTCAGGATACAGAGCTGGCCATTTAGGACTGAGATGAAGAAAAATTTCTTCACTCAGAGGGTGGTTAACCTGTGGCATTCTCTACCATTGAAGGCTATGGAGGCCGGGTCACTGAGTATATTCAAGAAATAAATTGATAATTTTTTGGATATTAGGGGCATCAGGGGATATGGAGAGAAAGTGAAAATATGGCTTTGAGATAGGGGATCAGCCATGATCATAATGAATGGTGGAGCAGGCTCGAAGGACCGAATAACCTACTCCTGCTCCTAGTTTCTATATTTCTATGGGTGTGATTTTTCGATGAATGGAACTCAGGTCAAGTCTCAAATTTACTGAACTTATCGCTGTTGCATGGGGATCCATTGTCGCTTTTCATTGTTTGAGGGATTCCAAAGAAGGTCAAAATCCAACTTTCGGATGACTGCTTTCATTGAAGTTGATGTAACAATTCCCACAATTGGGAATCTGCTGGTAGTAATCTGTGACAACAGGCAGCTGTTCACCAGTGGGCAAGTCCAGGAAATCAATGTTAACCTCAATCCATGTCCCTGGAGATAGTCCAAGCATCTTGAGAGGGTCAGAAAGATTTGCCATTGTGGTTGTAGGATGTGGCAAATACTGATTGATTTTGTGCTCTACCTTGTGATCATTTTTTTAAATTCAGTCACGGAATGTGGGCATCACAGGCTAGGCTAAGTTTTATTGCCCATCCCTAATTGCCCTCGAGAAGGTGGTGGTGAGCTGCATTCTTGAACCACTGCAGTCCATGTGGTGTAGGTACACCCACAGTGCTGTTAGGGAGGGAGTTCCAGGATTTTAACCCAGCGACAGTGAAGTGGGAACTGTACCTTTTCCCTAAGGAGTTGTTTGGTTTTAACAATTCCCTGGTGACTTCATGTGCTGCATCTACAACACATTCCCTCAGTAGGTGTGGAATGAAATATGTTTGCTGTGTAACACAAGATCAGATGTGGTTGTGATCTGATGAGCTTATTTCGAAAATTGTGTAAGCCTTGTAGCATTAGAGCAATTCAGTTTGTAAATGGTCACATGATTACCTTTTTCCAGTTTCCTGATTCCATAGCCATCATTTATAGTTGTAACATTTCTCCTGGTTTGTTATCGCTTTAATGTTGGCTAGTTTTAGCGACTTTGGCACCACGTTTAGGCTTACGTATTTAAAATGTTATTCAGTACCCATTTCCTCATGACTAGTATGACTGACTGCTGGCAACAGGTGTTGTGAAAGATAATCCACTGGGCTGAGCTTGCATGGCTGATACTTAACATGAAACTCATGCCTGAGTGGGTAGTTTGTTATATGACTTGTTGAACAAGATTACCAGTGGTCCATGATCATTTATTCCCTCAAACCCACTTCCGAACAAGTAGAGTATACGATACCCAAGGTGATCGACAGCACTCCTCTCTCTCTGTTTGTCAATCACATTACTCTATGGGTGTTAGCAATCGGCTTGCCATGATTGATGGGTTACTAGCTTTGTCTTTCTACATGAGAACTGCACCTAAGCCAAATGGGCTTGCATCTACAACTAGCTGGATGGTTTTCCCAGGGTCAAAGTAGGCATTTGTGTGATCTGCTGACAACCATTGCATGATCTGGTGTACAGTCTGTTTGTGTGATGTAGTCCACTCCCACTCAGTGGTCTCTTTTGTCAAATCACATAGCAAGGTCAGGAATTAAGCAACCGCAGGATGTGATGAGCCTGAGCAGACTCTGGAACTTCTGTACGTTTATAGGATATGAAGCATTTTGTGGATTGGGCGTTACTCCTTCACTGCTGAACATATGGCTAAAGAATTTGATTCCACTTTCATTGAGCAAGCACATATCTTTGTTCAAGGTGGAATTATATTCTCTGAGACATTATGGACATGCAAGTAGATGTGTCTTGAGTTCAGTTTCAGTGTGAGCATAGATGAGAATGTTATCATTGATGTTCAGCTGCCTTCAAGTCCTTGAGGCACAGGCTGAATCATGTGCTAAAAGACCTCAGCTGCTGAGTTCACACCTAAATTCATCCCCTTATATCGAAAAAGTTGTATGTGAGTAGAGAACACTGTAAGATGCCTCAATTTTTCTGTAAGTTCAATTTGATGGTAGCCTTCATTGAGATGACGTCTAGCAAGTATTCAGCATCATTTAGTCATTTTCATGACATGGGCGATTATCAATGTCATGTGTCCCTCTTGTATGGCTTAGTTTGATGACTGCATATCAACGCACATTCTAATCTGGTTCTCTCCCAGGTTTCTTGATGACTTGTATGGGTAGGCTCCTCCCCAACTTTCTCAGTAAGGTCAAGGTCAAGTAGATGCTGAAGTTCCTTCTTCTATGTGTCTCTAACACAGCTTCAGTACATCCCTAAATCTCCAAATTAAAATGCTCTCTGCAGAAAGTAAGCAAATACCTTCCAAAATTATCATACTTGAAAGCAACGTTGTTACCATTGTGAATTTCTAGGGACAAAACAGTAAGATTCAGCCACATTCTGTAAGGAACAGAACTGCTGCACATGCTGTTAATCCTTTATTATCTCTTTTCACCTCCTCTCCGGTACATGCATATATTGGAAGCCTCAAGTTGGCAAAATGCACATTGCAAGTTTCAATGCACTACAACAACCCGCCCAATATATGATATGCCTGATGTATGCCATCTGATATACAATTTGCCTGATATTTGACACACTTGATATATAACATGCTCTATATATGACATGCTCAAACCACAGCACATCTGATATATAGCTGATATATGAGTGCACCCAATTTACATTCCACTCAATATTCTATTATATTGAGGTGATTATGGAACAGGGCATATGAACAGTTGATACTATTATATTGCATGTCTTTTGTCACTCCTTTGCCCCATTTCATCCCGAATTATCTCTGGGAATTCCTACAATACAGCCTGTTAATTGCATGTTTGACAACATCAGCTATTAAAATAATATGTACTGCTAAGCTAAATATAGTTTACACTCTTTTATTGACAATAGCTGGTAGCTGCAGTGCTCAGATTCAAAACTCTACACACCATTTAGGCTGTTAAAATAGAAATGTGACATCTGTTCACCATTGTACGACATGTAGACTCGTTCCTCAGGAGATGCTGGGCCAACACATTAACTGCCTCAATCTAACTCAAAGCAAATCATTCTGCCTACTGTGTGCTTGAGTGATAGTGCTTCTGGTGATCTGTGGGAAAGAAGTAGAATTCAGCTTTTGCCCTCATACCATGTAAATAACGCACTCTAATCAGTTTGA
This sequence comes from Carcharodon carcharias, assembly GCF_017639515.1. Classification (NCBI taxonomy): domain Eukaryota; kingdom Metazoa; phylum Chordata; class Chondrichthyes; order Lamniformes; family Lamnidae; genus Carcharodon; species Carcharodon carcharias. Next base: position 214,911,178 of record NC_054469.1, on the reverse strand, counting down.
ATAATGCCTCCTGAGACAAGCACTCTTAAAGAAGTGGAAACTAAAATGGGCTGAATGTTCGAATTTCACTCTAATGATAATGCTCAGGGAAGGAAAATTGTTTATTTTTCAAAAAATCTAAGGTCACATGAATTTCTGTTACAGGATGTAATCACATCAGTTAAGCTTCTCTTGACCACTGATATCCCAGGCTATCATCCCACAACAATATACACTTTCACATTCACAATTAGCACCAGGTTGCAGGTGGCACTTGCTTATACAACCCAAAAACCACAATATTCATTTAACATTGCAGTGCATTTGTAGTTAAACCGAGGCCCCATCAGATCTCTAAAAGACCCCATGTTACTATTTCAAAGAGCAGTGGAATTCACCTAAGACCCCAGCCGATATTTAACACTCAACCCACAACACTAAAACAGATTATCCCGAGTTTATTGCATATTGAATGTGGGAGCTTGCTGTGCATAAATTGGTTACCATTTTTCTTACATTACAACTGTGATTGCACTTAAAAAATACTTCATTGACTGTAAAGCACTTTGGGATGTCCTGAAGTTGTGGAAGGTGCAATAGGAAATAAAATCTTTCCCTTTGAAGGTACTACATGACTATAATTTGTAGCAAGATCATTTTTTAGAAGTTTAAAAAGACAGGTTGAGATGATCAATGAGAAAAGAGAATAAAACTTTAAAGAATCTGTTACTCTAAAGAAGAAAAACTTACTGCCAGTAAGGTCTATATCTTGAATAAAGCTACTGTCATTTGAACAATTTAATAATGAGATTTATAAGCTAATTTAATGTTTGTTGCCATGCATTTTGTAGCAGAATGGGGAATGTATGAGCAAATATTCTTGGTCTTTGCATTTCTTTAGTTTCATTTTAATTTGAAACTCGGAAATCTGAAAATCGATTTGGTAGATGATTTGGGATCAACCATGTGGATTTTATTTTTAAAACGTGGATGAACGGTTTAGGTGAAAATATTTGAATGATAATCATATTTTCAATTAATTTACTTTTAATCATTGAAAGCTTAGGTTTCTAAGTGTCACAAATTATTATGTTTTCAAATAAGGTAAGAGCCCAAAGACACTTTGTGAAAAAAATCCTAGCCAGTTTTTCACTGCATCTTACAGTACTGATTATCCTCAAGAAGGTGCCGTTTGTCATATCAACAACTCAACATTATTTGTTATCCTTGGAGTTTCCTTAATTTCCTTAACACAGGCATTTCAGAAGCTGAAGCTGAAATTCAAATTGAAAGGGCAGGGTACAATGTATTACGACGTATTTACAGGACAGAAATAGGCCATTTAGCCCGAGAGGTTCTTACCATTGTTTAAGCTCCACACGAGACATTGCACCTTTCTTCATCTAATCCCATCAACATGATCTTCTATTCCTTTCTCCCTTGTGTATGCATCTAGCTTCCGTTTAAATGCACCTTTGCTATTTGCTTCAACCACTCCCTGTGGTAGCCATTTTCACAGCCTCACCGCTCTCTGGATGAAGAGTATTCATCTGAATTTGCTATTGTATTGATCAGTGATGGACTTGGTAATGCAGGTAATGTACTTGGGGAGGGCTAACAAGACAAGGGATTACATAATGAAGGGTGGGACCCTGGAAAGTACTGAAGATCAGACGGACCTTGGTGTGCATATCCACAAATCCCTGAGGGTAGTAGGACAAATAGGTAAGGTGGTTAAGAAGGCATGTGGGATACTTGCCTTTATTAGCTGAGGCAGAGAATACAAGAGCAGGGATGTTATGCTGGAACTGTATAAAACGCTGGTTCAGCCACAACTGGAGTACTGCGTGCAGTTCTGATCACCACATTATAGGAAGGATGTGATTACACTGGAGAGGGTGCAGGGGAGATTTACCAGGATGCTGCCTGGGCTGGAGAGTCTGAGCTATGAGGAAAGATTGGATAGGCTGGTGTTGTTTTACTTGGAGCAGCGAAGGTTGAGAGGGGACCTGATAGAGGTGTATAAGATTATGAGGGGCATTAATAGGGTGGATAGGAAGGCACCTTTTCCATTAGTAGGGGGGTCAATAACCAGGGGGAATAGATTTAAGGTAAGAGGTAGAAGGCTAAGAGGGGAGTTGAGGAGAAATTGTTTCACCCAGATGGTGGTGGGAGTCTGGACCTCACTGTCTGAAAGGGTGGTTGAAACTCGTTCAACATGTAAGAAGTATTTAGATATTCACTTGCATTGCCATGACCTCCAGGGCTACGGGCCAAGTGCTGGAAAGTAGTATTAGTGTAGTCAGATCTTTCTTGACCGGTGTGGACATGGTAGTCAGAATGGCCTCCTTCTGTGCTGTAAACATATGTTAGTCTATCTTATATTGATGGCCCCCAGTTCTGATATTGCCACAAGGGGGGAAATTTCTCTGCATCTACCCTATCAAACCCTTTTGTAATCTTAAAGACTTTTATCAGGAGCCCCTCAGTCTTTTCTTTCCTGGAGAAATAAGCCCCTGTTTGTTCAATCTTTCCTGATAGGCATAATTATAGTAAATCTTTTAGCACCATCTCCAGTACATCTTTATCCTCCTTATAATATCGGGACCAGAAGTGTGCACAGTTCTCCCAGTGTGTCTAACCAAAGTTCAACACAAATTCAGCATATTAAACCTGTATCTCTAGAAATAAACCCTATTGCTTGGTTTGCCATTTTGTATAGCCTTATTGACCTGTGTCACTTTGTGCATCTATACTCACGCAGTTCCTGATGTTCCATTACTTATTTTCCAAGTAATATGTGATCTACATATTTTTCATACCAAAATGTAATTCCTCTTAGTTATCGGTACTGGATTTAATTTGCCAATTATACATCCATTCTGCAAGGGATTTACTTTCATCTTTAATTTGTTGCAGTTTTCCTCAGTATTAACGACCTCTCCCTGTTATCTCTTCAAAAAATTCAATGAGGTCAGTCAAGTATGACTTTTCCTTTTGGAATCCATGTGATTATTAATTAATTATATTTGTCTATTCTCTCCTTTAGGAGGGGTTCCGTTATCTTTGCTACCACTGATGTAAAGCTGATTGATTAATAATTCTCTAAGCATATTCTACCTCCCTTTTTAAATATACATATGATGTTAGCTATCTGCCAGTGCACTGATATTACATCTTTTCCAAATAAATGATTAAAAATGTGCAACAGTGCCTCTACTAGCTCTTCCCTAGATTATTTTAAAAAGCATGGATGCAATAATCAGGATCAGGGGCTTTACCCTCTTTGAGTTTACTTACAGTTTCTACTCCCTTTAATTGAAATACAGTTATATCGTTTCTCATCTTATTTTCCAATGTCATATCTACCTGATATATCTCCCTGGTAAATATTGAAGCAAAACAATGTTTTAATATTTCTGCCATTTCATTATCGTTGCTACCTGGCTACTTTATAAAATTATTATTTTTGTTATTAAAATTGACAAGGTGGTTTTATCCTGACTAACAATGACTCACACCAGAGGAATTTCCAATCTTCAGAAACCAGCAGGGACCTTGTTATCTTTAAAGAGGTGCTAATACCCTCTGTAACTGCCAACAATCAGATTCCAAAGAAATGCACCAACCCCCTTTGCGTTTCAAAGACAGAGTGCCAGCCAACAGAGAGGGTATATCCGCAAAGGATGAAAGGGACACTGACTCCTCTATTAAACACCTCAAGATTCCAGACCTGGGAAAATACATCCTTTGACCAAGACCCAGGAGAAGAAGTGGGAGGTATGTCACATGACCTCCCCTAAGAGGCTAGAACCTGTATTATTGCCGTGTGGAACTGAACCCAGGCAGCCTGTCATGTTATCATGTAACAGGTTACAGCAGAAATAGCTCTGTCCAGTAAAGGGCCTGGCCTTCATCTACAATGTGAACTACTGGAACATTGGAATTTCTATATATGTTTTCCTTCAGGACTAATTCATCTCTACGTGCCTATTTCCATTGTGGAAATCCTCACTTCTGAAAAGCAGGATCACCCTGCAGCAGTTTAAGCTTGCTAACCTCTGGAGGAATATGGCACTGGACTTTTGATCCTGGACTCTGGATTCACTTTAAATCATAACTCTGATTTTTATTGTGGTCTTGCCCTGTACCCTTTTCTTTCCCTTATCCCTCTTTTATTGTATGGGTACAAAAAGGGGCGAATGTTGTGAAACCACTTCTTACGTTTTGTCTGTGTGTAAAATAGCCCAACCCTCTTATTTTATCTTACCACGAGTTTGCTGTGGGGTGATTAATAGAGGATTGGATCACTGCAAACTGAAGGGTTGGGGAAACTATGCCACCATTTATAAAGGGGGAAATCAGAATTCGAAAACACCTCTGTTTATAGACGGGTAGCGAGAAGAGAAATCAGGGCCATTAAATTAATCCCTCCTCCGGTCCATAACACAATGCCAACTTTCCTTTTGCATTAATTCACAGGATGTGGGCTTCGCTGGCTAGGCCAACATTTATTGCCCATCCCTACTTGCCCTTGAGAAGGTGGTGATGAGCTTTTTAAACCGCTGCAGTCCATGTGGTGTAGGTACACCCACAGTGCTGTTAGGGAGGGAATTCCAGGATTTTGACCCAGCAACAGTGAAGGAATGGCGATATATTTCCAAGTCAGGATGGTGAGTGCCTTGGAGGGGAACTTCCAGGTTGTGATGTTCCCATCTATCTGCTGCTCTTGTCCTAGATGGTTGTGGTCGTGGGTTTGGAAGGTGCTGTCCAAGGAACCTTGGTGAATTCCTGCAGTGCATCTTGTAGATGGTACACACTGCTGCTACTGTGCGTCCGTGGTGGAGGAAGTGAATGTTTGTGGATGGGTTGCCAATCAAGCGGGCTGCTTTGTCCTGGATGGTGTTGAACTTCTTGAGTGTTGTGGGAGCTGCACTCATCCAGGCAAGTGGGGAGTATTCCAACACAATCCTGACTTGTGCCTTGTAGATGATGGAAAGGCTTTGGGAAGTCCGGAGGTGAGTTATTCTCTGCAGAATTCCCAGCCTCTGACTTGCTTTTATAGTCAGAGTATTTATACGGTTGGTCCAGTTTAGTTTCTGGTCAATGCTAAGCCCTAGGATTCTGATAGTGGAGGATTCAGCACTGGTAATGTCATTGAATGTCAATGGGAGTTGGCTAGATTCTCTTGTGTTGGACATGCTCATTGCCTAGCACTTGTGTGGCGCAGGTCTTACTTGCCACTTATCAGCCCAAGTCTGAATATTTTCCAGGTCTTGTTACATATGGACGTGGACGTCTTCAGTATCTGAGGAATTACAAATTGTGATGATCGAACATTGTGCAATCATCAATAAACATCCCCACTTCTGACCTTATGATGGAAGGAAGGTCATTGGTGAAGCAACTGAAGATGGTTGGAATGAGGACACTGCCCTGAGGAACTCCTGCAGTGATGCCCTATGACTAAGATGATTGACCTCCACCAACCACAACCATCTTCCTTTGTGCTGGGTATGATTCCAAGCAGCGGAGAGTTTTCCCCCGAGTCCCAATGACTCCAGTTTTGCTAGGACTACTTGACGCTAAACTTGGACAAATGCAACCTTGATATCAAGGTCAGCCACTCTCACCTCACCTTGGGAGTTCAGCTCTTTTGTCCATGTTTGGACCAAGGCTATAACAAGGTTCGGAGCTGAGTGGCCCAGGCGGAACCCAAACTGAGTGTCAACGAGCAGTTTATTGCTAAGCAAGTGCCACTTGATAGTGCTGTTGATGACCCCTTCCATCACTTTACTGATGATTGAGAATAGCTTGATGGGGCAGTGATTGGCTGGGTTGGGGATTTGTCCAGCTTTTTATGGACAGGACAGACTTGGGCAATTTTCCACATTTCTAGGTAGATTCTAGTGTTGCAGCTATACTGGAAAAGTTTGTTTAGGGGCATGGCAAATTCCGGAGCATGTTGGGAAATAATGATAGTTTAAGTAAGTTATATTGGTATTTTTAAGTGTTAGGAATGAGTTTTCTCTTTGAAGTTCTAGTTTAAATTTTATTTCTGTATCTGTGGGTTAAGAAAGGTCAAATTGAGTTTAAGTTTTAAAAAAATGTCTGCATTTCTAATGAGCTTTTTTATGACTGTTGCAGCTAAGTTAAACAAACAAGAGGAGAGAATTGGGTTTTTGCTTAGCTACAGGGATCCAAAGATGCAGATCCCTCCCACAGACACACACACAGAAAAGTTAGAAATAGCAGTTTGATTTTGGAAGCTGTTTAAGTACAGTTGGCTCTGAAAGTTTCTGCCAGGAGGTACTGAAGCAAAGCAGACAGATAGCCAGTTCCAAGCTAAAGAAAACCACCAAAGATCCTAGTGAGTGGAACAGGGGAAAGTCCCAAGCAGATCTTCTAGTCAAAGGAAGGACAGGAACCTGGAAAAGGTCCTGTAAATGAAGTTAAGAGTGAAGGGCAGAGAGAAAGGTTTGAAGCTTCAGAATGAAAGAGACAAAAGCTGCAGAAAGCAGATTTAAAATGAGAACAGCTTGCAAAGGGCAAGAAGGTCCAAAGAGACAACTGAAGGTCTGTAACTATTTGCCATGGGCATCTGAAGCAGTGGTGCACTGTTGATAGCTGAGTCAGTGAGAGACAGTGCATGGAAAACAGTTTGAATGCATGTGGTGACCCAGGGGAGAGGAACATTAGAAGGAGAGTTTGAAACACTGGAGGTGAACCTTTGCGAAAGGTATTTGAGAGAAAGTGTCAGTTTGGGAGCAGATTCCAGGGTGAGGCCTTGGACAGTGGAGATTAGAAACCTTTGTGTGAAAGACAGAGTGCAGTGAGACTGACTGGCTCATACTTACAGAATACTGAGAGGCCTGGATAGAGTGGACGTAGGGAAGATATTTCCATTGGTAGGAGAGACCAGGACCTGAGGGCACAGCCTCAGAGTAAAGGGAAGACCTTTTAGAACAGAGATGATGAGAAACATCTTTAGCCAGAGAGTGGTGAATCTATGGAATTCATTGCCACAGAAGGCTATGGAGACCAGGTCATTAAGTGTATTTAAAACCAAGATAGATAGGCTCTTGATTGGTAAGGGGATCAGAGGTTGCGGGGAGAAGGCGGGAGAATGGGGTTGAGAAACTTATCAGCCATGATTGAATGGCGGAGCAGACTCGATGGGCCGAATGGCCTAATTTCCACTCCTATGTCTTATGTCTTATGGTGTGACAATCATCTGAGGCGGTTTGAGGAGAGATCAATAGCACTTGGCTGAGGTGGCATCTGTCATTTGGTTTCAGAGTGTGGTGTGTCTGACCAGAGGATGTCTATTGGTACATGGACTGTGTGCTTACTGTAGAGATCAGAATATAAGATAGCTTTTGTAACTTGTGTTATTCTTACAAATCTATATATATCTGTGAAGGTGTAGTTGTGGGTGAAGGACTATTGTAATATATTCATCTTTTCTTGTTTAATAAATGTTTTATTGTTTTGTTAAAAGTTCATTAACTGACCCTGGCGCCTCTGTTCAGTAGCCCCTCTCCATGTATCTAAACTAAACAATTATAAGTTAGGATCTATTAAGCTGGGTTCCATTCTGGGATCAGGCCTATCCAGCGGTAACCTCAGCGTGGATCATAGCAAGCACAAGTCTTCAGTGATTTAGCTGGAATATTGTCAGGGCCAATAGTCTTTTCAGCACCCCGTGCCTTTAGTCATTTCTTGATATCATGTGGAGTGAATCGGATTGGCTGACAACTGGCATTTGTGATGCTGGGGACCTCCAGAGGAGGCTGAGATGGATCATCCACTTGGCACTTCTGCCTGAAGATGGTTGCAAATGCTTCAGCCTTATCCTTTGCACAGATATTCTGGGTTCCCCCATCATTGTGGATGGGGATATTTGTGGAGCCTCCTCCTCCAGTGAGTTGTTTAATTGTCCACCATCATTCACAACTGGCTGTGGCAGGACTGCAGAGCTTTGATCTGATCCGTTGGTTGTGGAATCATTTAGCTCTGTCTATCGTTTGCTGCTTCTGCTGTTTAGCGCGCAAGTAGTTCTATGTTATAACTTCACCAAGTTGCCACCTGGTATGCCTGGTGCTGTTCCTGGCATGCCCTCCTGCACTCTTCATTGAACTAGGGTTGATCCCTTGGCTTGGTGGTAATGGTAGTGTGGGGATATACCGGGCCATGAGGTTACAGATTGTGGTTGTAATCAATTCTGTTGTTGCTGATGGCCCACAGTGCCTCATGGATGCCCAGCCTTTAGTTGCTAGATCGGTTCAAAATCTATCCCATTTAGCATGGTGGTAGTGCCACACAACATGATGGAGGGTATCCTCAATGTGAAGACAGGCTTTCGTCTCCACAGGAACTGTGTGGTGGCCACTCCTACTGATACTGTCATGGACAGATACATCTGTGGCAAGCAGGTTGGTGAGGATGAGGTCAGGTACGTTTTTTCCCTCTTGTTGGTTCTCTATCCATCTGCCAAAGACCCAGTCGAGCAAGTATATCCTTTAAGACTGGCCAGCTTAATCAGTAGTGGTGCTACTGAGCCACTATATATACATTGTACTCCCCCAGCCAGTGTACATTTTGTGCCCTTGCAATTCTCAGTGCTTCCTCCAAGTGATGTTCAACATGGAGGAGTAGTGATTCATCAGCTGAGGGTGGGCAGTAGATGGTACCCAGCAGGAGATTTCCTTGCCCATATTTGACCTGAATCCATAAGACTTCATGGGGTCCAGAGTCAATATTAAGGACACCCAGGGCAACATTATCCTGACTGTGTACCACTGTGCTGCCACCTCTGCTGGGTCTGTCCTCTCAGTGGGACAGGACATACCCAGGGATAGTGGTGTTGGTGTCTGGGATATTGTCTGTCATGTATAATTCTGCGAGTATCACTGTGTAAGGTTGTTGCTTGACCAGTCTGTGAGACAGCTCTCCCAATTTTGGCACTAGCCCTCAGGCATTAATAAGGAGGACTTGTAGGATCGATAGGGCTGTGTTTGCTGTTATCGTTTCAGGTGCCTAGATTGATGCCAGGTGGTCTGTCTGGTTTCAATCCTTTTAAACTTTGTAACAGTTTGATACAACTTGCTAAACCATTTAAAAGTCAACCACATTACCATGGATCTGGAGTTACATGTAGGCCAGACCAGGTAAGGACAGCAGATTTCCTTCCCTAAAGGGCAATAGTGAACCAGATGGATTATTACAACAATTGACAGCAGTTTTGTGGTTATCATTAGACTAGATTTTAATTCCAGATTTATTAATTGAATTTAAATTCCACCAACTACCAGGGTGGGATTTGAAACTGTGTTCTCAAAGTATTAGCCTGGGTCTCTGGATTACTAGTCTAGGGACATTACCACTACACCATCACCTCCATTTATGGGCCTAATGAATATTTTGTTATTTTATTTTATGCTCCTTGACCATTTAATTCCATCCTTCTTCTTTGTCTTTCTAATTATGCTTTTGAATTCTCTTCTAATCCCTTCCTTGTTATGCTCATTGCTGTTGTCCATGTGCATCTCTTTCCTTACCTTCAACACAAGGGTCAGTCAGGATGCCAATAACAGAATTATTAGCTGCTAATATTGCTAAAGGAAATGGACATTAATTCTCCCACCTCCACAACGCACTGCCAGGTGTTATGATCCTGGACCAGACCCCCGAGTTCTGGTACGAATCGGTAAGGACCAGTAATTTTTGTTTAAATTAGATAAGGTTTGAGGTTCTAGACACTTGCTAAGAGAGGAAAGCCACAAGATTCCATGGGTTTTGAACAAACAAAAATAGATTTTACTACATAAGATCAAAAAGATAAAGCAATTTACAATATCCATCTTATACTCTAATGTTCAGCGTTAATATGAGGTACACAAGAATTAACAGGTAAACTGTGATCAAACACACCGCACTGCACAATAAATGGCAGGTGCAACCAAGACAAATTACACAGATTTCTCAACAACCCACTCAGACATCAGTAAACACTGTGAATCGGCCAATCTCATTAAAACTCTGTCTCGATCATAAGGGATTCCGATCTTTACCTTCAAAGAAATAATCTTGGAATTCTCTCCAAAAGTCATCCCAACTGGAAGGCCTTAATGACAGGCCACTTCACAGGATTTCAACCTCATCTCCTGAGACTCGGTTCCCCTGGATTCCTGAGTTTACAGAGTCTACAGAGAGATACAGACAGGTTAAGTGAGCCAACAAAAACATGGCAGATGGAGTATAATGTGGGCAAGTGTGAGGTTATGCACTTTGGCAGGAGCAATAGAGGAGCTGAATATTATTTAAATGGAGAAAGACTGAAGAAAGCTGCAGCACAGAGGGATTTGGGGGTCCTCGGTCATGAATCCCAAAAAGCTAGCGTACAAATTCAGCAGGTAATAGGGAAGGCAAATGGAATGTTGGTCTTTATTTCAAAGGGAATGGAATATAAAAATAGGGAAGTATTGCTAAAACTATGCAAGACACTAGTTAAACCATACATAGAATGCTGTGAATAGTTTCGGTCTCCTTATCTAATGAAAGATAGAAATTGGCATTGGAGGCAGTCCAGAGAAGGTTCACTAGGTTGATCTCGGGGATGGAGGGTATTTTCTTATGAGGAGAGGCTGAGTTTGTTCGGCCTGTACTCATTGGAGGTTAGAAGAATGAGAGGTGACCTTATTGAGACATATAAGATTCTTAGGGGGCTTAACAGGGTAGATGCTGAGATGTTGTTTCCCCTTGTGGGACAGTCTCGGACCAGAAGGTATAATATCAGAGTTAGGGGGTGCCCACTGAAAACAGAGATGGGGAGGAATTTCTCCTCTCAGAGGGTAGTCAATCTGTGGAATTCTTTACCACAGAGGGCTGTAGAGGCTGGGTCATTAAGTATATTCAAGGCTGAGGTAGACAGATTTTTAATCAGTAAGGGAATCAAGGGTTATGGGGAAAAGGCAAGAAAGTGGAGTTGAGGATTATCAGATCAGCCATGATCTCACTGAATGGCGGTGCAGACTCGATGGGCTGAATGACCTACTTCTGGCTCCAACTTCTTATGGTATGGTTGTATGAGTTTGCACTCCAGCACTAACTCAAAAGCATAACTTCAACTCTTCCACTGTGCCGTGCAGGATGCTATCGCCCCAAAGGGTTACCTTTGCCTGAACAAGCATGGATTCACCAAACTTCTGCTGCCTTCTTCAATCACTCAGGATTTTCCTGAGTCCTCACCACTTAAAGTCTGCCAACTGCAGCCCTTTTTCTGCTTGGAGCCCCTTTCTCTGCTCCTCTTCTTTCTCAACTAAGACTTCTCCTTACCCCTCTCCCCTGTCTGGGACTCTTTCTAATTATGGCACTCCACTCGCAATTACATATCCCATTTTTGCACTGTTTTCTTTGTACATAGGGGCAATAAGCCCATCCTCAGCCTAAAGAATTACAAAAATGCTGGACTGTGCTTGTGTCACCTGCTGCTGACCCACACACACACAAAACCCCTGAGGCCTTTCAAGACTTGGAGTTCCCGGCTCTATGAAAAGGTAAGTTGAATCTCATAACATCTGCTCCCCAGGACCAATAAAGCTCCACCATAATGAGGGTTCCTTTACAATTTCTTTACAAGAAAGTAATATAAAACTCTAGTTAGGCCACAGCTGGAGTACTGTGTGCAGTTCTGGTTGCCACATTATAGGAAGGATGTGATTGCATTGGAGAGGGTGCAGAGGAGATTCACCAGGATGTTACTTGGGCTGGAGCATTTCAGCTATGAAGAGATACTGGATAGGTTGGGGTTGTTTTCCTTAGAGCAGAGAAGGCTGAGGGGGACCTGGTAGAGGTATACAAAATTATGAGGGGCATAGATAGGGTGGATAGGAAGAAACTTTTCCCCTTAGCAGAAGTGCCAATAACCAGAGGCATAGATTTAAGGTAAGGGGCAGGAGGTTTAGAGGGGATTTGAGGATTTTTTTTTCACCCAAAAGGTGGTTGGAATCTGGAACACACTGCCTGAGCGGGTGGTAGAGGCAGGAACACTCACAACATTTAAGAAATATTTAGATGAGCACTTGAAACACTATTACACACAGGGCTACGGGCAAGTGCCGGAAAATGGGATTAGAATAGATAAGTGCTTGATGGCCGGCACGGACACGATGGGCTGAATAGCCTCTTTCTGTGCTGTATAACTCTATGACTCTATGACTATGACACCACCTTTACAAGAAGCACTTAACACCATAAACATCTAACATATAGTCTACCACATACTATACAGATAAACTTTTCATTTTGTTCCACAATTACACAATAGTATTATAAATGTGCCAAGGCCAAGAGCCAGTATATGTAAAAGTAGCATTAGCAGGATATAAACATCATAAAACATAACTCAGAACCTGCCTTTTCTCTTACACCCTTTCTTTAAACTCTCAATAGAACACCAGCAATTTCATGGTTTTTTCCCACAATCTTTTCATGGTCAATGGAAAGTAGTGAGAGTACACCGAAACATTAACTCTGCCTTCCTTTCCTAGATGCTGTAAGACCTACTGAGTTTTTCCAGCTATTTTTGTTTTTGTTGTAGTGAGAGGTCATTAAAGTTTTCTTTGAAAACATCTTGACCAGCTTGTATTTCTATTTTCTACCATGGGTTTTCAACCTTTCTGGTGTAACTGCAAACCAACCCTCTGGAGGCCTGCCCCTCTTCACATATGGATGCATATGATACAAATGACCTTTGCATAGATTTCTCAACTTTAATACCAAAAACATGGTACTTACTCTTCCCCTCTGTTAATGGAAACGGATCTCTAATGGGCCCTATAGGTTTGCTATGGAAACCGTGTTTGCCTGGTTGACAACCAGCTTCTGAATTATCTACTTAACCCACTTGCTTCATAACAGATTTTGTCATTTCATGGTTTTTATCAACACAAAATCAATAAATCTGCACCAAGGAAGTTTTCCTTTCTTTATTCCAGTAATATTTAATATGCACCCAACTCTTCTGACTCATCAGCAACTCCTTTTCCTGTTCAAGATGTTTCTCACGATGCTTAATAGAGACTTCTGATACTTGAAGATCATCAAGTTTTGACTGAAGATTTAACTTTGTTGAATTTGCTTCTACAAGTTTATCATTTAGATGTTTCAAATACTTATTCAAGTGTGCTACTTCCTGTGACCTACACTTCAGTGTTCTCACCACTTCATGTTTTTCATTAGCAAACTCAATTTTAATGCGTGAAAGTTGGTTCTCAACACTGATCAGCATTCCCTTCACTTTCTTGTTATCAGCAATAGGCTTCTCATGTCTAGCCACAGTAATTTTGAAGAGTTTGACAAAATCAGATATTCATGGTCAAGTGCCTGCTGCAACACAGTCGTCACCATGTTACCATCTACACTAGCCAAATCATTACCCAATATAAAATCTAATCATTTTTTGGTAAACTAGAAACAATGGCTACAGTAACAATTCTGTTTATTAAGTCACTTCATAAATTAGCTTTACACAAGAGAGCAATTTCATAAATCCCATGAATACCCTCTATGAATATTTTTTTTCTTTTATCAAATCACCTGGAACACAAATCATACCATCAGCCATCATCAATCATTTTAATTTGTTTACTTGTTTTGTTGGAGGAGTAAAGGGTACTTCTCCCTAGAGTCAAAAACCTTCATAACCTCCAATCAACTGACTCATTTTAGCAGTGTTCAAGGAAGAATTCCCTCGACTATCATGAGCTGCAGTCCCCATGCTAGCATGTTCTGAGAGAACATGTTTCACTTGTACTATTACTACCATTTTAATAATCATTTCCTTTTCTGATACAGTCTGTTCTGAAACACCTTAAGCATTACAATTGTTGCCACTGGTTTACCATTCAGCTTCCAACTCTTTTCTTTTACATGACCCGTCTAATGGCAATGAAAATATTCTGTTTTCTTTACATCACTTTTAACCTCTATGTTATCACTTTTATTGATTGGAACAGTTTCTACCATCTCCCTAAAAGCTAGACTCTATTATATTCCTCCAACTTCCCTGTGGGTTTACAAAGGGAGATCTACTGCCTCCTATCTGCCTATGTGATGTATCATACTTATCTGCCAGAACTGCTGTTTCCCATAACTTTGAAACCATACGATATTCTGGGTGTGACCTGGTAGCTATTGGAATTCTGTTTTGAAATTCTTCCAGTATTACTATCTCTCTCACTCTCAAAAGTTTGTTCTAACTTCAGTCAGCAACATTGCTTTCTCCTAGCAAATTTGACAAATGTTTAATTTGATCTTTTCTTTAACAACCAAAATTTCAACTGATATGCTTCAGGGAAAGGTTTGTATGCATTAACTACTGCAGATTTAACTATCTCATAATCTGAAGATTGTTCTTCCGAAAGGCTAGAATATGCATCCATAGACTTATTGCCAAAATGCTTTACAAAATGAGAGTCCTCGTGTCCTTTGGCCACTTTTGCTTTGCAGCCACCTTTTCAAATGAGATAAAATATCACTCAACTCCGCCTTCCGTGAATTTAGGCAATAGGCAGGGATTCCTGGTTAAGTCAAACTTCTGAATATGACTTTGCTCCTCATCTGAACTATTAGACTCTCTTTCACCCCATAACCTAAGCTTTTCTTTCACCAGTTCATGCTTTCTGAGCTCATTCTCTCTTTGAAACTCTCTGGGTGGGACTTGCTGCTCCTGCCCGCCGCTGGGATCTTCCGGTCCCGCCACAAGTCAATGGGCTTCTGGCTGGGGCACCGCCCTCGCCCACAGTGGGTCCCACCCACAACGGGGCCAGAAAATCCCGGCCTCGCTCTCTTCCTTTATCTCTTTCCTTCCTTGCTAAGCTCTCTCTCTCTGGAGTTCAAGTTCGAACTTTCCCATTTCTCTTGCTTTTTCCAGTTCAAGTTTTTTCATTTCTCTTTCTTTTTCTTTCTCCTCTTTTCCCCTTTCTATCTCAAGCTGCTTCATCAGCAAATAGATTCTAACTAATTCAACTAAATTTTCATCTGGATTACCTCCTTCTTCAAACTCCAGGTGCTGTACTATTAACTTAATTATGTCAGTTTTCTTAGCCCCTGCTTTTAACTTGAACTTTTCTGATAATGTGATTAACCTAGCATTGGTTAATTGTTGCAAATCATTCAAGGATAAATTTCCCCTTTCCAGAAAAGTCATCGCAATTCACAAAGCCATTCTGCTTTTCACTCAGTATAGTAAAATTCGCCATGGAAATCTTATCAACCTTAACCTCAGCAAGTATCAGAGCTCTTATTTGACTGTAGATTTGAAATCCCACAAGAGCCCCCCAATTTACATTATGATCCTGGACCAGACCTTCAGGTTTTTGGTAAGATCTAGTTATGGACCAGTATTTTTTTGTTTAAAGTAGGCAAAGGTTAGTTTGAAGACACCCGCTAAGAGAAAAGAGCCACAAAATTCCATAGGTTTTGAACAAACAAAAATAAATTTTATTATACAAGGTCAGAAAGATAAAACAATTTATAATATCTATCATACTGTAATATTAATAGATAAACTGTGGCTGAACACAGTACATTGCACAATAAATGGTGGATGTGACCAAGACAGATTTTACAGATTTTTCAAAAACTCACCCCGATGTCAGTAAACACTGAGTCAGCCAATCTTGTTGAAACACAAAAACAAAAACAGAATTACCTGGAAAAACTCAGCAGGTCTGGCAGCATCGGCGGAGAAGAAAAGAGTTGACGTTTCGAGTCCTCATGACCCTTCGACAGAACTGCTGTCTCTCTCATGAAGACTCTCCAGCCTTCACCTTTGAAGATCTAGTCTCGGAACTCTCTTCAAAAGTCACTCCAAATCAGATTGCTTCAATCACAGCCCACCTCGCAGGGCTTCACTCTCGTCTCCCGAAATTCCATTCCCCTGGATTCCCAAGTTTGCACTCTAACACTAAGTCACAAGCATAACTTCAGCTCTGCAGCTGTGCTGAGCAGAAAGCGACTGCTCCAAAGGCTTACCTTCACCCCAACGGCCTGCAGCAAGGAGTCATCGACCATCTGCTGTCTTCTTCAATTGCCAGAGCTTCACCTGAGTCCTCCTCAGTTGTCAGATCTTCTCCAGTACTGTCACCACTTAAAGCTTGCAGAAGTCCTTTTTCCTGCTTGGAGTATCCACTTCTGCCCTTCTTTCTTCTTAACTGGGGCCTCCCCATGTCCCTTCTTCCTGTCCTCTATCCGGGACTCTTTCTGATTATGGGGCTTGACTCCTGATCACATGATGCTGTTTTTACTCTGTTTTCTTTGTACGCTGGTGCACTGGACCCATCGTCGGCCTGAAATATTGTAAAAATGCTGGATTGCACAAGCATCTCCTGCTCCCGGTCCAGCATGCATGACGCTCCCAAGGCCTATCGGAACTTGGAGTTCCCGGCTGCCACTCTGGAAATACAGGAAATACAGACAAATAGGTTTAGGCTTTGCTATTTGTGAAAAACTTCAGGAAGGAAGCAGATGTGGGGTCAATAATATTAAAGCAAAATACTACAAATACTGAAAATCATGAAATAAAAACAGAAAATGCTAAAAGTTTTCAGCAGGTCTGGCAGCATCTGTTGAGAGAGAAACAGAGTTAACATTTTGAATGAAATATGACACTTCTTCAGAAGTGATGGAGAGAAGAAATGTGATGGGTTCTATGCTGTTGATGGCGGGGGGCGGGGGGGAGTTGGACGAAGATCTGGGATAGTGAAGAGGGTGGGCAGATGAAAAAAATGTCCTGGAACAAAAGGCAAATGGAGTGTTAATGGTTGTAGTGAAGAAACAAAGCATTTGTCCAGATTGAGTGTGAACAGCTCAGTCTGAAAGCAAAAACATAAGAAAACAAGATTCAGATTGACATGAGGCAAACAAAAATAATCAAAATGGAGGACAGAGCTCAATGCTGAGTCCAAAAGGCTGTAGAGTGTCCATTTGGAAGATGAGGTGCTCTTCTTCCAGCTTGTGTTGGGCTTCACTGGAACATTGAGGCAGGCTCAGGGTAGGAATGTGAGTGTGACAACGAGGTGCTGTATTGAAATGGCAAACGACAGGAAGGTGATGTTTGCAGACTGATTAAAGGTGTTCCACAAAGCAGTCAACCAATCTGCATTTGGCCTCCCCAGTTCAGAGGAGAGATTACATTGTGAGCAGCGAATGCAGTAGACTAAATTGAAAGAAGGTCAAGTAAATTACTGCTTCACTTGGAAGGAATGTTTGGGTCCTTGGTGAGGAGGAAGTAGGCAAAGGGACAGCTGCTACACTTCTTGCAATTGCATGGGAAGGTGCTGTGGGAAGGGGATGAGGTGTTGGGAGTGATTGAGGAGTGGATCATGGTGTCATGGAGGGAATGATCCCTTCTGAATGCTGACAAGGGAGGTGAGGGGTAGATGTGTTTGGTGGTGGAATTATGCTGTGAGTGGCAGAGATGGTGGAGGATGGAGGCTGGTGGAGTGGAAAGTGAGGGCCACGAGGTCCCTATCATGGATCTGGGAGGGGTGGGAAGGAGTGAGGTTGGAAGTGTGGGATATGGGTCGCACACGCTTGAGGGCCCTGTGAACCACAGTTGGGGAGAATCTTCCGTTGAAAAAAAGGATGACAACTTAGAAGCTTGGGTGTAGAAGGTCGCATCATCAAAACAGATGGGGCAAAAATGGAGAAACTGGGAGAATGGAATGGAGTCCTTACAGGACACAGAATATGAGGAGGAGTAGTTGAGGTAGATATGTAAATCAACGGGCTTGTAATGAATATTAGTAGATAGTCCATACTCAGAAATGGAGACCGAGAAGTCAAGGAATGGAAGTCAAGTTTCAGAGATGGTCCAGGTGAAGGTTGGGAAAAGGGTGGAAACTGGAAACAAAGTTGACGAATTCCAGTTTGGGGCAAAAGCAGGAAATGGCACCAATATAGCCATCAATGTACCAGTAAAATGAGCTGGGGGTGTTTGAGTTTTGAAATGCAACAGTACTACATGTCCTGTCTGGCTTGTGGTAGTCATGTGACCTCTGCCACGAGGCACTCTCTTTTATCAGGCATTTTGCATCAGTTCAACAAAGACGCACACTGGGAAAGCAGTAAGAAGCATTGCAGTCTTTGAACAAAAATGGGAGGTAGCCTGAGTGGGACTAGAACAAAGAATGTTCCATATACACCACAAAAAGACTGGCAATCACTAGGACACATAGCGCAGCTTGTATTTGGGGGAATGAAAAATTGTCCATTGAGAGAACAAGTTCAGCCAGGCAGAGGAGAGTGGTGTTGGCTGGGGGCTGTTCAGGCCTCTGTTCAGAGGAAGAAGCAGGATGCCCTCAGGCCATCCTGGTGGGGGGGTGTGGGGGGGGGGTTGGGTGGAAGTGTAGAGAGATTGCTCGGTCATAATGAAGAGAAGGTGATAATACAAAAGCAAAATATTCCGGATGCTGAAAACCTGAAACAAAAACAAAAATTTCCAGGCAGCATATGTGAAGGAAAGGGAGTTACTGTTTCAGATTGATTATCTTTCATCAGAACAACCTAATTTTAACTCTGCGCAAATGAATTGGTTTTGTGTGAGTTAAAATCTTGCTTGTTATGAGGGGACTGAGTTTTCATTTGTGTGATATGGTGAAAAACATAGTGAAAGAGTGTAATCCTTTCTGTTAGTAAAGACCTTTAAAGAGATGTGTATGGACATATGGTAAAGTCAGTGTTCCCTGCAAGTTGGAGAATCTAGGACATTCTGTAAAATTGCAACGTTCTATCATTTTTGCTGCTGCTAGTTGATGGGGAAGGAAGATGAAATTGCTGGCTTGAGAGAACAGTGATTCTGTGCACTATTGCTTGGCTAATGTTACAACATCCCTAATGACAGTTTAGACTAACCACATAATATAAAGGATGAGGCTGGTCATCACTTTGGTGGGCACTGGCTGTGGACTTGGCCTGTGTCATTGTGAAACAATGCTCCCTTTAGACAAGAAGCCTCTACATGAACTGTTCCTGAGTGAAATTTGGATAGACATGCCTCTGTCTGTATACTCTGGTGGGGTGGAGACAGGGGATGTGCCAGCTGCCTCGCACATCAGGAACCCAGCATCACTCAATTGTCCCCCTGGCTTTTTTCCATGAAGTAAAGCTGAAGAGACCTTTCTAAGTGGAAAGCCAAGATACTGTGTCTAAAATGAAAGGATGGAAACACCAGTATCTTTTTTTGGTTCAAAGGTTATGGGGAGAAGGTGGAAGAATGGGGTTGAGAAACTTATCAGCCATGATTGAATGGCGGGGCAGAGTCGATGGGCCGAATGGCCTAATTTCTTCTCCTATGTCTTATGGTCTTATGATCCTTTCAGCTCTCCACTGTCTCCTTCAGAGTATCTCTACCTGGTTTGTGATTCAATGTAAATGAGGTGAAATAATAGTAAAACTGTAACACCACAATCACGACAAGGCCAGAGAACAGATGCCACCACCTTGTCAGGCAATAAATCTTTTGGCTGCAAGAGCAAGTCAGAGGCTAGGAATATTGTAACAAAAACAAAAATACCTGGAAAAACTCAGCAGGTCTGGCAGCATCTGGAGAGGAACACAGTTAACGTTTCGAGTCCGTATGACTCTTCAACAGAACTAAGTAAAAATAGAAGACAGGTGAAATATAAGCTGGTTTAAGGGAGTGTGGGACAGGTAGAGCTGGATAGAGGGCCAGTGATAGGTGGAGATAACCAAAAGATGTCATAGACAAAATGACAAAGAGGTGTTGAAGTTGGTGATATTATCTAAGGAATATGCTAATTAAGGGTAGAAAGCAGGACAAGCAAGATACAGATAGCCCTGGTGGGGGTGGGGGGAAGGGAAGGGATCAAAATAGGCTAAAAGGTAGAGATAAAACAATGGGTGGAAATACATTTAAAAATAATGGAAATAGGTGGGAAAAGAAAAATCTATATAAATTATTGGAAAAAAGGGGGATCGGAAAGGGGGTGGGGATGGAGGAGA
Organism: Carcharodon carcharias; assembly: GCF_017639515.1. Classification (NCBI taxonomy): domain Eukaryota; kingdom Metazoa; phylum Chordata; class Chondrichthyes; order Lamniformes; family Lamnidae; genus Carcharodon; species Carcharodon carcharias. The sequence continues at coordinate 214,891,171 of NC_054469.1, read as the reverse complement.
GAGTTCATGATCTAAAATTGTTGAACTCAATATTCAGTCCAGAAGGCTGTAAAGTGCCTAGTTGGAAGGTGAGGTGTTGTTCCTCGAGTTTGCGTTGAGCTTCACTGGAACAATGCAGCAGGCCAAGGACGGACATGTGGGCATGAGAGCAGGGTGGAGTGTTGAAATGGCAAGTGACAGGGAGGTCTGGGTAATGCTTGCGGACAGACCGCAGGTGTTCCACAAAGCGGTCACCCAGTCTGCGTTTGGTCTCTCCAATGTAGAGGAAACCGCATTGGGAGCAACGAATGCAGTAGACTAAATTGAGGGAAGTGCAAGTGAAATGCTGCTTCACTTGAAAGGAGTGTAGGGGCCCTAGGACAGTGAGGAGAGGGCAAGTAAAGGGGCAGGTGTTGCACCTTCTGCAGTTGCATGGGAAGGTGCCGTGGGAGGGGTTTGAGGTGTAGGGGGTGATGGAGGTGTGGACCAGGGTGTCCCGGAGGGAACGATCCCTGCAGAATGCCGCCGGGGGGGTGAAGGGAAGATGTGTTTGGTGGTGGCATCATGCTGGAATTGGCAGGAATGGTGGAGGATGATCCTTTGAATGCGGAGGCTGGTGGGGTGATAAGTGAGGTCAAGGGAGTCCCTATCATGTTTCTGAGAGGGAGAGGAAGGTGTGAGGGTGGATGCACAGGAGATAGGCCGGACACGGTTGAGGGCCCTGTCAACGACCGTGGGTGGAAAACCTCAGTTAAGGAAGAAGGAGAACATGTCAGAGGAACTGCTTCTGAAAGTGGCATCATCAGAACAGATGCAACAGAGGTGAAGGAACTGAAAGAATGGGATGGAGTCCTTACAGGAAGCGGGGTGTGAGGAGCTGTGGTTGAGGTAGCTGTGGGAGTCGGTAGGCTTGTAATGGATATTGTTGGACAGTCTATCACCAGAGATTGAGACAGAGAGGTCAAGGAAGGGAAGGGAAGTGTCAGAGATGGACCACATGAAAATGATGGAGGGGTGGAAATTGGAAGCAAAATTAATAAATTTTTCCAAGTCCCAATGAGGGCATGAAGCAGCACCGAAGTAATCATCGATGTACCGGAGAAAGAGTTGTGGAAGGGGGCCGGAGTAGGACTGGAACAAGGAATGTTCCACATACCCCATAAAGAGACAGGCATAGCTGGGGCCCATGCGGGTATCCATAGCCACACCTTTTATTTGGAGGAGGTGAGAGGAGTTTAAGGAGAAATTGTTCAGTGTGAGAACAAGTTCAGCCAGACAGAGGACAGTAGTGGTGGATGGGGATTGTTCGGGCCTCTGTTTGAGGAAGAAGCTAAGAGCCCTCAGACCATCCCGGTGGGGGATGGAGGTGTAGAGGGATTGGACGTCCATGGTGAAGAGGAGGCGGTTGGGGCCAGGGAACTGGAAATTGTTGATATGATGTAGGATGTGAGGGGAATCACGGATGTAGGTGGAAAGAGACTGGACAAGAGAATGGGGTCCAGATAGCAAGAAATGAGTTCCGTGGGGCAGGAACAGGCTGACATGATCGGTCTGCCGGGACAGCTCTGCTTGTGGATTTTGGGGAGGAGGTAGAAGCGGGCCATCCGAGTTTGGGAGACTATCAGGTTGGAAGCTGTGGAAGGAAGATCTCCAGAGGAGATGAGGTCAGTGACAGTCCTGGAAACAATGGCTTGATGTTCAGTGGTGGGGTCATGGTCCAGGGGGAGGTAGGAGGAAGTGTCTGCGAGTTGACGCTCAGCCTCCGCGAGGTAGAAGTCAGTGCGCCAGACAACAAAAGCACCATCCTTGTCCGCACATTTGATGACAATGTCAGGGTTGGACCTGAGAGAACGGAGTGCAGCAAGTTCAGAGAGAGACAGGTTAGAATGGGTGAGAGGAGCAGAGAAATTGAGACGACTAATGTCACGCCGACACTTACCAATGAAAAGATCAAGAGAAGGTAAGAATCCAGAGGGAGGGGTCCAGGTAGAGGGAGAATATTGGAAGTGGGTAAAAGGATCTGTTGAACGGGGAGAGGAGTCCTGCCCAAAGAAGTGAGCACGGAGACGAAGACGGCGGAAGAAGAGTTCAGCATCGTGCCAAGCCTGAAATTCATTGAGATGAGGGCATAAGGGTATGAAACTAAGTCCTTTTCTGAGCACTGAACGTTCAGTGTCGAGAAGGGGAGGTCAGGGGGTATAGTGAATACACGGCTGGGGCTGGGATTGGAAGATGGGGTGGGGACGGAGGGACAGGCAGGGGTGGAGGGTCCTAGATGGGTGTTGGTGTCAATGAGTTGTTGGAGCTTGCGTTCCTTTGCACCTGAAAGAAAGAGACAAAGTTTCTTGTTGAGCCATCGGATGAGACAAAGAGTAAAATGAAACTGGGGGCATGCGCAACTTAGAAAAAGGGTGCGGCGGTGCTGCTGGAGGGAGAGGTCATGTGTGTTCATATGGCGGCGCATGGCACTGAGTGTGGATCTCAGAACGTGACGGGAACAGCAGTCTGAGGAGCATTGTATGTCCCGGAGATACCTTTAATCCTGGGTGGGTTTGAAACATGAGGGATGGAACTTCAGTTGAAATTCACGTGGGGTAAGTCGGAGACGGAGACAGTCACTGAGAAAGGAGATATGGCTGTGAAAGCGGGTTTTAGTAAACACCATGTCAAACACCAGGAGAGAAATGGAAAGCAATGAAGGTGAACAAGGCAAAAGAGAGGTACGGAAATCCTGTCGGAGAGAAAAACAATACTTCTTCAAGGTAGGCATTCCTTGAAGAGAAGTGGCAGTCAATTAAACACTAGGATAAAGCAAAAAACTGCAGATGCTGGAAATCCAAAACAAAATAAAAATACCTGGAAAAACTCAGCAGAAAGGAATACTGTGGTGAGTAATTCACCTCCTGACTCACCAAAGCCTATCCACCATCTACGAGGCACGAGCTAGAAGTGTGATGGAATATTCTCCACTTGCCTGGATGAGTGCAGCTCCCACAACACTCAAGAAGCTGGACACCATCCAGGACAAAGCATCTAGCTTGATTGGCACCACATCCACAAACATTCACTCCCTCCACCTCTGACTCACGGTAGCAGCAGTGTGTACCATCTACAAGATGCAGTGCAGGAATTCACCAAAGCTCCTTAGACAGCACCTTCCAAATCCACGACCACTTCCATCTAGAAGGACGAGGGCAGCAGCCACATGGGAACACCACCACCCAGAAATTCCTCTCCAAGTCACTCACCATCCTGACTTGGAAATATATCGCCATTCCTTCACTGTCGCTGGGTCAAAATCCTGGAACTCACTTCCGAACAGCACTATGGGTGTACCTACCCCACATGGACTGCAGCGGTTCAAGAAGGCAGCTCACCACCACCTTCTCAAGGGTAATTAGGGATGGGCAATAAATGCTGGGCCAGAGAAGCCCAAGTCCCATAAATGATTGGAAAAAAAATATAGCCTGATCCGCATGGTTCACACCCTTGAATTATTATTCCAACATAGACATGAAGAGTCAAACGCATTGCTCCTTAACCTTCTGCAAACTGACTGAATGGTGCAGAAAATCTGTATCTTTGTGTTTCTGCATCTTCTTTGCCACAATAGCTATATTAATTAGATTTTCAAAAGACATAAGTTATGCTTATTAATACTGCTAAAAACCTGAGAGAGGCAAGTAATATTAGTGGGGCAGAATTTTGAGTTCAGCAGCTGAGCAAGGTGGTCAGGCCTGGGATTGGCCATTGGCCGCAATTTCACGCTGGCAGCTCAATTAAGGCCCACCCAAGGTGAAAGGCAACTCCCCACTGGTTGGGAAGGGGCGAGCGGGGGCAGGCGTGTGTTTGGCACCAGGTTCAATGGCACCTGGAAGGCAGCCATGGAAGAACATCTCCTCTGCGTTGTAAAAATTCAATTGGTGGAGTCAACTGCGGCTGGACACAGCAGGCAGGTGGGCACTCGGTCCCCCGCTTTTTGGATGAGTGCCTCGCTGCCCTCCTGGAGGAGCTGGCTGCCAGAAGGGACACCCTTGTCCCCAGAGATGGGAGGAGGAGGCCACTGTACCTCACAAAGAGGACATGGGAGGAGGTGGTACCCAGGTGAGCAGCTATGATGTGGTGCAGTGCACCTGGGTGCAGCGCCAGAAGATGCTCAATGACCTGCTGCACTCAGGAAGGGTGAGTACCGTGTTGGTGAGGGTCAGCATGCAGGAGTGTTAAGGATTGGCCGTCCCCCCCATGGACCTCAGAATGCTAGAGTCTGAGAGCCAAATGTCAATCACACCAGAGCTGGCCAAGGGAGTGAGCCCTGGCTGCTTGGACTGAGCGCCTTGCCACTCAAGGGCGACGACTCGGATGTGCCCTGCCAGGTGCTCCTCAGCTGGGGTTGGCCAGGCTGCAATGGTGCTGCAGGGGGACAGTGGACTCATCAATGCTCCTCTGTCCTTTCAGGAGAAGACGAGCCATAACCAATCAGAGAGGTCACGGACAGACGGAGGCCCCACCCAACCTGCCGCTGCTGACCAGGTTCCAGCAGGATGCCCTTGAGCTGGAGAACCGGCCGCTCCACATGCAACCGAGCGTGGAGAGACGGGTGTGCCAGATGAAGGTAAGAGCGCAGTGCACAGAGGTGAGAGTTTCAGATTGTGTAACCATTCCAGTGTAATCTCTTCATTGATGTGAACCTTGATCCTGGAGTCCCCATTGGTCATTGAAAGATGATGGCACCATGATGCAGATCTCACCAGGGTACCTGGCATGCACAGTGACAGTGGGATGACTTTAACTAACGACATGTCCTTGTTCTCCCTTAGATTCGCCAGCACGCACTCTCTTTCAGGACCAGCCGCCCATGACCCTGGAGGATAACCGGGCTTCATTTTTACCTTCGTCACACCCGCTCTCTGAACCAGGCACCAGTGCAGATACCAGCACCTCAGTGGGAATTAGATCAGTGGCTAGTATCTCGGTGCACATTGGTGAGGGCACTTCACACTCATTGAGATGCAGGCGGAGACAAAGAGTGCCCAGGGCGCCGGCAGTCGGAGGGCTGCTGGGGATCAGGACGACACTGGGTTAAAGGCAGATGACGAGCCTCTGGGATTCGTCCATTAGGCAGCAGATGCTGGATGTCTAGCGGGATGTGTGGGAGGATCTGGTGGAGATTCATGAGGGTCTGTGTGCCATGGCCTCCATTGTGGAGGAGTCCATGCGGAGCAGGAGCACTGCATTGACCCTCATGGCCGAGGGCACTGCCTCCTCCATTGAGAGAGTGGTGACTCTCATGGGGAGGCAGATCCAGGGACAGACTCAGGGATTCTTGGGGTTGGCTTGGACCTGCAAACCCTCACACAGGAACTGGCCTCAGGTGGTCAGTGCCACTGTGGGAGATGGATGAGGCACCTGGTATCCAAGCTGGGTGCCCGTCCATGAATGGAGAGCAGGGAGTTCCAGAATGACCTCACGTTCGCGCACAAGCTGTTTGTTGTCTCTGTGGGCTCCTCTCAGGGTGCTCTGCATGGCGGCAGTAGCTCCTCCACCCCTCTGCCAGTGACCGTGGCATCTGATGAGGCTGTGGCGACTGGGGAGATGCCAGCTGTGGCACTGCTTGAGTATTGTGTGCAGTTCTGGAGTCCACATTATAGGAAGGATGTGCATGCATGAGACAGAGTGCAGAGGAGATTTACCAGGATGTTGCCTGGGCTGGAGTGTTTTAGTTATGGAGAGAGATTGGATAGACTGGGGTTATTTTTCTTGAAGCAGATGAGATTGGGGGGGGTACATAATTATAAGAGGCATAGATAGGGTAGACAGGAAGGAACGTTTCCCCTTGGTGGAGGGATCAATAACCAGGGGGCATAGATTTAAGGCTAAGGGCAAGGGGTTTGGAGGAGATGTGAGGAAGACTTTTTTCACCCAGAGGGTAGTGGGAATCTGGAACTCACTGCCTGAAAGGGTGGTAGAGGCAGATATCCTCCTAACATTTAAGAAGTATTTGGATGTGCACTTACGATGCCAAGGCATAAAAGCTATGGGCCTAATGCTGGAAAATGGGATTAGAATAGTTAGGTACTTGTTTGACTGGTGCAGACTCGATGGGCCGAAGGGCCTTTTTCTGCGCTGTAGACCTCTATGACTCTATGACCCTTCCAGGCGGGGCCAGCACAGGCTCCACTGGCCAGAGGACAACCACCAAGGTCATCAAGGTTAACAAGACAGCAGAGTCAGCAGCTGTCTCCAATGCCAGCAGAGGTGGGGCACCAAGACGCGGCACTTGGAAATGTAAATTAAAGGCACCGTGAGCACAAGAGGGACAGTTCATGAGTGATTTTCTGTTCATTTATGTTTGGTTTATATGATATCAACACCAGTAATGGTAATGTTGTGCTTTCAATGTGACAATAACATTAAATTTGCTTTGGTTCTGATGGCCTGATTAAGCTTCACCTTTTCTCTGCCCGGGGTGCAGGGTACGCCGGTGTGTAATGCTGGATGTGAGAGGCCGGGTACTTTATTTCACAGGCATTGAGTGGAATTTGGATGCAAATGAAAGGGTCATTTCAGAAACTCAGGATGGAGGCAGCAGCCCTGGCATGAGGTGGAAGCAGACCTTTGGCAGCCTAGCTGAAGGAGGGTTGGATCAAGGCATCCCTGGTGTCCCTGCCTCCCCGCAGGTTACCGAGGTCTGGCTCCATGCCCTCAGCGTTCTCCTCACCGTGCTCCTCTTCCAACTCACCACTGGGCTCATCATCTGTGGCCTGTGGAGCTGTGTCAGGCTCTTCTTCCTCTAAAGGGTCGCCTCTTGCCAGTGCCAGTTTGTGGAGACATGACTCTAATGCAACCACTATCAGTGACACCCGCTCTGGGGGGTATTATAGTGCAACCCCTGAACAGTCCAGGCATCGGAAGCACATCTTGTGAAGACCTATGGTCCTTTCTTGTGGAAGCATGACTCCTATTGTAGCACTGCCCTGACTCTGTTCTTGAGTGGTGGAGAGGCTTCATGAGCCACCTTTTCAACAGATATCCCTTGTTACCCAACAGCCATCCATCTAGCCGGGCTGGAGCACTGAAGAGCCCCGGCACCTGGGAGTGTCTGAGGATGTAGGCATTGTGGGAGCTGCTGGGTACCTTGCACAGACTTGTAGAATCAGCATCCTGTGATCACACACTATCTGCACGTTCATGAAGTGGAAACCCTTCCTGTTGATGAAGGAACCGGGCTCAACTGCTGGCTCCTTGATGGCCACATGTGTACAGTCTATAGCACCCTGGACACGGGGAAAGCCAGCAATGGCTGCGAAGCCTCTGGCTCACTCAGCCTGGCTGGTCTCATCTGTATGGAAATGAATGAAAATCAATATCCACCTCAACAGTGCCTCTGTCACCAGCTTGATGCAACTGTGAACAGCTGATTGGGAGACTCAACACAGATTCCCCCACTGACCCATGGAAAGAGCTGGAGGTATAGAATCTGACGGCCACTGTGACCTTCAGAGCCACTGGCATGGGGTGTCCACCCACACAGTTGGAGCTGATCTCAGGCCCAATCGTCTGACAAATGGAGGTCATGCTCTCCCTAGAGAGGCAGAGCCTCCTTTGGCATTGCACCTCAGATATATTGAGGTAGCTGCATCGCTGCCTGTAAACCCTGGCAGCAGGATAGTGGTGTCTTCTGTGGCCACGTCCACCTTGGACTACCTGCTGGCCCTGCCCCCCTTGTGCCTGCGTCTCTCCTCCCACAGGTCCCTCCCCTGGACTCTTCATTGGGATACCTGACCTCCTCTCCCTTCTGCCCCTCTCTTCCTCCTCAGAGGAGGTGCCTCCAGCAGAGACCACAATCCCCATTCCCAGGGTAAGGGAAGGCTGTCTGAAACCTGGAAGGGTCCACACGGCCTAAATCCTCCGGGAGCCTTGGAGACACCAATGAGCCTGAAATGAAGCCTGGAAATGCTAAGAATGAACCCCCGAACAGGGATGAAGCTGCCAAGAACCAATAAACAACCAGCAGCAAACTATCTCCAAAACTGCTCAATACTCACACTGGCAATGCTGCTGACCCCTTTTATACCGCCCGTGGATGAGGGTTAGCAAATTGCCGCCTGATCATTCCTCCTGTGCAACGAGCGTGAAATCGCACGGGTAAGATGAAATCCAGCTTCATTGCCTTTTTAATGGCCTTAACCAGCTTCACAATTGACAGCGGATGTGACTCTAACTCCTGTGTGTGCCTGCCAACCGAAATATCACACAAGTGCTCAATGAAGTCATCACCTGCTATTTTACGCTCAAGGGGTCAGGCTGCGCCCACCTGCTCAGCGGAAAATTCTGCCCTTGAGTTTTCATATCCTGTGTGAAATGCTTTTTTTCCATTCATCCACATCATTTGAGCTGTGTCTGTATCTCTTGCCAAGGATGCTCCTGATGAATTAGGAACCTTTGAAAGAAAATTCAAGAGAAAAGCACAAGAAGGGATGTGGGGGTTTCTTCTGCCCCAAAAATATACTTTATTCATAAAATTTGTCAAAGCATATTCCAAAGCATTTCAAATTGAAATTACGGAAAGTGCAATAAAATTCAACTTTATTCCATTTGCATGTTCCACTTTGAGGTGCCTTAATACAACTGCAGTCCTCCTGATTTTCACATTGCACATTCCATGTCAGCCATACATCCTGAAGGGTTCTATACAGTTTCCAGCCCCTCAGTGCTCTATGGCCGAAAGGCTTTAGACAGTGACCTTTCCCCGATTGTGCCTCTGTAGCGGCTGCTCAAGCTTTAGTGCAAGCCTCAGCACTTAGTACTGAACTTTGGACTGTGCCAGTCTGCAACACTCGGTCATGGATAGCTCTTTGCACTGGAGGGCCAGCAGGTTTTGGGTAGGCCAAAGAGTGTCTTTCACCAAGTTGATGATCCTCCAGCTGCGGTTGATATTTATCTTGGTGCCCCTCTGGACATCATCCTGAATTGGAAATATATCGCCGTTCCTTTACTGTCACTGGGTCTAAATCCTGGAACTGTCTTCCAAAGAGCACTGTGGGTGTACCTTCACCAGATGCGCTGTAGCAGTTCATGAAGGTGGCTCATCGCCACCTTCTAAGGACAATTAGACCAGCAGAGGGGATATAAAACATTGTGTGCTCCATGTGCTCCACCTAAACCACCTTCTCACATCCCATTGCTCCCTCATCCTACAATCTCCTTGGGTTTACATACTGCAGATGCTGTAAGCATGCACTTCTTGCTTTCTACACCTCTCTGCACTGCAGCCCTACCCCTGTGACTTTCTCTTTTCATAAATGCCACCAGGTTAGGCAGTGGTGCAGGAACATGAGGTGGAAGAAGAAAAAGATACTCATGTTGGTGAAACACTATCACTCAATCTGAAACTCTCAGCCACCAGCTCAAATATTGACACAGACTTTAGAGGATAGCTCAGTGCGAATTCTGCACGTTGTCAGTCAAATAGTCACTTGGTAGCACAGAACTTGAATACTGCTGAAAAAATACACATGTCTAAGCTCCTCATCTTGCACTCAGTAGGACACTCGCAAGAATACCAATATAAAAGGAAACAAAAATTTATACTGTATGTGAAGAGAGTGCTGACTGGTTGGCAAGTGGCATTGCCATGGAAAATGCACCACTGATGGTGACTGACAGTTAACTGCCAAGCATTGTTTGAATTTAAACCAGGCAGCTTGGCTCTGATTGGTAAAGGCATTGCCCCGAGGAATGAGCCAGTGAATGGCTGTCACTTATTTTGTTTAGCTGAAACAGGTGCAATGTGTGTCCACATTCTTTCTGCCTGCAAAGAACAGGGCCCTGTGTATTAATATATGTAGCTTCCAGTACACGCAAATGCACCACGCTGAGCCTGACTGACAATCTCAAATTGGTTGTCAGCGTAATTCTTAGCACACTTTTTAGCAAATGTTGTCCAATCGCAAAATCACATCTAATGATGAAGCCTGTATTTTGAGTTTTGCAGGCACGGGCTGGTTGGGTACGGCCTGAAGATTGCTCATTGTGAACAACGGCTGAGACATGCTGCTTGATACAATCCACCAGTCTTTGGGACAAATGGCCTACATACCCAGCATCACACTGGCACTGAAGTTCATTTGTGTGATAGGCAGAATGTCTTTTTGGCTTGGTGGCAGTATCTAGTTAGTGCAGAACACCACTCGTATTGCTACTGCAAAGTAGCAGTGTGAAACAGCTAGCTTCACCAAGCCATTTTGCACCTCAAACAGCACCAGTGTTGCCAAAAATACAAGTGCTACAGAGCAGAATATTATGGTACCCATTTCATTTCCCACTGGCTTCATTCCAATTCAAACACTTGCAACAACATTGACTCTGGAGTTAGAAAATGTGGGGATATAATATAATATAATGTTTCCAAATTTTCTAATGACACAAAACTAGATGGGAATGTAAGTTTGAGGAGGATGCAAGGGGGCTTCAAGGGGATTTGGACAGGTTAAGTGAATGGGCAACAACATGGCAGATGGAAAATAATGTGAATCAGTGTGAAGTTATCCACTTTGATAGAATAAACAGAAAGGCAGAATATTTCTTAAATGGCGAGAGATTGGGAATTGTTGATGCCAAAATGGACCTGGGTGTCTTTGTTCATGAGTCACTAAAAGTTAGCATGTAGGTGCAGCAAGCAATCAGGGAGGCAAATGGTATGTTGGCCTTGGTCACAAGGGAATTTGAGCACAGGAGTAGAAATCTCTTGCTGCTTTGTATAGAACCTTGGTGAGACAACACCTGGATTATTGTGCACAGCTTTGGTCGCCTTATCTAAGGAAGGATATACTTGCCATAGAGGGAGTGCAACAGAGGTTCAACAGATTAATCTCTGGGATGGGAGGATTATCTCATGAGGAGAGATTGAGGAGACTGGGCCTGCATTCTCTAGAGTTTTGAAAAATGAGAAGTGATCTCATTGAAGCTTACAAAATCTTTACAGGCTGTGCCAGGGTAGATGTGGTGAGTCCGGAACCAGAGGACACAGTCTCAGGATAAGGGGCAGGACATTTAAGACTGAAATGAGGAGGGATTTCTTCACCCAGAGGGTGGGGAATCTTTGGAATTCTCTACCCCAGAGGCTGTGGAAGCTCATTGAACATCTTTAAGACAGATATTGATAGATTTCTGGAAACTAATAACATCAAGGGATATGGAGATAGTGCCAGAAAGTGGTGTTGAGGTAGATGGTCAGGCATGATCTAACTGAATGGCAAAGCAGGCTCGATGGGCCGAATGGCTTATGTTCCTAATTAGAATACTGAGGATAGGAGTGCTGGATGGGCTGAATGGAATACTGTGGACAGGAGGGCTGGATGGCTGAATGGATACTGTGGATACGAGAACTGGATGGGCTGAAGCTGTTGTCCTGCTTGCAGCTGTAACGTATTGAAAAGTATCATTTCAAATGCACTTTTAAGCTGATAACACCTTTCTGATAACAAAACTTTCACAGTTGTCCCTGTGTCATTGTTGCAATCTTTCAGTGAGCTCACTGCACAAATGAGCACGATAATGCAAACACAGTAAATCCTGGATCAAACATTGCACCAAGTGGAACCTTTAAGCATTAACACTTCCTTATCAGCTTGCTTAATGATACTTAGTTTAAGGTAAATAAAATCTTTGTGAAACCACAAAGCTACATAGTTTAATTAAATCTTCAGATATGTCTAAACCACAATCGAAGCAGTCTGATTTTGTTGAAATAGAGACTTCAGAGGATAAATCAGCATGAGAAGGAGAGAGAGAGAGAGAGATAGACCCCATAAAGAATTGGAGAGAGAGCCAGAATTTTACAGATAAAGCCTTAAAGTGACATTACAGGAGACCTGTAAGTTCATTGGTTGGTAAGGATAGGCCTTTCCAAACTCAGCACAGAAGTGACAATTGGTGAGTGACAGGTGAGTTATTATATTATACCATTCTGTAGTAAACACTTTATACAAAGTTTAAGATATGTCAGTGCAGCTCAGCCATGTGGAATGTGCATCCTGCACAAAGTGCCCTCGATGATTACATCTGTAGGAAGTGTCAGCAGCTGCAGAAGTTTGAGCAGCGGGTTGTGGAACTTGGGTGGCGGCTGGAGTCACTGTGGGCTGAGGATTACATGGATAACACATTGAGAGATGTGGTCACACCACAACTAAGAGGTACAGAGGCAGAGAGAGAATGGGTGACCACCAGAGTATCTAAGAGAAGCGAGCAGGTAGTGCAGGAAACCCCTGAGGCTATCTCGCTCTCTAGGCGCTTTTCCATTTTGGATATTGGTGAGAGAGAAGGTTCCTCGGACTGTAGCAAGAGCCAGGTTCCTGGCACCACTGGTGGTTCAGCTGCTCAGGAGGGGAGGGGGAAGAGAGGATACACTATGGTGGTTGGGGGTTCCATAGTTAGAGGAGCAGACAGGTTTCGGCAACCTTAGACATGGCTCCAGAATGATAAGTTGTATCCCTGGTGCCAGGGTCAAGGATATCACTGGGCAGATGCAGGACATTCTTTTGGGGGAAGATGAACGTCCAGAGGTTGTGGTTCATGTTGGGACCAATGACTTAGGCAGGAAAAGGGATGAGGTCCCGAGATTTTAAGGATTTAAGAAGGGCATTAAAGAGCAGGGCCTCAGGAGCAGTAATCTCAGGATAACTGCCAGTACCACATGCTCATGAGCCTAAGAATAGGGAGATTAAGCAGTTCAATACCTGGCTGGGGAAGTGGAGTCGAAGGGAGGGCTTTAGATTTCTGAGACACTGGGGCAGGTGGGACATGTACAAGAAAGATGGATTACACCTTAACAGGACTGGGACTAATGTCCTTGCGGGGAGGTTTGCTAATGCTGTCAGGGAGGGTTTAAACAGTGCTTGGTTATGGCTCGTCTTCTCCTGAAAGGACAGAGGAGCATTGATGAGTCCACTCTCTACCTGCAGCACCATTGCAGCCTGGCCAACCCCAGCTGAGGAGCACCTCACATCTGTGTGTGTGTGTGTGTGTGTGTGTGACTGTGTGTGTGTGTGCGAGTGGGTGTGAATGTGTGTGTGTGACTGTGTGTGTGTGACTGTGTGTGTGTGACTGTGTGTGTGTGAGTGTGTGTGAATGTGTGTGTGTGACTG